>NW_028277178.1:1145000-1756875 GCF_051122295.1 Plectrocnemia conspersa | reverse complement strand
GAATGGCCAACTTTTGCACCCTCCCGCCCCCCTTTAAAAATCTGCAAAAATTAAAATGTAGCGGGTTTCTTCGATGGAATAAGGAAACACCGTTGTGTATTAAGAAATCATTTTTTTTATAATATTTTATGTTTTGATTATGTTTGCTTAGTGTATAAATAAGATATATTATATAAATAATTTAATAAAATTAATTCTAAGAAACCAGTACTCTTTTTGTTCAAATTTTTTATTTTAGAATGGCGAAAAATAACTAGCAATCTCCTAATGGTGAGTTTTATTATGTAAAATTGAGTGTTCCTTCTTCTCTAACATATATCTATAAATTATGGCAGAATTAAACTCCCAGACCAAAACAAGAGTTTCATTATTTGTAAAATTAGCAATGTTCGCGATTAAGGTGTCGTAAATTTTAAGCCGGAAGCAAAGTAGTTATATACTCAAAACCATCCAAAAAATACAATTCATACTTTCTTACTTGATATTCAAGAAAGTAAAATAATAAAAAGCTTGGTATTACTAGTTTTATTGTAGCACAAAATCATTGCTAAGAGTAGTAGTCAGAAACACAATTAAAATATTTATTGATCAAAAAAGGTCTTCCATTATCTGCACCAAGCCCTTCGAGGATAAAAGATAAGCTTTTTATTTACTACATATGACGTTTTATGACAGTATAAACTCGATTCAGCAATGAAGTTAACCGACTAGTTATCGGGTTCGGCCTCCAATCCTAGGCCACAAGCGATCGTTGGCTCTAATCCCGATCCTAACTGCAAAGTTCAAAGTATTAAGCCGACTGTTCGCTTGGGGTTGATTCGCGAGTACGTCTTCGCGGTGGACTGCATAGGCGGACCAAAGCCGGACGAAGAAAACCACAAGTGAAACTTTGACTTAGACGAATTTTAAATAGCAACTTAGAAGTGTTGATACGACACCAAAGTGCCTATGCATCTTAAAAACGGTTTATAATCATTCAAAAGAGGAATTTCTTGAACGTCTAGAAACAAGAACATTATAATTTTGTAAAAGTTTCTCATTAATGTGGCAAAATCTTAATGTATGTTCAAGAAAAATTAGTACAATAAATATGTAATTATTTTAATGTCATATTTTTAGTTAATAAAACATATCTTCACCTTCTCAACTTACAAATAAATTGATAAAAAAATAATAGATTTAAATAAATTTATGATCTAAAAACTTTTTATTTGATTATGATTATTATTTGATACTAATAATATATAATTAATATGATCGATCTAAAAACTTATTACTTTATACTATTATTAATAATTACACATAGCGATATTGAAAAGGCATTTGACAAAGTTTTTTTTTCTTAATACACATAAATTAATATCCACACATTACAATAACAACCACATTTTGTCGTGTGTTTGTATACGTGTAAGTGTGTTTACAGGCGAAACGAAACATATAAAGACCTACATCCTAAACGAATGAAAACCAGAGCGTCAGCCACGTCGGATGTGATGCTGATTTATGGTCCATCGGATGAAAACGCGTTTGACGTGATCAGAGAGGATTTCCAACGGTGAAAATTCAACGCAATGATTTAATCATTCCGGATTGAATCGTCGAAAATTATAAACTAATCCCGTTGACGACGTTATCTCTGCGCTACGACCTGAAAGGGTTAAAAAAATATTGAAGCTGATAAAAAAATGTTTTTATTTATTTTAGATATTTTCAGTCATGGTATGATTGATACGAATTATTTTTGTTGTTGTATATTTGCACATAAGTTTTAATTAATTGATTGAATAATTCAATTACTTATATTTATTTGCCTTATAAAATCTACAGGTAAGAAAGTCATACATACTATATTTTCATATACATACATTCATATATAATATGTTAATAAATATAAATGTTATTAAGTTTGTTGTAGTATTTATTTATATGACTTAATAGACTGATTGTCCTCTAAAACTAAAAATATCTATTTATTTGCTCACTGCATCGTATAAGAATAAATAATTAATATGTAAATCAAAATTAATAATACGAGACTTGATATCTGGTGAACGTATAATTAATGACATTATATTGTCATTAATTATATGTTCATTATAAAATGTATATCGTCACAATTGGTCGGTCGGCGAGTAAATTATATCTTGCCGGCACACCCAGAGAGACTGCGCTTGTACATTCGACCGCGCGCTGTACACACCCAGCTTTATTATTATCGAATATATTAAAATGTAATTATTTAAAGTCTTTCATTGCCGTCACTACTACAATAAACGCTTAAAACGAAACAAAATAATTACTAAAAAACGTCTTATTTCTTGTACGAAACATGAAAGATATTTAGATAAAGAGATGTTTTATTTATAGTGCAAACTTTTTTATTAAATTGTATATTTTATCTGACAAAATCAAATTAAAACAGTTAGCTAAAGTAAGGCAAAACATATAAATTATAAAAAAATTACAGTAAATAATATGTATCCTAATTTTGCATTACTACTCAACCCATATCATTCCATAATTGAGTCATACGCTATATGTTCATACATCAAGCAATTACTTGACGTTACTACGAAATTATATTTGCAGTCTTACGAGCGATACGTAAAAAAGGTCCTTCTCATCAAAAGCTATTCTTGGAAATAGCATAAAAAATATTATTAAGCCCATAAAGCGTTTTAAACCTAACAATCATGTGTGCTTACGAAACGTTTTTATCTTTGACGTTAAACTCTTAAGATCCGTTTAGGCAACACAGACGAGGGGTAGCGTAGGATGATAATATATATATTATTTTGTTTAAAATTTGTTTAACTCGAATTTCAAATCATGTGTGTCTCATATTATCACTTTCGATATGTCCATGGTTAATCTCTTAAAAGACTTTAGTAACTTAAAGCTCTCTTAATCTTCATTGGCGAATGTTAAAATATATATGTAAATTATTTAATCTTAGGAAAATTTAAGATATAGTTAGTTAAAATTATTATAGGTCTTTTTAATTAAACAGACGTTCGAGCTTGACTTTTATCAGACACTAAATGTAACTTTGCTTTCACTTCGCTGGATTAACTCGCAGTTTTTTGTCTATACAAAAAACTAATAGACTGCGATGCGATGGCTGACATTTTAATAAATATTTATTCTAAATAAAGATAGATATAATATATTTTTTATTAGTATTAAATTTCATTTTAAAGCTATGTCTCCTGATTACACCTTATTGATATATTTATAAAAAAGAATGCCCAAACGCATTATTCGGACTATTATTGTTGCTATCTATATAATACTAACCCTGGTCTCACAGTTTATTATGAATATTATTATTATTATTACTGACCGCAGTTTATTGATTCTCGTGCTGCACAATGCCAACATCCAATCAAAATAAAATAAACACAGATTCTTTATCTCGCAAGCGCCTCGCGAGCACAACAATAGTTGCACAACAACCAATCTTGTCTTGTTTGCACAGGTTTATTTACGAATTTCTTTTTACCTTCCCCTTATGAATGTGCAAGTCTCAGATATGGAGGCGGCTGTCTTCAAGTGGAAACTTTTGTATGTAGTTCTCGGTTTTATAGATTCCAATGCTTGAGTATTGTATTACATTTTATTTGGTTACTACTAGTGTCACGCAGCGACGCTTTAGACTAACATATAAAACAGATAATATACGTTATAATAAATAAGATAGGAACTATTATATATTTTTAATGAATATATGTATTTATAGATTCCCTAATATTATCCTTTAATAAAGCATTTATTTCGCTACAAAATAACAAATATCTAAAATAATTTACTATTGAATTTTAACTTACTGACATCAAACATACACAAAATAAAAAGCTGCGCAAAGAATTTATTAAATATGATTTCACTAAAAATATATAAATTTAACAGATCTGTATTTAATGCCAGCGTCAGATGGCGATACATTTAGGCGAGTCGACTAGTGCGTACACCCTGGCTCTGACAGGCATCAATAGAGGACGCGATCGTGATTCTCAAAGACATTTAAGAACCCAAAATAAGAATTTATTTTTAACAGCGCTCTTTATTAATATAATTTAATTCTTAGCGACATACAATTTTTTGCGTGAATCGTATTCTAACGCTCATAAAAAAGGCGCTGAAATATAAAAATAAATATTTTTTTAAAATAAAGTATATTTATTATATTATGTATGGATTTTTAATTAAGACGCAATTAACCAACAAATCGTGAAATGCGTTCCTTAAAAAAAAGTTTTTTGCAAACGTTTACGTGTAGAGAGAATCCCTACTTGCTCTTGAACAAATTTCTTGAATCTTTCTTTAGCCAAAATGTTATTACCAAGATCGTAAAAATAATCAGATAGCAAACGGTATCAATAAAATGACACAGTATGACAAATTTCTAAGCTAAGAAGCCCATCTTCATAGAAAATTTAAGTCATTCTGTAGAAAAAATAAGTCCGCAACAGATAAAATGCATTTAAAGAATTTTAAATCATCCGCATACAGAAAGAAAATTAAACTTGTAACTGCTGTATTTATGTGCATTAATAAATTTCGCGAAGACTTTTCTTCTACTTTTTTAAATGAAGTTCTGCGTAACGGTCATAATTTCGACAGCTTAAGATTTGACAACACTGTCATATGGTAACACAAAACAGCATATCCCATCAAATTACTAATCATCTGTCATAACCAATTATGTAAAACAAACTAGCTTCTCATCCAATCATCTGCATAAGTGAAAAATAACAAAATTATAAGGACATTGAACTTGACCATAAGACTAAGTAAAAAATAATTTTACTACTACCTTTTCTGATTAAGAATATATGAGAGTTTAGCCAAATTTTTTCACTAAGTGGAGAAACACCAAATTAACCAAAATAACTAAAGCAATCGTTTCTATTTTGACCATCAAATTTGGTTCAGTCAAGCAGTTACTCATATTATACAAGAGTTAAATATGAAAAAAGTTGCAAAAAATATGCATTCATATTAATTACTTTTGTGACTTAAAATTCAATTGAAAAAAGTTAAATTAAAATATAATAAATAATTCAAAAATGTAACAAAAAAGAAAAAAAATAGAAATTGGCTAATAAATTAGACGCAATAAATGAAATACCTAATATAAATCATCGAGCTAATAAAATAACAAAAGCTCGATATTTTCGAGAGTAAGAAAATTTTTCGATTCTCTACTTGCGGTGGGCTGGAGTCTTACCAACCCCAGAGCTCTTTTCATTTAGGTGAATTTTTATCCTGCAAGTCTTGGGGTTTTTCGCGTTTTGATTAGTTCACCTAGAGGCCCGATTTTCGTCCCTGGCGAAATTGGTTTTCCGCGGCGAGTTTTCCTCGAGAATTTTCCCTTCGTTGTCTCGCCGCTTTTTAATACCGCCTCGGATAAAAATTTATGCCGATAAGTTGTGTGTGCTTGTGGAAATATTCAAATTGGATTCTGCGCCGAGAGAATGAGTTACTTTGAACAGTGATTGAGATAAAAAAAAGATATAATAATATCTATAAAGCTAAGACAGTTAAGAATGTTTGTTTGCGATATTTTTTTAATAAATGTTAAAAATATTTGAAAATTAGATTGGAATTAGCCGTAGAATGTTTAGTTTAGTCAGCTCCTGGTTGCCTTAAAGCGACGGCAGGGTTAGACCAAATCTAACCATTGAAGTAGTCAGAATTTTAATGATATTGGCCTAATTATATGGGACTTATCGTCTAGATATCGCAAACTATGGATATTTAAAATTAAATCGACTTAATTAGTACCTTATATAAAAACTCTTTGCATCACACATTAAGCACAGGTGACGCACTAATTTTTATGTTATTGTCTATATTTATACATGCAATATAACATACATTTACTTACACGTAAACCGTCTCGAAAAAGTTAATCCAATTGTTCTCTTTTGTATATAAATATTATTTATAACTTTGAAGTTGTTTTTTCTTGATGTTTTTTAAGATTAGTATAAAAATACATATTTAATAATGTTTAAATTATGAATAAAAATATAAAAATAAAGCATTCGCAAAAAAGTTTTTGCTAACTTTTCCTCTATAAATAAACATTTTAACTACATTACAAAATTGCGCAAATAAATAATAAAAATAAACATATTTATATGAATTTAATAACTAACTTGTATTACAACACTTGGTAAATATTATGGTTATAATTTTTTAATACATATTCATTTGCGAAAGGCAAATTAAAAATATATGCTTTCTTTAAAGCGACTATATTTTTTTTTATAATTCTTTAACTATAAAATGATGATAGGGGACATATAGATTTTTGAAACGTTGAATTGAGTTCACTTACAAAATAATATTAAAAAAAACATATATTTATAAAACTAGAACTGTATCAAAATTATTTTTTGTAATTTGATCCTCTTATAATTTTATATTTTAATAATTCAGGTAAATGGGTTAGAACCAAAACTGTTGTCAAAGTCTTAGGATTGGTATTCGTGTAGAAATGCAGATTTAGTATGCACATCGACAAAGTTTGCGATAAACCTTCTAAGATGCTCGAATTCATTAGGCGGAGTGCATGTCACTTAAACAATTCACTCGCGATTTACTTTCTGTATATATGTTAGTTTATAGCGTCTTTGATTTCAAGTCCATTTTTTTTGTATTCAATCAAAAGACTTAGAGATAAATTCTCAGATTTAAATGTTAAAGATGGAGTACTGATTTTATATATATTTGTATTCCAGTATCTCATAGCTACTAGCGTTTTAATACAAATAATTTTATTATTTATGTAGCGTTTATTAAATAAGCACTTATTTAAAATTCTAAGAGGAAGTATCGGCAATAAATTGATGTTAAAAGCTGTAAAATTATCTATACATATATGCGTCGTGATTACATCTGTTATTCTTCACCGTTGCTACCAAGTAGTCAGTGCTCGAACGTTCTCCTTACAAGAGCTCTCTAGATTTTAAACCATGCCAAATAGAATAATTTTATAAGTGATAATAATGAAGAGCTTAAACAATTGATGTACGTTATATGACAAATTTAAAATAATTTATTAGTTAATATCTACATATGTAGGATGGGTTAAAATATGTTTTTCTTATAAATTTCTTCGTTATCGAAATTTATTGCGTGAGTGACTAATAAATACTTTTGTACAAACTATAAAATGTATACCCTGAATCTTTTGATTTATACAACGATATTTGAAATAACACCAGCTTTATATATTTAAAGTAAAGATCGTAAAAATAAATATATGTTTTAATATAAAAACCTGTTATATGTAATAATAATAACCGGTGGCGATAAATTGAAATTATCGTACATATTATGTTCTGCGCGATTTTATCTGAAAAATTTACGTTTAAGCTGTCTCGGTACTATCGGCGATTTAGTGTTTAAAATTTGTTACGGGTAATTGGATATAATGCCAAAATTTTTGGCTAGATACAATTTCGCTTATTATACCTAGTATACGTATTTTAGTACGAAGCGAATAATATCAGATAACAAAACATAAACAATCCGATATCGATGTCTGAGTTCGCAATTGCGAAACCTAGCCAAATTGGCTACGGTTGAAATCAGAGATTTGCAATATTTTTGTACATAATGAATTTATTATTATTATTAGTTCTGAATTTTTTAATGACATGTTTTAATTGTATATATAACTGTAAAAAAATATTTTTAATTAAAGCAATTTTAAAATATAAAATTAATTTATCAAATTCTTATATTAAAATCGCTACAAAAAATAATGATTAATAAATATTGGATATGTTTAATTTTTAAGAAATCGTTTTAAAAAAATTAACTTATTTATAGGATTGGTTGCGACTAATCTAGTTGATTTTTTTTTTCATTATAAACAAGGGCAATTCCATTATGAATAAAATTGTTAACTATTGCTTGAGTCATAGTAGCTTTCATGAACCATTGTAGTACATATTTTATCTAGTAAAATGATCCAGCGGACGTAGGTCAGTAAAGCTTTTTAGTTTGGGCCGAATTCCTTGGATGTTGACAGACAATGACAATTTTCTGTATCGACTTTTTGAAAGCTTATTTTTATTTATATTAAATGTATGTTCAAACTTATTGATATAAAAAATATATAAGCGCTTAAAACGTTATTGACAATAGTTTATGATTTTAATTCTAAAATTCATTGGGCTTGCTTTTGTTTATAAAATTTAGTTATTCTATTTTTTGCTTTGCATAATTGCAATAACGTAAATAATAATATCATAAGTAATTAACTTTTGCATCCATATAGCAATGATTAAAGTTTTTTCATCATTTAACACAAATTGGAGCTAAATTCAATTGAAAATATCATCTTGGATATAGGTACTTATATCTCCGTTTTATATTAAATTACGCTCGAACAGTTTTTTTCCTTGTACCAACTATATATTTTTATATTCCCCAAACTTATCCCATATCATAAAAATCTTTTGGTCAAGTGAGGTCCGGCGACCCAACCCAAACAACCGCAAAATGCACATTTTAATGTACTCGACATGAAACAGATTTAACCCTTGGCGTTCCTGGGTCGCCAACTATGCGGTGCAATTTATCTATTCAAGATACTGTTTTCGGCCGAATAAATATACTTCAAGGGTAGCCAAGTCTATAAGAACTAGACTGAATATAGTACATTATAAACCTCTAGATCTGTCTTTTGAGATTTTTTTCTTAGAGGGAATTATATTTTAGTATACATAAATATATTTTTTTGCTAATTGTCATATAACCTTTGAAATGTTTTTAAAACTATTGAATTTAAACATTTTATTTTGGAACAAAATTAAACCACATAGATCATCGAAGTCCAGGCATAAATTTTCTTGGATAATTTTATGCGTTGTCTATGAGTATTTTATTAATTAATTTCTGTTTAATCTTGAAAACGATAAAACATATAGACACTGTTTATGTGTTATAAAAAATAATTTTCAGTAACTAAAAAATAAAACGCAATTTTTTAGAAACCCTTAGAAACTCCAGTTTTAAATTACATTTAAATAATAAAACATATTACTTTCAATATGTTATTATTAACCAAATATTTAAAATCTTATATGATAGTAGTTATCAATTAAACTGTAAATCCGTCTGCATTCAATCATTCTTGCACCGGTGCATATCCCCATTTTAATACCCTACCTTTGGGAATACGGTGGGCTCATATTTTAAATAGCCGTCATAATAAATAACGAACCGCAAGCTTTATATCTCAGCCGTATCCAGTGTACCATCTGGTTTATCCCAGCGGTTTGTCGACTTTCCGCGAATTCGTCTCCTAGATATTTTGAGGAGTTGTAAAAGTGATAAACACACCAGGTGCAGTTTTGTGATGTGCGTTAATAATTAATAGTTTTAATAAAGGATATGTTAGACATTATAAATGTGAGTTTTTAATTATCGTTTTATATACAGTACTGTGCAAAAGTTTTGGTCCACCTGATCCAGTAATATTATTTGATTTATAACATCTCGTTTTTTATTACCAAACGATTTTTTTGCTGCGGAACAATCAACACATCTGTTTAAAGCTTAAGAGCAGTGATTC
Organism: Plectrocnemia conspersa; assembly: GCF_051122295.1. NCBI lineage: Eukaryota > Metazoa > Arthropoda > Insecta > Trichoptera > Polycentropodidae > Plectrocnemia > Plectrocnemia conspersa. The sequence goes on along the minus strand of NW_028277178.1, from coordinate 1,747,277 downwards.
TTCAGTTTTTTTATGAGTTCGGAATTATACGAAAAAATACATTTTACGACTATTCTGTTTCACGAACAAGCACATACAACATTGGGTATAAAACTGTACACTTTTAAAACTGGTCGGTGCGCAAGTGATTAATTTCTTGCCAGCCGACCCAAAAAGACAAATCGGCCCTGCAATTGCAACTTAAATCAGGTAAATGAAATTCAACAAAAACATAGATGTCTTTAAAATGTTAATTACCGTAGCAACACTTTTTTATTTCGTATTTTATTTTTGTAAAACTGCCGTTGTAACTTGACAGGCGTAAGTCCAATGTGTGTCAACCACCAGACTGAAAGTATACAATAATAACCAGACTATGACTACACTGAAAACCGTTGGACCTGACTTTAACAATAAAAAAACAAGAATCATTGCTAAATATCTCTAAACCTATTTATTTCAAACCTACTTTTTTGTCGTCGTATTAACTCGTATTAACGTCAATAGTGTGCCTGCCAAAAGCATGCAAAGAAGTTAAAAAAGTATTATATATAAGAGACAGTTATAATCGTTTTATTTTTTGTTTAAAATATCAATAAGCGCTGAAATTGGTTTTGGTTGAAAATACATTTTTTTCTTTGTGCGCTTTTGTCCGCTGCATTTTTGCCGTGCGTGCTTTAATTATGTCCCTATGATAAGATATTAGGAAAACAACAAGAGTCTGGTTCCGCCCTTAAATATCACATTGGTTAAAGTGTCGATAACCGTAAGAGGCATTGCAAATAAATAAGCCAGTCCGTAACCAATCATTTTATTTAGCATTTTCACGAAAGCTTCAGTCAAAGCTTTCTACTTTGCTTTTGACTTGGAATAATGAGAGTTTAGCTGAACTCGTACCAAGCGTATTAAGACGACTCTTGGGATATCAAGAAAAGCATCAGCCTTCACTTTATCCGCCGACCAGCTCCTGCTTAACAGTCACCAGAATCTTAGGAGTTCAACTATACGACTTTAGCACACGATTTTAGCGAGAACAAATACATACATAACGGCTATATATTTTCTTAATTTTTTTCTAAGAATATTTTATCAGGTCTATGATTGCTTCCCTATGACTTATAATTCATACAGTACTTTGATCTATCCGTCACAAAAAACCGCGTTTTAGACATGGTTGCAATAAAGGTATATTTTTACTTAATATTTTTTTTACCCATACGCAGGAAAACAATGAAAATCTTTAACTTTACCAAAAGGAAATCATTTCAAGTGATGTTGAGCTTTTGCATACATATTTTATTTATACACCTTGATGTATTTGGCTGAGAAAACTCGTGTGTAAATTGGCTGGGGCATAAATCAGTCCTAAGGGGCGTGTGGGGTGCGTCGCGTGCGTGAGCTTCATACACATTTTATCCTAAAATATGGATCCCCTTTTGATAATATCACTTCAGTAAATATGTCCTGCCTGGGAATTCTTTACTTTCAGAGAAAAGAGATGCTAAAATTGATTGTAATTACGTTTGAGCACCAGCGGGCGAAGTTAGCTCTGAGGTTGGATCTTATTTAAGTAACTCCCCAGAGACTTCTTCAGCATACACCTGGTGTATAAATAAAAGATAATCCATCTTCAACTATCAATGTCAAACAAAATTTCAGCGGCGCGTCAACAAGCAGCAAGAGCAGGAAGGTATCCCCGTGGGGTTTCCGGGACTTTTCCCTTTTTCCCTTTTCGCCTGCTATATAATTAGACAGCTACGCTTTGACTTTGGAGGAGTCGAGTCCGTTTAGCGTTTTTGGTCTTTGACGGGGCCGAACAACTTTAATAAACTTCCCGGCCTGTCTTGATACATTGTGGGCCAAGTTGGGCGAATAACGTTTATTCGCCCTCGTTGTTGTGTTCTAATGTATGGGGTATTTTGTATAATGTATTTGCATAATTTTGTTCGATATTCCGCGGCGAGAAGAACGCATAGCTGAATATAGAAAGTGTTTGAAATTATTAAGGTAATTTTACCTTTTGCCTTACTGACTAAAGTTTGAGGTTTTGTTAGAGGTATGTTAAGACATACATTTTCAAAAATTACCATTTGAGATACTTTTGTTATAGCACGTATTTAATAAAAAAAATGTTGATAATAATTTTAAAACTTATTATTCTATTATCAATATTAAAATAAAATTTCTATCATCAAGCAATCATATCATTTTTGAATCCAATTCATAAATCTCTTTTAATGTTTGCAATACAATTGCATTGCTTATTGTATACAACCCCAAATGTGATACAACACTGATGATCATCACGGCGATTGGTGACCAAGAGTCGAAGAACAATAGTAATGTGCGCAGGGTAGAATGTATTGTCTAGCGCGCGTACCTAAACACAAGAAATGATTTTTATCAGCGGTACCTATTGTACGGTTGTGTTTTTAGGTCGTCCTTTTAACATTTCTAATTAATAATGCAATTATTTGGTCAGTGTGTGGTCCTTTCAAATAGGGTTTATCTATCTTTTCGTTTGTATAAACAGTCGTTAAAATGATTTCTATAATAAAAAAAATTTCAGGTGCTTCAAGCCCCCATTGTAGTAACGAAACTCATATATAACTAAATGGAAGAATAAGAGGAATTCATAGTTTAATTCTAAAAACTACTGAGACCACCCCCATAACGTGTTAATATGGCCCACATTAAAACAGCGGCGCGATTGCTATCAATATTTATTGCACTATAATTTATGCGACCCTTTTCACGGTCCGCGCCGTGGGATTTCACTTTTGGCCGTGTGGGAGGAGGGGATGGAAGGCGGTCCCCGGCACACCATTAGCGGGGTAATCTTTCATAATATCCCGCTTTGACAGGGGCCATTACGTCAAGTGTTATATCGGGCCGCGCGGTAGGCCGGACGGTCGTTTGTCATCCGCGGCCGATTCGAGAAAGCACGCACGCGCCCTTGGAATAGTATGCGAAAGGACCCACAAATTTTACCATTCCCTACTTTATCGCAAACGATCGCTTTGCCGTTTCGCTAATCTAAATATAATATATATGGGGCGATCCGGAAATGTGTTGCGGCGACGGTGAAAGTAGAGCTTTTGTCGAATGTTCATCACTGAGAGTGACTTCCTTCCACGAAATCTCACGTCAGCTACAATAATGTTACAACTAAAAATATAAAATTAGCTAATTTTTAATAATGTAATTGAGTTTTTGCGAATCAATGGTAATAACAAATGAAAAAAAATCTTATGAAAATTTAAATAAACTAGCTGTCGGTACTTCACTATCGCGAGGTACCGCAGCTAAGGAGTGTGTGTAAATACTGGACCCTCAACTTTTTGGACTTTAAAATTTATTTTTGAATCGTTCTAATTTTTTAAAATATGTTTTTAGTATTTGATTTTTGATAATAATAGTTTAAACTATTTGTAGCTATTCTCAATATAAAATACATTTTTACATATTTTCTTTCTGCATATTTTATTGATATTCATCGGTTAGGTTAGTACAGCTAATAAATTAAGACTCGTATTTTTCAGAACAGAATACATTGGTTCGAATACAAGCAAAATAAATATTAATTAGAATATTAAATGGTAATTTTTCTCGTTGCTCAATTGTAGCAACATTTTCTTTTGTGTTTCCCATAGATGCTCTATATGGTTTAGACGTATAAATTAAAAACAGAAGGAGAAAGAACACATCACTGTCTGATATCTCTCTGTATTGAAATAGTTTCGGTTTAATTTCCCTCAATACTGCTGATTGATTTCAATACAGATTTTTGAGATGTATAAAATTTATTTTATCTAGCTTAATAGAACTAAAGTTTTTTATAAGATTATCCTATTTCACGCAATCGAATATTTTCTAAAAATCTATAAAGCATAAGTTTATAGTTTGGTGATATTTTTAAAGTAGCCTCTGAGTAAAACAGTGCTTCTCGCATATATAGGGGTTTCTAAAGTATTTATTGTTCCCTGCTAATAACTTTTTTGCAACGTGAGAGAATTTCTTCTTGTAAAATTTTAAGCAGATTTTTTAACAACACACTTAATAATCTGATAAAATTGCTGCAAAAGTTTAAATTAAAATTTTAAGTTTCCAGAATAAATATTAATATATTTATGTTTCATTTTTTTAATAGATATTTTAATAATACTCTTTTTAGTTATATTATATTAAAATTATTTGGAAACTTATAAATAATAATTAAAAATTAAGGCAGCTAATAATATGGTCGAATGATTTGACACAATCCCATAATTATATTTTTAACCATTTCTTTTGATTGGCAAAGTTGGTTAGTATTTATTTTTCAAACAAACTTTTACAAATTGTTCTTTCGCTTAATAGGCCACGGCGGTAGTTCGCGGCGAAATACTGGCAGCAATCTTGCGTTGATGTGAACTTGCGAAAAGCCAGCCAAGTTAAATGGTCCGGTCCGGCTTAGCGCAACTCGACAAATAAAACGTAGAAACAGTTTCATAGAACAAGTACCCAAGAACGGAATCGCTTTACTCGTCCTAGGACAAATAGTTTAACGTCGCGCTAAAACTTTACCTTCAACTCTTCCATTGAACGAAGGGGGATTTAAAATGACGCACAAATGCAACGAGAGTTTAAAAAAAAAGAAGCTAAAACGAAAGCAATAACTATTCGCTTTTGATAAGTAGTCCAGAGTCGTAAAAGCGCAGCGCAGAAACAATGCATTCGAGTTGGCTTTGCTTAACATTTAGCTGAAACTTTATGTGTAATTTTGTAACGCTTTGTCCTTGGTTAAAACACGGTAGGTATAAAATGTAGTGATATTTTTCAAGCAATATTATTCTCAGTCGCTTCCTACTTCTTGTACATGATCCAAGCATAGACCATCATAATGCTTAAATCTTAAGTTATAATTGTGGTATTTTTTAGTCTGTTTTAATTTTTATAAATGATTACGCAGTTAATTTCACTCCTTCTCTTAAACAAAAATATCAAAATCAACCTAGAATAGATTAAAATTTTATTAAATAAATAAAATAATAATATTTATTGATATAATGTACACCTTCACTGGTTTCTGCGCACAGTATATAAGTATTTGCGTCTCGGCCGGCGATAATTCTGAAATTTACGTCTCCGGTCACTTGTTGGAGCTTACCGCCATATTTCTAGATGGAGAAAGTTAAATGAGGAAAATGCGAGGTCACATTCGTACTATGGCAGCGGGAGAGAAAAAAAGGAAATTTATTGAGTGCGTACTAAAGTTATGGGGGAAACTTTTTTCCTCTTCGGTCAGGAAGTGTTTTCCGCGTCTCAAGTTGTCATAACAATGGAAGGGCGATGTATGGGGTACCTACACGAAAGGGCACCCTGTTTTATTGGGACCCATTATCTGCCTGGCATTTATTTGTATTATGCCACACTCACCCCCGAGGTCTATTGTTGTGCCTGTTTCTATGGCACATGATCCACACGTGTAAGTAGTATATGCTATAAAAAAAAACATATATATATACATATATTAAGCTTAATTGGATACTTCTTCTATATTAGGATTGCCTACTATTGAAACTAAATCAAATTTAAAGATGATAGAAACAGTCACGATAAATCTATTTTTTTAATTACTGCATTTTGCTTTACAAATATTGATGTGTGATTTTAATTTATTTTTTTTCTATTCAAGAAAATTTTTTTTTTATATGATTTTTTAAGCTACATTAAAATTAAATCATAATTTTGACTACTAGCAAACTATCTCTGTAAACAGAGATTTTAGTAATACTGTATTAAAAAATAGTTTTTGACCATGATTTTAATTATCTGATTTACTTTTTATCTTCTTTGATAAACCTCACTAAAAACATCTCACGAGATTAGTATGTCGTATAAAACAAAGACGGTGCAGGGTTGTTAAATGGTATGGGGGTATAGCACGTTTGGTTACGTAATTGAATGATAAATAATGCACCGGCTGTTCTAGAATGTGAATATCTTCATAAAAATGCCGAATAATGGTTATAAATGCGGATCGTTTTACTGTGCAAGTTTGATGCAAAATATATATATGTATATAGTATATAATATTTAATTTAAATAAATAAATATAAAAATACAATTTCATAAATATTATACTACTTTCGTCGTCATATTTATAGTGACTTCCAGAATTAAAATCAATCTGCAGTGATGCTTAATATATCATATTTGATAGTCATACTGACAAAAGAAACAATCATATGACAAAAGGTAAATCGATTTTTACAAAGAAGAAGCGAAAGAACTGTTTTTATTTGAAGAATAGCACAAGATAAAACAAAGCGACGAATATAGAAACACAAAAACAGAAATTTTAATATTAAAAACCTAAATATGGTATTAATATTTTTTTATAGAACACCTTAACGATAAAATTAGAAACGGTCCAACGTAGGATTTTTCTGAAAGCGTATATTTATATTTTTGTCGATCCGACATTATTCTTAATATACGCTTTATAACTAAATATATTCTGTCGATTCTTATTATTACGTTTCAGGAAAGTGTGAATAAGAATTTTTGCGCTGTTTGTTCGGCGCGTTTTTGTCCCGCGCTGTTTTGTTACAAAGCTGAATTATTAAGATTAAATTTATTTGTATAATAAGCATTATGACATATGGAAGAAACCAAGATATGAACTGTAATACATTTAAGGAAAAAAAATATAAAACAGTAACACTATAACGATTACGTCACGCCAAACCTAAATTGAAACAAGCTAACTGTTATCAAAAATGTTTTGTTATATAGATAACGATTTATATTGACTCTGATACATTACCTAAATAATATGAAATATATGTATGTATATATTATTCATATTTATATATTGCTACATATATGTATGTGTGTCTGTATCTTATTACGAACGTTAAACGTTAGCACGAAATTCTTCAAAATTGATAAGATAAGCTGCAATCCTTATCATAGACAGAGCGTTCGATTCGATTCAAGTTGTTAAACGTTTCGATCGGTTCTTAATGTTACTGTTTTAATAACTATGTGTATGAATTAAAGTTTATTAGTTAAAAAAGTGATAATGAATAATACATTAAAGTGTGTGGTGGTAGGAGACGGTGCAGTGGGAAAGACTTGTCTGTTGATAAGATACGCCAAAAACGTTTTCCCCCACGAGTATGTGCCTACAATATTTGATAACTATGCAGTGAACGTGGATATAAAAGACGAACAATACACCATAGGATTGTTTGATACCGCAGGTGAAATTAATTACGACATTAATCAGTCGGCTTTTAAATAACACATATTAGTGGCTGGTAAAAAGACCCATACATAGAATAAATATGCTTTTTATCAGTATTAAGACGGTCCTAATCTTATTTTTTATTTTTCCTCAATAAGATAACTACTATAATATATAAATAAAAAGTATTTTAAGTATGATTCGAAATTATATTAAATAACTATTGAAACAGTGTATTAAAAAAAATTTAAACTAATTTTATTTTAATATTATTAAGTATATCAAATACATGTTATTCTGCTGCTAGTTAAATATTTTTATTTAGTTTACTTTTCTGCAAAGTAATTCTATGTTACGTTTAAGGACCCAGTCTCTAATATCAGTTAATAATAGTACTTATATTAGTTTTAATCAACAAGTATTTAATGTTGCGGAAGTTTCGATAATATCATTAAAAAATCATCAAGACTACAATTTAGATGAAGATCCAATATTGCACAATAGCCACGCAGACTTTCAAAAATGAATAATGCCTCATTTAAAAACAAATCATTTTGATAAAGCATTTATATTTTCTTATCGAATAAATATTATTTTTTGTAGTTATCGTACACTGGGTTTTACTAACAGGGATGATTTTAGAGGTAGGGGTAAACCGTAATGCGATTGAATTTCAATTGGTCTCTTCTCTTATTAGTCCAAGCTTTCTCAAAGAACTATTTAAAATATGAAATTCCACATTACTAATCACTAGCAAGAAATCAAGAGATCTTAAAAATCTACATTTTTCTGTCAAGACTTTTAATACAATAAATATTTAGTACAATATTATACAACTGGCTGCAAAAGTCATACCACTCGACGACCAATCTCAAAGATATGTTTATCTGACAATTTTCAAACTTTTCATATAGTGTTATTACATAAATTAAATCCTAATACACAGACTAAGTTAATGCACATATGTTTATGTTTATATGTCTAGGTTATTGGACCAAGATATTTATTATTGTTGATTTGTTTTATGTTATCGTTATTATCTATTTCTAATGCGCAAGTTTTTATCTATACTGGTACATAAATATAATTTAGGTGTCAGTATCGGGTGGCGGTGTTGAATGCGAATTGAGTTGATTTACGAAAGAAGATAAAAGAGATATTTTATTTAAATAAGCACGTCTTAATATTTTTTTTTTTAATTATAATTTATTAATAGGCACTATTGTCAAACTCTGCCTTTTAAATAAAACATAAGTATATCCTGTGTATTTTTTTAAAACAAAGGCATTGTGGTTAATTCTTAATGACTGATGCTATGTTAAATAAAATATTTTTTGTTGTATTGATAAGTGCAAATTTAAAGTATACAATTTAAATAAAAACTTCTAGTATCATATGTGTACATTTATTAATAAAATTATTGCTTTCTAACGTCAAAAAATTACCGTATACAAATGATTATTAATTTAGTTTTAATGATCCTAATATTTTGTATGAGTGGTGACATACGGTAGAGAAATTTTGTTTATAGTAATTATTCATTATGATTTTTGAAAGTATGTTTTTGTCACTATTTATGAGTCCTTACTTTAAACAAATATAGCTGTAGAGTGTATTGTAGCGTCGGCGCACATAGCAGGGGCGTTTGTGTATAAAGTAAAATAAGATAAATTGCTATCCCAGCTAACATTGAGTTGCTATTTCGGCTCTGAGTTTTTCTAATAAAAGCTAAAAAAAAATATTGTCACATACTTTAAATCTATAATCAAATATCTACTTACAATTGGTGCTCAAATTGTGTTTAATTTAAATAAAATTAATAGCATTTTTAACATTTAAATTTTATTTATTCTAGGACAAGAAGGCTATGATAGACTAAGACCGTTATCCTATATCAAAACTGATGTCTTTTTATTATGCTTCTCGGTGGTTATTCCTTCTTCTTTTGAAAATGTCAAAGAAAAGGTAAGTAAACAATGATAATAAAACATTAATATACAGTATAGCAACTAATTTTGCTATTTTTTTATATATAATATTAAATTTTTAGTGGCTTCCAGAAATTAAGCATTTTTGCAGTAGAGCACAATATATCATCGTAGGTACTCAGATTGACAAAAGAGAAGAAGCTGAGGTTATAAAAAAATTACATTTGTACAAACAAAAACCTATTTATAGAGAAGAAGGAGAAAAACTGGCCAAAAAGTTAAAAGCTTATTCATATGCCGAATGTTCTGCATTGACTATGGTTTTTACTATTTATTTTTATTTATATTGTCTATTTATATTTTAAGCATATTAGTTTATCTGGTATTTTTTTATTTTAGCAAGGAGTTAAGGATGTGTTTGATGAAGCTATCATGGCGTCACTGGAACCAAAGCAAACAAAAGGAAAATGGAGATGCACATTTTTATAATCACAATTTTGATAGAATTATATTATTGTAAAATCTATAAAGATTGAAATTAAACAAAATTGGCACTTACTCAAATAGCCGCGTGTGTGGGTTTTATTGTTAAGGTAAATTAAAATTGTTACTAAGACAATAAACCAAAGAATAAAATAAAATTTGCGAAAAACATAACACCAGTGATTAGGTTAAAATGAGCACATAAAAGCATTTTCATATAGTCGTTCTACAAAAAGAGAAATTAAAAATGTATTAAAACCTCTAATCTCTGGTGTATGAACCGCTAGTTTTACCTTATTCTGGATTAGGACAAATCAGTTGATGAATAATTATTTTTTCGTCGACGTGCGAAGATATAACGTTCATTTCAGAAAAAAATAATATTTTTTTAAATAAAAAAATCATTATTACCTAATATTACTTATAAGCATCGTTTATTTAGCTTTTCTTAAATAATTTTAATAAAAAATGGATAAATCACTGAAAAGCATACTTTTTAATTAAAAGTCATTAGTTTTTAAATGGGAAAATGATTTTATCTTATCGTAGGCTTCCTGTACAGAAATAATACAAAAATAATTTTTAGTATGTGTATAAATAACATAACCGGCTTATTTACATTTTTTTTATTTAAAGAAATTATTTTATTTGGAAAAACTTTATTTTTTTACAGTAATTTAATAAAAAAATATAATTATTAGGTCAATGATTTTAAGTATACTTCTGCTAAGAATTTAAAGTTAAACAAACCTAAAAAAATATATTTACTTAAATACGCTAATATTAAAAAGCGCCAGATATATAGTGACATCTTTTGTTGAAAGCTGTAATCATAGCTAAAATTTAATTAAATAGTTGTTGGCTCTGCTTTTGCCAGAATATTTTTTTTAGTTTTTATGCATTGTGTTGCAATACAATATTTAAATAATTATTTATGATATTCCTCAATAACCTCAAAACTTCGAACTTTCCACTGGACTAAAATACAGAAATAAAAGTTACTTTTGTGTTTAAACCGATAATTAAAAAAATAATAAATATACTTATTTTACAGTATAATTATACCATTTTAAAATTAAATAATCACAATTCGTATACTGACTGCGAATACAATAATAAGAACGTTAAAAATTTGTAAAGCTGGAATTACCTAAACATTTTATTATTATTCAGACCCAAAAAATACAATCAACATTTGCCGTTATAATATTTTGCTTTTTTATAAGTGAAACACGCCCCCGCTTGGTGCACTGGCGCTGCGAAATGCATTCATGCTAGGATTGGTTCTGTCAGAAAAAGCGAATAGAAAAAATTATCTTTGTATATATGTTATCCTCAACTTTGACGTTAAGCATTTGCCATTTTTACTCAAAAAACGGTCAGATCATTATTTGTGTATCGTGTAGTTATTCGTAGTTATTTTACGATATTATTATTAGAACATAGAATGCAAAGAGGCAATAATTGAAATTAGTGAAAGCATACATATAATACATATAATATAATAATATAGATTTATATCAGATTTCCCCAGGGTGTTAAGATCCTGATATATAATAATATACTCAATCCACCCTATTTCACTGATATATTATATTGAATGCCATTAGTATGATTTAAAGAAAACATACACTACCCCTTCCATGTCTCTTAATATTTTACTAAACCTAGATCTATTTATAAATATATTTAAATTTTAGTATAATAGTAAAAATTAAAAAAAATAATATATTTGCAATTTTTAATAATTTTAGCAACATTATAAAATATTTTGCAAAAACATATACTTATAAATAGTTACTAAAATATAACTAAAAGCTGACCAAATCTGGAATATCAATTAAAATAGGTAGCTTAGTAATGCTCCTTAACCCCACATAGAACCCACGCCATTGTAATATCTATTTTATAAATTAATAATTTTAACAATTAAATATTAGAAAAACCGGAATTAATTAAAAGTAAAATATAAAATTAAAATTGTTAAGCGTCCGGTAGTCGCACATGCCAGCTTCGGTACCTCATGATAGCGAAGGACCGACAGCTATTGTATGTTACTTGGTAGTTAAATTTTAGTTAAAATAAATTAACTTTATAAAAAAATATATATATATATATATATTAAAGAGTCTGTGCTTTAGGATAGATATGGATAAGTCTACATAGATTTTGCTGAGATGTTCTACTCGTCCATAAATCTGGGAAATGGGTCGCCACGCACAGCGTACATACAATTGACGCCTCTCGTTCATTGTCGATTCCCGACGCCTCCGTCGATTCTCATTCTGCATCTGGCGCCTAGAGATCTGCAGGCAGGCAGCTAAGCAAATCAGCCCGGAGCATTGTGATGCTGAAGACGAACGCAATTTGAATAAACACCGCTTCCGGCTGGAAGTGTGTCAAAGTGAAGTCGCTGTGCTGCCTCCCCTATATTATTGGGCGCCCGGGGCAACGGGACCACTTAAAGGTTGCACCCTGACGAAGGGGCTCTCGCCTTGGGAAGCTCGTCACGTGCCCCGTTAAAGCTTTGCCGAGAGCTTTAAGACTAATGGCGGCTCCGTACAAATCGCTCTTACAATTAACGGGGCGCGGATATCGTTACCAGTTCACGGATACCGTTGTTCGTCCCGCAGACTATACTTGCTATAATACAATTACAGAATACTCGGTTTTACAATACAAGCAAATCTAATTTTTTATTATGTAAATATGATTATATGCTCATCACTTTACTTTTAAATGGCAGAATTTTAAGTTATTTTATTTTTTCCTAAACCAATATATAATTTAATAATTGAGCTTGAAATCTAAAATCCGTTGCTGGGTAATATTTTTTTTAATATTTTAAAAATGATTTTTAAATTGGTAGTATACTTTAATATTTTACGATGGTGTAAGGATTTTTTAGTAATAAAGTTTTGCGATGCAAACTTAGCAATGACTATTCTAATTATTTTTTGTAATTTAGTGAGACGTTTTTTTCTACAGGCGTCATGTTTGATTTTTTATTTTTGTGACATTTTTTATTTCAGATAATTAATGCTCTATTTTTTTCCCAACTACACAACGTTTGCTTTAATAATTTAATCGTTAATGTCCAATATAAAATGAAATAGTTTACCAGAATTCTAAAATTACATAATTTACTTTAGTTTGAATAGTTTAAGAAAAATAAAAATATTACTGAGTTATGATATAAAGAAAAATAATAATGGGCTTCATTGTTGCATTTTGTAGATTTCTTGCTGTAGCAATGTTCAGAATATCTGCTACGCCACAAGTAATAACGTAAATCTGCAATTGAAGCATCTACATTTTTATTTTGTTTTATAATAAAATAGCTAAGGGTTCTTTTGATTCAATTTAATGCTCTGAAATTCTAATCGCGTTGTTTTAAATTCAGATGTATTGTTACGAGTGTGAGCTTCCTGTAGATATAAGTCTTTGCTCGAATAAAAATCTATTTTGCTAAATATATACAAATTGACTAATAAAAAAAGATTGTGCAACAATTTTCACTTAAGATTTTATTAAACATTGTTCATGTTTTTTTATAAGTTATATTAAATTCAATCAATAAGTTATAGCAATTAGTTTAAAAGTTAGCAACATTTATATTTAAAGCCATTTTTATGTGTGTTTTAAAAATAAATGCATTATCTACATTTTTGTAGATGAATAACTGTGCAGGTTCTGTTTTCTTTTCTCGCAGTCCGTTGGCGTTCCATGAGAATATTGTCATTAAAAAAATCAAATAGTCATTAAAATAATTATAACTGACAGCGCTGCTTAATCATCAGCTGCTTAAAAACGAAATGAAAAACTCCTAATAAAACGTAACATAAAGCAACAGTCTGTTTCCACCCCAAATCGCGGTATTAGCCGTAAGTCTGAGAGTAGAAAAAAGATAATTAAATTACCGTAATGTAAATATAACATAGTGTACCCACGACACCTTTCAGAATACGCTACCATTAGAATTTAACCAATCTCGCACTAAGTGAAATTACTTTAAGCACTGACTAAGAAAGCTGCGGCTTTCAAATTCATGTTAAAACGCAAGAATTCAACTAATTTCGAGTAAAATAATAACAAATAATATAATTTAGATTATGCTATGATAACAACACATATGCACTATGTAATATCAAAGCTGTTATTATGTCAATACTTTGTATTAGATAAAAAAATGCACAAGTTACTATTAATAAAAAAAATCATTAGTTTTCTAAATAAAATATTTAGACATAAAATCAGGACTTTTACATTTATCAACATCACATTTATCATGTATAGTGTTACAACATTTATTAGATTACACATAATAAAAGTTTTTTAATCGTAAAAAAAGGGTGGTGGAACAAAATTAAAATGTAATTGTGTAATACCTCATATTTTTATTAACTTCTTAATTATCTTGCCGTAATAAATTATCGCGGCCGGCACCAGACATTATTATTATACTTACGGGCGCAAAAGTGTACAGGGGCGGACTATTTGACCGCGGCAAAACCATTTTTCAAAGTGATGAATATTTTTTATGGCCGCGAGGGTACCATAACGAAAACATCTCCGAGATTTCTGAATATATTTTAATGTACGTGCGTCGAGATAACGTTGTGGAATGAACGCAAGAAAGATGGGTATCGAACGTAAATGGGCAATAAAAAAAATCAGACTAGATATTTTTGCATTTTATGTAACTATATAACAACCTATTTTAAACATCTCACATTTTCAACAGCTTAGTCTTAATCTGAAGCTTTACAATGATAAACATATGGTTATTTTTTGTCCAATTTATTTAGTAAAAACATACTTCATCGCTCATATTTCTTAACCTATTTGGGTGCTCAATGATTATTTTAATAATTCCGTTACTGTAAATCAAGACTAGGAAGCTATTTAATAAATTGTTAAGATATTGTGTAACTTTTTGATTTGAATTAGCTTATTATGTTTTTCTTTTAATTTTACAGATGATTCTAGACAAGATCTTAAAATTATATATATAGCATATAAAGTAACGTACCAAGAATTGTATATAGTGTACATTATGTCAATCGATCCCATATGCAACATTTATCACATCTATTGATATTCCTTTGAGAAAAATTTTCTACATATCGTTGATTCATCGCCTAGAAATGTCTAGAAAGAGTCGTTTGTGTGTCTACTCACAAACTTGTCGAAGCATCGCTCGAGAAATATTATTTTAGATGAAAAATACTAAAAATTATGTAACATATTTTATACCTTTTATTAAGAAAAGCTTAATGATGATAAAATCGTTCAACAAAAATAATTTTGAATCACATAAAATCGCCACGACAACAGTATCGACGTTTAGTACTAAAAGGAAATTCGATACTGAAAACTGAAACAAGTATATAAAATTTAACCTGATAAGGTTCAGCACGGTTAACTTTGCGCCAGCTCATCCGATTCGAAGATAAGAATCTTGCGTGTTAAGTTTCAGAACAAATATTGTTATTCTGTAGACACGAATGAGATATTATTAATCAAGATAAATAAACAACGGCTTGGTGTAATTATATTTATAAACGCAATGGTACGATTTAAACAAAAACGCTAATGGCATAAATGGGTTAAAATAAGTTATCTACTTATGTAAACGTTTAGTATTCATACTTATCTAATATGGTATCTAAGCCAATATTTATTTAAATATATATTATGTGTATAAAACTGATTACTTAATATTATCATAAGGTAATTTTGATAATAAATAGTAAATATAAAACTCCATTGATTTTTTTAAATTTTGTTATCCAATGAAAAATAATATATTAATAAATTATTTTATGATAATCAAATATAAATAAATAAAAGATTTTTTTATATTAAATAAATGTACAGTATTATCTATATATTCATAAACATTTATATTTTTTTAAATTTTTATAAAAATAAATACAATCATATAATTATTGATTATAATTATAAGTTTAAAGTTATAATTATACGATTTTTTTATATATAGCAAATTTGTTCTCTAGAAATATATTATAACAATAAACCAGATAAATTATGAACTACATATGTATATAAAAAAATATAAATCTAATAAAAATGCAAATAGTAAATAGCGTAACAAGATAAGTTAATAATATGAAATGTAACATATATATATATATATATATATATATATATATATATATATATATATATATATATATATATATATATATATATATCAATTATCTATTGTACTTATATGCTTTTAATACAAATTTACAAATTATAGTTCTCGCCATGTCGATGAGTTGAATTATTAAACAAAATCGACTACCATCGGCTTAGTCTATTTTAGTTGTTCTAGATAATAGCAAACAAGAGGCCCATTTAAAAGGAGCTCCAATATTATTATGAAAAATTTATGTTTTATTTTAACTAAATATTTATTCATTGTATTTAATATTGTTTTAATATAATACTATTAAAAAAGCAGTAATAAATAAAGTAAAAAAAAATATGTATATATATTTAATATAATTCAATTACCTTTAATATTTTAGTTTATTAAAAATATAAATATATAAAAATGGGTTCACTTAATGTTTAAAATAATTAATTATTATAATATGTTTTACATTAATAAACGATTTACTGATTAATTTATTTTCCTTGTCATAATACTTTTTACTTTTTTTATAGAATTTTCGTACTATTAAATGCAATTTATTATGTATTTTTTAATTAAAAAAAAATAGATTACCTAAATAATTTATTTTTAAATCCACAGTTGAAGTTAACTCTGTTTTTACATACTTAGCATCGTACTTGATTAATAATTAACGTACAGTCTTATGAAATAAATTATTAACTGGATTAAAAAAATTAAAGGGCAGTAATTTCCATGAAAAGTAGTTAAAAATAAGATGACCTTTGTATTTTTTAATTACCTTTGATGTACGACTAATAATACATAAAATATATCAAACTAAGATATACCGGTATTAAATTTATTTATTTTTATTAAATTTTTCGTTGTAGCCGGCAACGGGCAAATCTGAGTAAGTCGATCGGACATTATGAATACCTTTAAGTAAGTTTTAACCACCAGACTGAAAGTCTGGAAATAAGTGACATCTATATTATTAATTGAAAACTAATTTTTTTTATACAATTTATAATCAATAGACGTCACTGCAGTTAGGACCGGTTTTTTTAATAATAGCGCATTTTTATAAATAAGAATTCGAGTACCGATGCCGGGGCTCGAGCCCGCAACCTCAGAGTTACTAGTCTGAGACGTCACTGACTACATTATTCCATCCTTATAAGTCGTATGAAGCCCAAGAGCGGTTTTTCTAAAATTGGTGGTATTTTCGCTGTTGATTAATACAACATGAGTCAAAAATTAGATTTTCTCTGATTTTTTATCAGATAAATTTTTGATTTGTAAATTTGCTCGCCGATTGTGCCTGTCAGGTTACAACGTAAGATTTATTAAAAGTGCAATTACTTTTATTTTTATTTATAATTTATTTATTTAAATTAAAATAAGACCTCCGTGTTCTAATAGGTTATCCAAATGCGTCACGATGATCATAAAACAAAATAGTGTTATATCAATACACAAAAATAAACTTATAGAAGGTGTGCTTTCCTCTCAGCAATCAAATTATTTCAGTATAAAACCATCTAAATATGACACGTCAAGCACTTGAGGGCGCTTTCGAGTAAACTACTAATCAAATGCACAATATAGCACCTAATATGAGGCCGATAGAGCAGATTTCACAATAATACAAACGCTTACTTTATTTCAGTCTATACCACAGAGTGATTTATTTAATAAATTCAAATTTACAAAAATTTTAAAACACCATCTAACATTTACGTCATTCTCATCATTCGCAATTATGCCATATTTGTTTAAATTTAACGTCATCATTAGCGCCGGATGATAATTACCTTCCGGCACTAATGTGAGTTTGCTCTTAATATTTAGCAATAAAGTACATTCGTATATATTAAATCTAATTTGTCACCAAAATAAATAACAACACTATATTAACACTAATGTCAATATTAGTGCCATCGTTAAATGCCATGATGGTAACGTTTTTTCTAAACCTTTATAAATCATATTTTTTTGTCTTTAAATATAATTTTTTTTCATAGATAAACCTTCATAATAGAGACATGCTGTGTTATGAATCTTTACAATTGCATCAACGTGTATAGCATTAAGATAACGTTTATAAGCTGCTTAAAAATCAAGTATCTAAAAGATTTTTTTTGATAGTTCTTTATGGTATTTCCTAAAGTACTCTTTGGTATACAGCTATATTATAAATATTGTCTTGTTTCTAATCAATTACTGTATGTATTTTGATAATTTAAAATATACATATGTAAACTGTACTATTATTATTTAATTATTTTTACTTTTTAGTACTAATAATAATATATTGAATAATTATTTATATGCAATACACATTATTTTTCAATATTTAATTCGACGGAAAATTAATATAACGATGTTATTGTCACAAACACATATTATGACCAACAGTGAATCATTTCGGTCAGTCGTGAGTGTGCCTCGGGTCGATCGACAATCGACATGACCTATCACTTGAAAATATATAATTCTCATGAGAATAAATAATCCATAAATATAATACAGTGTTCGTGATTAAACTTAATTAAATTAAACTACTAGAAAGAACTGTGCAGTGTTTAAAAATTCATAGTTTATCATGACATGACGGTTTGGTGATAGGCAATATCATGACGCATAATAGAAGGTATTATAAAGATAATAATATTAAGTGTGTGGTCGTTGGAGACGGAAATGTGGGAAAAACTAGTCTTTTGATGAGCTATGCGATGCAGAGATTTCCGTCCGAATATGTGCCGACTGTGTTTGATAATTATGCAGTGAATATCAACATTGGAGGCGAAGAGTATACGCTCGGATTGTTCGATACTGCAGGTTCGTTTTTATTGAATTTATTCATTCGTCGACTACGAAGAATAGCTTCAATTAACAAAATTGTTAAACAACATACTAAATAACGCATGTTACTGTAATATATTTATAGGTTAAGGTAAAAAATATATTATTTATTAAAGCAATACAAAATATTTTTTTATTAGTCTATCTTGACAGTAGAAATTTATCTAAACATTTTTATCGCATGTTTAATTTTGAATGTATAGTGCTAGCATAATTTGTGTTAAATTAAAAATATATTAAATTTACTTCAAATTTATTTTCTTTTGAAATGTATTATTAAAAAATGTGTACAAATGTTGGAGGTTAAGAATTTAATAATAAATCTTGAAACATACAACATTAAACTATAAACTAACATTGAAATATTAAAATATAACTCTCAAAGTATTCTTTAAAACATATTTTAGCTCATTTAAAAAATATATAGGTATGTAAAAGTATCACAAATGTTACAAAAAAAATCAAATAAATTTCATACCTTATTTTCGGATTTTTTTTTCAAATATATTACAATTATTGATGCAATTGACCTACTTTTAAAAGCACTATATAAAAGTAGTCTAGAACTTTAAGAATATTATTTAACAACAATATTATTTTTACACACTGTTTAAAAAAAAAAGTTTAAAAATAAAAATATATATTTTTTGCTACTTGTTACTTATTACGCAATGGTAAAAAAACTTGCAACGGTAAAAAACACTGGTTTTATACCATACTGCGTGACATTCTAGCGTGGTGTATTTGTGTGTGTGCACGCGCATATTTGACAGTTGCGAAACGTCAAATTATAACATTAACGAATGTAATGGTATAATTGTTAATTTGTTATGGTTAGGTTAATGCGCTGTGGTCTCATTATAGGCGCGCATGCGCGCGCAAACACGCAGCGCTATATTGTCACACAATGAGGATTAAAACTTGTGGTTTTTGAGCGTTGCACCGTTCTAAATAATAAGTACCTTTTTTACATACATATGCATAAATTAATTTTAAAAATCACATACAAGAAATTTAATTTGTACGTTTAATAATTTAATATTAATAGTATTTAAACAGCATGCGTTATGCGTTTCGCACGCTCTCTCACATACTCGTCACTTAAAATGCGAAAGTGAATGTATCTCACCGTACACACCTGATTTAAATTTTTTTGTTGCTGCATTTTCAATTATATATTTGGCTTAATTTATTAGTATTACTCCATGGAACGTTAAAAAATATTTAATGCAAAAAAATGATAGATTATAGTTCATTTTCTACTTTTAAACGTACATACCTTATATTGAATTAAGGCATTTTTTAGCTAATTAAAAAAAATATGTAGTAACGGAACAATGAAATATTTTTACCTAACAATAATACTAAAACCTATTTTTATTTTATTTTGTTTTATTAAACATTTGCTGAAATGAAAACGGTTATAATTATACAAGGAATGGGCCCATGCAATAGTTACTATTGCATTTACTAATCTATATAATAGCTACATCAGTATTATTATAATATAAATGAGATCAGCAGATGAGGCACTGCGTCGCTGCTCTGACGCCACATCATTGTTGTCAGGGTACATAAATCGACCCCCACAATGTTTATCTATTGTAGACGATAATTCATCTTTTTTAATTTTTGTTATTTTGTCTTATTTATTCTTTAAGAATATAATTTATTCAGTTTACTTTAAACTCAATATTATGACTCTTAAATATATGTTTTAAACATATATTCAGGAAAAATAATATTATTATTATTTATATATTAATAATATTATGCAATATTATTTCTCTTAAATATATGTTGAAATGTTTTTTTATATAGATATATATTTAAAAAAATAGTAATAATTTTAGTTAAAAAAATATCTTCAAAAATAATTTTTATTTTAAAGCAAAAATGTTTTGTAAAAATAAATAAATATGTTGAAACCATTGTTCTCATTGAAAATGAATAGTAAAAAAATATTTTATACTATCATATCATCATAATATTTTATGTTTTTTGAAACAATAAACATTAAAAAAAATATTAACTCAGTTAAATAAAATAAGCACAACCGAAAATAAAGCAAAATAGAGATAAAAGTGGGCGTTTTTGCGTTATCTCAAAAATAACTTTTCAATCATCAGATATCATAACATTTATCAAATTACAGGCCAAGAAGAATATGGCACTTTGCGAACTTTGAGCTATCCTCAAACTGATATTTTTTTGATCTGTTACTCCATAATCTATCCACATTCTTTCGAAAACGTTAAATATAAGGTGAGTCATTCTAAAAAAACACTTTTAATGAATTTTTTAATGAACATACTTCAAAATTATTTTTCAATATTAAAAATTTCACTATCACGTTACTTTTGTGTGCCACGAAGGCCTATATTTTTTTATCTAAACGCAACTTTTTGAATAATATTTTTAATATATGGTATTATTACTGTCATTGAGTAATAAATATTTTCTATAATTTCAGTGGGTTCCAGAAATACAGCATCATTGCGAAAGAGTGCCATATATTATAGTAGGAACTAAGGAAGATTGCAGATATGATGAGACAGTTCAAGGAGAAATGCTTAAGAAAAACATAAAGCCATTGAGACCAGAAGAAGGTGAGAAATTGGCCAAAGAGACAAAAGCAATAAAATATCTCGAATGTTCGGCATTGACTCAGGTAAAGCTGGATTATGTGTTATTAAAAATTCCTAATTATTAAGTCAATAATTCAATATTTATACATGTTTACATATTATATTCCACATAATAGTCTTATGTTTAATTAAATTGTAATTATGATTTTTTAGTTTATTTTTTTATTGATTTTAATTAATTTATTGGCAAAATTAAGATTTTTTTAATTACTTTCGATTCCTGTCCTTTGCTTTAACTATACAAATTTGATTTTATTTAAGTATTTGAACGTTTATTTAAATGATTATGTAACATATAAAAATTAAAAATCTAACACATTACTATTCTTAATTAAAATGTAAGACAAGATTATTTATTTCACTTTGAAATGCAAAATATTTAATTTAAATTTTGCTCTTTATAATATTATGATGGGACAAATATATAAGTGTGAGTGTCCAATCCTAATAACTAATAAATAACTGATATGATCAGTTAACATGCTAGTTATTTTAAGTTTTTCAACGTTAATAAGAAAAAGTTTAGCTCATACAAGTGCTAATATAAATTGCTTTTTTTTTCAGAAAGGTTTGAAAAATGTTTTTGACGAAGCAATTTTGGCAGTGCTGAACGGTCCACCAAAGAAGAAGTCTTCTAAATGCCATCTTTTGTAAAACATATAATTAATTAAACATATATTTAATATAACTTTGTTTGTCTTCATTATTATTATAATTATGTTTTTTATTATTATTTCAAATAAATTTAATTTCAATAGAACTTATGCTTTGTGTTGTATGTGCTAGTATTTTTCTTTAGTGTGCAATTAATCAAAAAACTCAAGAAACTCACTACAAACTGTTGGTATAAGTTGAAACCCAGCTCTTTAATTACTGTATATAGGTGTTTAACTTTTGTTCGGGTTTAATTATTTGCTGTCAAACTTGGCACAAGTTATACGTAACGCGCGGGCGCCGGGCGAAGAAAGGAGCGAGTTTTTTGAAATTTTAATCAATATTTTCACACGCTGCATTTTCAATTTATTTTATATTCTAAAGGTGTTTTATATCAAGAAGAGTTTCAGTCTGATGTTAGACAATTAATAATAAATGAAGAAAAGTATCTAGATATATGTATTAT
The DNA here is from genome assembly GCF_051122295.1 of Plectrocnemia conspersa. Classification (NCBI taxonomy): domain Eukaryota; kingdom Metazoa; phylum Arthropoda; class Insecta; order Trichoptera; family Polycentropodidae; genus Plectrocnemia; species Plectrocnemia conspersa. The sequence continues at coordinate 1,724,893 of NW_028277178.1, read as the reverse complement.
GTTTGTTTATTTCTTTGCAATATAAAATTGACTCATTTTATATTACTCATATCGTCACGATCAACGTATAATAAACTATCTTTACTTTGGTTATTGTATTTATTATTTTGTGAAATTCAGATTAAAATATTAATAATAATTTTTTACTTATAATATTTTGTCGAAACTTATATTTTTTCATTTTTTTTAATGCATTATAATATTATATATTATGAAAATTAAAGAGAAAAATATTATTTAGTTTTTTTTTATTATCTTTATATTAAAATAAATATATTTTAAATGAATAAATAATTTATGTACTATGAAAATTTGCTATTAAAATTATCTTAACATCACACGCTGTTGTGGGCTGTATCTTTATTTTTTAATGATCTCTGTTTCTTTTATTGAAATTGTATGTTTAATGATATCTGATTTATCGTTCAAATTAACATGTTTGGTATAATGGTAAAATCCTCTTATATATTATTTTTGTCCAGGTGTAAGTTAATTATAAGAAATTAGACTTAATAAGAGATTCATTTTATTTGGTATACTCATTTACATTGCCAAATTGCATCTGCGCAACACATATTGTTCGGTGTTTTGAGGGTTGTCAGCCACAATGACTTAACGGTCATAAATATTTCCAGCAGCAAGCATATGGTTCCGTTCTCTTAAATTTATTTAGCTATAATAACTAGGAAACATACTGTAAAATTAAATAGATACGTGATTTTTTATGAGAATTAATTCAGCAGAATAAGGGTTAAGCAAGTTGTTTTTTTAAAATTAGCTCTGATAAGACTCATTTATTTTTTAATGCTTTTTAAAATTAGATAAATGCATTTAGCGTCAGCAAGTTTGTAAATGGAGTTTCTCACGTGTCTAAGTATTAACATTTCATGTTGTTTTGTTATGATATTGAGAGTGCTTATTAAAGAATAGAATTTTATTTAAAAAAAGCCTTTTAAAATAGGTTTTATATTAAAAATATGTCTAATTAAAGCAGCACACTTTTTATGCAATTCCTTTAATTACATTCAAGAAGACTAGAATTTTTATTTAATTTTTTCAATCGAATAATAATTGTTAAAAATATTATAATTTAATATAATAAAATTAACCGTGAAATAAATTATAAAATGGCAAATATAATTTATGGTATTATACCGTGTCAAAAGCTTATTCAATATTGAATTTTAATAACCCTGTGCTCTATAGCTTAATCAAAACCATAAATATATAATTTAATAATGACTTCTCGCAGCATACTACATATACTATAAAACGATGTTCAATTTTTTATATACATATATTTTTCTTTCTATCCCTATAGGTCCCAAAAAGGGCGTCCGGGGTCCTTCGTTTAACTATCTGGCACGTACGGTGGTAAAACATATTTCCGGCGGAAGCACGTGATTCCGTAGTTTTCTTTAAAATTGGAGCGGATCGCTTGGAGAGCTTCCAGGGCGGGCGGCAGCTGCGCGACCCACTTCCGCCCGACGCAATAACCTGCACCGGACATACCCGCAGTTTCCGGTATGGCCACCCCCACCCTGACTCCGCACAGAACTCTGCCCCCACTCTGACTCGGCGCGCCGTAGATTCTAGTACCCCCGGGCTCGCGCCGCCTGTACGTGTATGCACCCGTGCATTTTCTCACACTCGTGCCCGCCACTCGATGATTGACGATAGGAAAACTCTAAGGGTAGTTTAACGCGCGATTTTATTTAATACGATTAATGTTTGAAACATCTGCATTCAAAATTGGCCACATTCCTTTAATAGAATTGAACTAACCCAGTCGATTGCTTATTATAATAAATTAATAAATAAAAAAAATATTGACAAAAAAATAAGAGACCGCAAAAAAATTATAAAATAATATGAAGTAACAACGTCGCATAGACTTAATCTAAATTCATCTAATAATTCCTTATAAAAAATACCAAAATTTAATATTAAATTTATTTATTTAAAACCAATTTAGAAAAGTATAAATTGTTAGCGAGTGTTTTTATTTGATGTTCTTTACATTAAAACCAAATTATAGCCACTCGCCGTTCTGCTGCGTGCTTCGGTTAGGAGTGGACGTACGCTCCGCGCACCTCTCGCTTCCATCGTACAAAGTCTAGCTTGTTCTTCACGCAGTGAAGCCACAACACATAATTTTAGAAACCCTTCGTCTGCGCCATAAAATGCATTGTTTTTTAAAAGCATTTTAACCACTCAATCAACGACCCCAAACCAATTGCGTTACTGTTTTATAAGTCTTCGCTCCTTTCAGAAAATGAGCTTTTTCGGAACGCTTATTAGCTAATATAACTATTTTTGCAAATTCTATAATTTTATTTAGTGAACATAACGCACCATGCGAATTCTTGCCAAGCTGACCACGCATTTTTGTCTCTCAGCATGGAGGGGACCATATTCTCTGGCGTCAGTTGTTGTTCATCTCGAGTTTTCGAGGTTTTTTCAGGGTAGCACAATCGATTACTCCAACAAGGATCACAAGACAAAGCAAAATTAACCGGATGCAAAGGAGATTATTCCTAATTTAATTTTTTATAAAATTTGCCAATAAAAATAAGATATAACACGTTTATATATGCTAATTTAAAAAAGCTTTTAAGCAGATTTCTAGTACCAGCAATTAAAAAATATTAGTTTAATTACCGCATGGTGATTAAATGTAAAATAATAATAAGAATAATAAACAAACAAAATAAAATAAGACAATGTTCAAATTAATAATAAGAGAGCATATTAAATATGTTACTTACGATAGCAAAAAAGTGTACATCTGAGCCATGGATTTGTCCGAGGAACCGGAAAATACTTGGTGCTCGCAAAAAAGTATGACGTTATTAAAATTGTGATTCAGAATAAAACTTAAATATAAAATAAGGCTCTGATGTGAAAAAGCTTCGAATCCGCTAATTGGAGCGTATAATTTGCGTTTCATGGTGTTTGCTTGCAGTGTTAAACGGCTTTCGTGCACAACAAAGCCCTGCGGAGACCTTTGAAAGAGAAAAATAGCCCTCGGTCCTGTGCAAATAGGGGCCGACCGACCGACGTCTAAATAAAAGCGGAGCCCCTTTACATATTTGGCTCGTTTGTCTTTAACAAAACACTTTTTGCCGCTCGTGCCTGTCACTTTTATTGGTTTGTTAGATCAAAAAAGCGATAGCGCCAGAGCCGCGCTCCGCCTATAACTCAAGCTTAGGTACGCGCTGGGGGCACGTAGGTGCCCCAAAATCCAAGGACGGTTTTATCATACGTGCCCGGCCCCAAAGATACCACCCAACTACATTTAATTAAACTAAACAATGGCATATCTGTGGACAAACGGATGCGTCGACGCTCTCCTGTCTTATCTCGCGCATCTGGGGTTCCGAGTGCAAAGGGTTAAATTGCAGGGTGGATTGCTCATTTAGAGTTGATACATTGAGTTCATTTTTCGCTCAACATTGTTTTTATATCATTGCTTTATTTAAACAGTTTAATAAACGTGTTGCAATAACTTAAGATCGCAGTCTAGGTTGTTTACCTCGAGAGTAACAGATGCTACTAGACGCTCAACCCATTCCACATTTTAACTGTTTTAATTTAATAATTGAATATTTAAAAAATTGTTCTTGAATATATTTAATACTTTTATTCTGATTAACTAAATATACATATCATAGGACTCATACACCAGTTTTATGATAATTTTAACAGTATCCTTGCGATGTCACGCGTTCTCTGAATTGAGTCATAACCAAGCGAGCAAATACGGTACGCAGTATTAAATGTCCTGACCAAGGAAAATCATATTTATGATAGCGATATGAAAAAAGGTGAGCATAACGCAGGCAGCGAATATAGGGGCACCAAATAAAAGGTGTAGCGTATCCCAGATTTAATTTGGTATTCATCCCGTCGCACGTTTCATACTCACCTGTAGACATAATTTCATAACAATATGTACAATTGTACACATGTTCTAATGATACTAGGAAGTCAACCAATACCTCAGGTAATGTTTTTATAAGGAATATTTAAAAAGAGTGCATGATTAAAATATTTACAAAAATAGGTTTATGAAAAAAATTACCGAGAATGTATCTATTCTTTAATTTTAATATTGTTTGCTTCATAGTAGTTCATATGAGATATAGTAGTATATAATACACTCACGTCAGCGTTATTTTCGTTTTTAATTCTTTCAGCAATTTTGTCTTTATCTCCCTTGTAATCAGGATTTTTTTTCTCAGAAAAAGTCGCAGGATATATTCGATCATAAGGTATATCGGCCGTTTGTTTAAAAAATATTTCACCTCTTTAAGAGTTCTTTAGAGTCTGTTTAATAAAATAAATAATTAATAAAAATTGTAATTTTGCCTAAAAAAATCTATTTGAAAATGAAAGCATATTAAAAATGTTTAATGTTTAATTTTAAAATATTTGAAAATAAAAAATATAATTTTTTTCACACACATTTACAGATATCTAGCTAATTATTGCGGCTTTTACCAAAATAAATATTTATTTTATTGCAGTTGATTTTATTATTACATTTTTACTGTAATTTAATAAAAAAATACTCATAACTTTCAATATTATATAATTAAAAAAATGGTTAAGCAATATTATGTATTATATGTAGAGTTAAACCGTAAAATTTTTAACATTGGCTATTGCCATAGCAAAAAGTGTTGTAATAAAAAAATACAATAATTAAATAAATTTATAGAACAAACAATGCTATTTTTGTAAAAAATACTATTTATTTTTGGGGAGACTTTAATTATTTTTTTTATTAAAAATATATTTGTAGTATTAGTTTTAAATATAATTTAAAACTCCATCTTACTCTATTATTTTATAATAACTATTTAATGGCACTTTATAGAAAATAAACTTATGTATATTTATAAATCTAATATTGCAGTAACATTAAATTTTGCCTCAAGTTATAAATAAGTACTTTCATCGTAACATTTTACTTGCGACACAATCCCTTGTTTATAATTTTATATGCAAGTAGCTAAAATAATTTATTAATTCTAAAAATAAACTCTTAAGTCTGTCGAGTGTTTTGACATTTATTTCCTTCTTTGTTTATAAATTCCATATTTAAACCCTAATATAAACAAAGCTTATATGTGACATTGAAGACATCAGTATTTAGGATTCTGGTGTATCACTTTGCTTACTCAATAATAATAATAAAAAAAAAACAGTTTTATAATAGTACATACACAAATTCAAAATTCTTGCACAAAACAATTACACAATGCTACTCTATTTTTTGGCATACCTCTTCAAAAATTCATCCAATCGTCTGCATGCGATTGCACGTACCCTCTATTCCAAAGGGTCCTACACACGTTCGTACAATGGTACAGATTCTGACCTCCGCCGAGATTGTTTGCCGGTGGAATAATAGAAAACGATGTGTAAACAGCGACCGTGTCGCCTTTGCTTAATCCCCATAGCACATATACACATATATACACACAGAGGGAGAACGAGTGCCATTTTAATTGAAAGGCAAATTGGGAAAAGTAGAATGAGGCAGAGCAGATCCAGTGAAATTGCATTATCCGCAGACACGGGGAATCGTGCGAGAAAATTGAGTCTTGTGAAGTGTCGCGACACACACTCGACATCCGAGGACTCGAGGACTCTCTCACTCTACAATAAGACACATTCGATTGTAGCGCTTTTTTGTGTTATCCACCCAGTGGGTGCTTGGTCTGTTTGCCTCCGCTTTATCGGCATAAACTCTATAAACACTCGTTTGATTAAGGGGCAAGAGTGTCTGGAAAAGAACGAGCCACTCCACTCCACTGCTGGGATTTGCCTGTTGTGTTTTAATGGCTGTATTAAAGACTTCACTATTCTATGTCAAGCTATACCAAAATTCGTCTGGGTCAAGTATATAATCCACGCAATTTATTATTCGTAAAATTTAAAAAAATATCATTTAAATGTTTTTGGTACTTCGGATACAATTATTTTATAAAAGAGAAAGTGTTATATTCATACCATATTATTTTAAATACTTTTATATAAGTAATAGTCAGGTAGATCAATTAAATTACTCTTTTTACAAATATATTAAAAATATGCTTTTTTAAGTTAATATAAGACATCACCGTGTGAAATATTTTAACAGCTTAAATCCCAAAGTACACGATATTAATTAAAAAGGATTAAAATATTTGTCGTCTTGAAGCAATATAATTTGATTACGTTCAAATTATATTTTTTTCAATTAAAAAAAATGATTTAAAAATAAGAGCTAAATAATTTTTTTTTAAATACTTTTATCACATTTTTTGCGATTATTTGTTTTTAAGACACGATCACTGCCGCAGTTTTAAGCATTTTATTTTTTTTCTAATAATTAGGTTTGAATTTATTTTTGCTCAGTTTATATTAGTTTTTTAATTAAAAATTGCGACGAGAAAAAAACTACAAATTCTTAAATACTCACAATTGCAAAAAATAGTATCGTGTAATAATAATATTAGATTGATATAATACTTGAATTATATTTTTGAGCTCATGTTATGAGTTTTTAAAGTAGTAAAGTATTAATCTTTTTTAAATCTTGTTTAGAATAGATAAATAATTTAAAGTCATATTTTTTTATATGTCCCTTTAATATGACCTAAACTATTATATTATTATTTAATTAAATGTGCAGTGTTTATTTAGTGTTCAATGATTCAATAGTATATTATCAAATAGCGGGTCTAATCTTGGCACTCTTAATAATATTAATAATTTTTTACTTGTCATTCTGGTACGTTCCAAACTTATCTTTTAATTTCGTTCGTAAAAATCCAGGACGGATTTTCATTAATTAATTCAAGGGGAGAACGCGCAATAATCGCTACTTTGTCGCAACACTGGTACTTATCACTTACTACTTGACTGCAGCATAGATGCACTACTATTTTACGCTGATAAATATTTTAATTAGCATAAAGCGGACGTTACCTAATGGCCAGAGATATATTTTTTTATTATTTAGAATCAACTAATAAAGCTTCTTAAAGTCTTATTTATGATTTACATGACAATAACAACGTTGTCATAATTATTACTAAGATTTTGCACTATAATAAAAACTTGATTTTCTACATAAATTTTAACAATTTGCACCATATTATTAAGAGACTAAAATTTCAACTAATTTAATGTCTGATGTTTCTTTATTTATTAGATTGATAGCTCCACATTTTCTCTTAGCAGAAAAAAATCTTTCTCATCCTTGATTTAAAATTAATCAAGCAAAATTTTTATATATTTATATATTATATATTTTTATATTTTTATATATATATATATATGTGACATATTAAACATTCTTTCTCCTGACAGCAATGTTTTTGAAAATAAAAGGCACTACTAAGCTATGGAAAAATCGGTCAGCTAAGGAACATTATTAATATTTTCTATTAATAAATATTTTTTATTAAATAACATCAATGCTTTCTATTTTTGCGTATCTCATACATTCATAAATATTTAATTATTATATAATACTAGCTCTTGACCAGTACTTCTTACTCAAAACCAATAAAAATTTTCACCATAAAATAGGATTTAGCTTTCTTGCAAACGTTCACGAATTAAGCACATTTCGCCAGTTAAAAAAAATAACGGTAGAAGCTGTTCCAACGAGAAAACTATCGAGAGCCTGACGGATTGAGCGGATACACAGTAAAAGTTTTTATGTCGGCAAACTCAGGTGGTTTCGACATAAAATCAAAAATAATTTGCATTCCATGCTGTAATTTTATGACCGGTCATAAACTTGCATAAACACACATACACACAAATCTGTGCAACGTATATTTTATATAAATAATATCCAAATACAACAAATATAAATAAATTATTTTTTACTGTTCATATTATTTATAAAAGAGCATAATTAATATTCTGTGTATATCAAATCCACCTACTATTATAAAATAGAAAATCACTTGTTATAGCTAACATCTAACAATTAAACTAGAACAAGCCTTATATAATATCCCTGTTACATAATGTACAGTATGGCCAATGTCAAATCTGTCGCAGCGGCCGTTTTAATATTATCGCGTAACATCCGAAGCGTAGAGCCGATAGTGATATTGTTTTCGCATTACATGATAATTCAATAGGCATTTATATTTACCGAATGCTTGCGGGTCTCCGTCGGGTACCCTATTTCGGACCCTAAAAGACCCATAACAATAACCGGGCTCCAATCGAAGTCCGCCAGATACGCAAAAGCCAGCTACAATGGCGTTTTCCCTCTGTCTCTGCTCATTTTAATTATAAACATTATACACGGAGCATTCGAAGGGACACAATGAATTTAAAGTAATACCTGTGTATATGTATTGCTAAAAGATACACTCTAAATAATCTTGGCAATGTGGAAATTATATATTGTAACGTCGAACGATCGACGTGATTGAAATTTTCAGTAAGAATTGCGGTTTATTCTGAACAACAGTTCAACTATCGCAGTGTCTTTTTATTGACTTTATTTAAAAATTTTAATTAATTTTATTTTAATATTATTTGTCTAAGCACCCCAATTTCTCTCGAAATTTGACTTCAATTTCTTAAAGATTACGACTGTGTTGGGCCAAAAGCTAACGATTGAAGTGGAAATGCTGCTGGGTTAGGCAAAGGTCTCGTGCTAATCGTCTAGTGTAAGTTTTAACAATTTTATGTAAAAATCTATTTTCTATCAAGCTCAAGAAGTGATCTGCCAAAAACATGTAATTAATATTTTTTTTATAAAAGCTTACTGCCGTGTTTTTAATATTTTTTAAATAAATTGTGTACACATATAGAGTCGATTTAACCCATTATTCAATCTCAAGTTTTATCCAAAGTACATAAAAAATAATATAAAAACCTTAATTAGCAACAATTATTTAGATTTTTATTTAAAAATCTCGTTAGATTAACGAAAAATACGAGCTGAATCAACTTGTTCATTAAAATTAAATGGTTTACTTCATCAAACGTCTTTCTAAAATCTGTATATAATTATGTACATATTTTAACTTATCCGAATTAAGTTTAATTTAAAATGATAATTAATGCATTCAATAATAATAACATTAAAATCTGTTTTAGATTGAAATAATTCCATATCACTTTGCCCATGAACATTAAAATTATTATTATACCACTCGTAATTTATCGCAAGGAGAAGATTAGATCAATTAATTTTGATTTGACGTATGCTTAAAATAATGAAAGTAGTACTGCAATGAAAAACCGTCAATATTGGTTAATTTTCATTATAAATATAATATGTTTTGAAAAGTATTTTATATTTTTAAATGCTTAACCTAAATATTACCATGAAGCACTCACGAAGACCCGCCATAAATATGATAAATTAATTACAACTGAAAACACTGATCCAAAAAGATTCAAAGAGCTTCGTACTCCGGAATATTTTAATGCCCTTCTTGCAAACGCTGGTTATAGTAGGTACGTTTCAGATTTTTATATTTGAATTCTCAACGAACTCATATTATACTAAAACCGCAGTTTTTTCTCTTGCCGCACCACTGAATTCAGATTTCTCAGGTAGAGGTTTAAACTTCGCTGACGTTTAATTACTACAGGTACCATTGTTAACGAGTGCACTAGTTTTTTGCCTACACAATTAATAACGAAAAGCGCTTTTTTCACTTGTCAGATATAACAGAACTAGATTTGTGAAAATATACGTAAGAGTGATATTTGTAATATAAACATAATATTTGTGCATTTTACACACTTAGTGCTAACGTAGTCTCGATTTTTCGAGAACTTAAATTTATAAAATAACTATCAATTCAATATACTAAAGAAAACATATAATTTACAATATATTTGTTAGTGTGAAATACAGTAAATAAGTTTGGGTTTAATAGTAAACTCGTTATTTAAATTACTAATTTTGTAAAAAAAAAACATTTTCTGTATTATTTTGCGTTATATTAAGATTAATTATAATGAAACAAATATTTAACTAAGTGCTAATTGTTGTCAATCGCGAATAAATTTAAAAAAATTGAAATAAATATTTTGCGAGGTGGAAAATTAAAACAAAATCAATTTTTTTTACAAAATCTGGCACTAGTTCTTTAAAATAAACAGGCATTAAAGTGAAATGAAAAATAATCGTTAAGTACCTGGGATTACGCCTGGACTCCAAGCTTTTTTTTGAAAAACTTATTTAGGAACACTTCGCTTTAAAAAGCTTGCCGCCATTGAGGTCCTCAGACCAATATTTCATAAAATAGTGCATTAACTGTTGTATGAAAAAAATATATTTTAATTCATTAATTAGTAATTGGACTTATTTTTACATACATATGTCTGCCTGGTGTGAGGAACACCAATTATACTATTTTTGTAAATTGTAGGTCATTTGAAATGAAGCAAAACAAAATATTATGTAATACATATTTGATACAAATCTTTAAAAAAATGCATATTAGGCTTTAAATACTCAGTGCCCTTCTTTATTGCTTTTTTATAAATAATGTAAGTTATTTTTAAATAAAATTACTTAGTTGTTAAAATTAATTATTTTGATAAACTTAGCCGTGCACCGAATTTATTTCAGATTTTCTTTGAAATTTTAATAACGTGAAAAAAATTTTAGACAAAAAATACACCTTGTTAAAACATTTTTATTAGTTGCGAAGTATTCTTTTGAAAAAAATTGAAATAAAATATTGCCTCATTTCAGCTATACGCGTCAACTCGACTTTAGGGATTCACATTCTATTGTAGTAAACCTTGAATACAGTATATTGTATTCCTTGTATAAAAAAATATATTCAATATTCAATTTGTAATAACAAGATAAGATATGCATCTTTTTATTATAATTTTAGCTATACGCGTCAACACGACTTCAGATATTCACATTCTAGTAAACCTTGAATACAATTTCATTAAAATAATATGTTTTAATACAAATTTGTTGTAACTAAACAAGAAATAGATTTTTTCTACTACTTCACAAAGTGATTCTACAAAGTTTACATTACTTTAGAGCTCCTCAATTAGTGAAAATAACGCAAAACAAACCCTAGCATCTTGAAAGCTTAACTGTTTATAAATACATCTATGCGACGAAACACGCTGCTACCCATTTCATAATCTAAGCGAAGTAAGTTATAGGTATATATATACCTAGGTTTATTATTTTGTTGTCGTCTTCCCTTTCACGCTCCCTTGGCGTTTTCAATAATACCCGGCAAGATCACGGAACTTAACCACGAAGCCGAAATTCGAATCTAATTATCGGAACGTAATGGATTTTTTTCCTCCTCTCTTGGCCCAATTGCGTTTCGTTTACGCAGACCTTTAACGTTCTACGTATTGTTAGGCCGTTCACGGAGCGCTTTTTTTCCATTTTCCATTTCGCGCAGGTCATTTACGTGATCGAATTGCCAATCGGGGCGAAATCTTCCCGTATGCAAATTTTATTGTCATCAATAAACAGTTAATGGAGTTCCTTGTAACTCGACCGTTAGGGACCTTATAAAAGAATGTCTAGGCGAACGGCGATAATGTGTCTTAATCAAAGGCACGTTTCCTGGGACTTTAACGGTTTACGTGGTGCAGTACAAACGACTGGTTATGTTTAATGGTTTTATATATTAGTCTGTGGTCAGGGTTTTTATATTAGCACTTTATAGAGATATAGTGTATGAAATATTTGTCTTAAGATTATACAGTATTTTATTTAACTTCGACAGTCATGATTATATCCCGTATTCTAGATATTGCAGCCTGAGCCATAACGATCACTCAAGCCTTCCAGTCCCTTAACACAATGAAATCTTTTGTGATTGTTATAAAGAGCTGGTCTGGTTTATGTAACTGGTTTATGACACATTGCATTCACATAGTACAAGCATTTCTTTACCTCTATCATTTCATATTTTAAAAGCTGTCGTCCCACTCTTATATCTTAGGATGATTTTCAAAATGCTGCTTTAAAATACGCTAAGTGCTTTTAAAATAGTTTAAGCAAATATAATTTAATTGTAACCACCAGTGATATAATCATTAAAAAAATACCCGAAAAACCTGTATTCGATTTTCATAATAATATTTATGGATTTTTTAATCCCTACATCAAACAATTTGACTTTTAATAATTAAATATATTTTTGAAAATTTGTAGGGTTAAGGAGGGTTTTTTAAATTGAATACCTCTTTCATTTATTTTAAATATTGAAATCCTAAATAATCCTTTCTCTTATATATATAAAATCAAAAATATGACGTATACTGCACGGTACTTCTCACCTAGCAATTTAAAACATATGTAAAATTAAATAAAAATTTAATATCTATGTATTTTTTTATTTATTTTCTATTGTGTCTAAGAGACCGGAATTTGTGCTTATTATACCTATAATTATAATTTTGATTTTTTATCATATTATGTTAATTGAGTTTTTCTTGATTTTGCTAATTTTAAAAATAAATAAAATTAAGCTGAGTCATTCATATTAAAAAAATACACATTGGTGTTCTTAGTGTACAAAAAAGCTATTTAACTTTTTAAAAAAATTTAAATGTATATATATAAAAAAATACTGATTGTAGGTGTTAATTTAATACATTATAACGGTTTGATTATAACAACCTTAATTATAAATATTTCTAGTAATATACTGCAACTTTAAATTGTCATTTAAATGATATTAATAAATAATATTTTTTATAATTTTTCAGTTACTGATTTTAATATACTTTGATATTTCGTTTCACTCTTTATTGCCTTTTTAACAAAAATTACGCTAGTACTATATACATAATAACGTTTGTTTCTTTTTATGTTATGTATATAATATGTTTATGTCAATAAACGTAAACGTATGTTCAGTATTTTATAAAGTAAATATAAATGCGAAATGTATGCTAAAATGTAATAATTTATTTGTACAAAATGCGAAATTCATAAACGTAAAATGCGCAATAAAAATATATATGTATGTATATACGTATATCCACATCCACGAACTTTTAAATATAATAAACGCTATGGTTATAATAAAATAAATTTAAAGATTTAATAATAAAGACTGAAATTTTCATGCTTCTTTATCTTATCAAATTTGAGCACATTATTTTTAGTCGTCGATGTTTTCGGCGGATCCGTTTGTAATTTTAATTACCCTCGTCTAGGGTATAAATTTATTAAAGACGTGCCTTTTACGACTCCAGGTGAACCTATTAAAATTCCAAACGTGAGATTTCTGTTTATTGCCGAAATATAGATGTAAACTTAGTTTACAGTAATTCCCGCGACGCGAATGGCATTCTAATGTATTTTGCGACCGTTCATCACGAATGTAATAGTTGAAGAAATTATGAAACAAACCAATAATATTAATTAGTGATTGTTCAATGAAAAAAAAGGCTTTAATCAAATTGAAAAAATTCTGATATAATAAAAATAAATAAATCTAATTAAATGAAAAATTAGTTTCAAGCTTATTATTAATTGAGAATAGTTTTAAATTTATTTGCTAGGTATATATTATTTTGTTAATACTTCAATAATGACAAGGAATATTTGATTTTTTGTAGGAAAAATGTTATTTAAGAATTGGTTATCTTTTATTAAGAAAATTTATATATTTGATTGCTATTAAAAATTATTTTAATATATATTATTTTAGTAATGGTAAATTCAAAGATTTGTCCAATTCTCATTTGTATTTTTTTTTACTTATATATATATTTTTTTTAATTTCTATGACACGTCACGATTTGCCATAATAATAATTTATAACTTAATATTTTTTTTGATTAATTAGCCCTGAAATTATTTAGTCAGTATATTATTTAAAGTTCCCTATAGAATATCTAAATATTAGTTCTATACCCGGTTTTTTGTAATTGTATGTAAATCTCATACAATATTCCAAAATTAAACTTCATTAAATCTGACATTTTATTAATAAGGAAATGAGATGAAACGAATATTGCAATATTTACTGCTACATGGCGATTGCTTTAAAATTATTTTTGAAATAACTTTAGAGAAAGTTTATCCAGTATGAGTATTTTATCTGGGGCCCGCGAACTTGACGTACAAGTTTGACACGACTGGCGTAAAACAAACGGTTATCTTATAACTGTTTTTTATTGGCAATAATAAATAGAATGGATTACAAGGGTCTCAAATAGGACCTCTGAGTATCACACGGGACGTTTCTCATAAACTGAAATGGATTCATAGCCATTTACAGTCACATCCTGTCTTATATCTGAAATGTTGCTATGAAATTCAATATATTCTAAATTTCAGTAATAATTTTAGATGGTAATCTAAATTGCGTGCTTTATAAAAAAAATGTGGTAATTAAGTTAATTTAAATACTAGCTAAAAACTTAAAAACCGATTTTTTAATATTAATTACAAAACGCACTATTTAAGCTATCTTCCATAAATCATTGAATAGGAAGTTGTTCAACACAATGCGTATAAAATCTGGCGGGATACGATCAGGTGGTAAACACATTGAATATCTGAGAAATTATGTAGGTGTATCACGCTTGTAACAATGACCTCCAACCCGGGAGCGTGTAAACATGGCTTTTAATAGAATTGGGAAGAAATGCAAAAGCTAAGGCCGTCGATCGGCATTGAGGACGCTTTACAAATTTTCCCCGCTGTAAACTCTGTTTTTGCCCCCTCGAAACTGCCAAATAACATTAGGTGGGCGTAGTATTCGTTAGGGCAACACAAAACAACACGAAAAGGTCCGGCGTGGTCGGCGCCCATAAAAACTAAGTGGTTATTTGTCGGTCGGGGCCCGGTACACGAGACCCACACCATGGGTACATTATTTTTACCACCGGCTGCGGGAATCGCCTTTATGGCCCATTATCGGGATAAAATGCCAATAGCGAATATAGTTTTCGGCGAACCGACACTAAAACGCCATAATCTTGATCTACGAAAAATTGATGCCAAATATTCCACGTTGCGGGGAATTTCTATTATATTAAATAATTTTCGATGTACATGTGATGTTATATAGAATATATTGTTGTGATAATAAATACATTATTAAACCTAGAAGCGATAGCGCCGCTTTGCGGCTGCCATTGAAACCATAAACTGATTATAACATGTAGCAAAGAACGTATATTAAATACCTTTATTTCAATAGTATAAGTAATTTAACAGACATACTAATAATATATAATATATGTATGTGTAACTGGCTTATAACCATTTTTATAATAACAATTGGTTATTAGCTGAATTCAATAAAAAATAAGAATATAAAACAAAACGCTTGTGTCTTTAATTTAAGGTTAAAAATTAGAAATATGTGCTTGTATTTAAATTTAATGTTGTTTTTATCGTAGTCACCGATATACATAATTAGTGGGTTAGTGTAGTTTCGCGAGATATTTTTATGCTAGCACTACACTCTTTGGAAGTTGTCCGAGCTGAAGTTCAACTGAAGTCGGCCGAGGTCGCCGACACTGTCACAAATTTCATATGCCGTCCGGACGGCGGCCGTGAATGACGTCCGCACGGCGGCTGCTGTCACGTGCAGCTGGCATATTTGCGCGCGATCAAAAAATGTGCCAAATAATCGCAATTTTTTAATTGTCATATTATTAAAATTACGCTACTGATAATTATAAAGTTTGTGTGGGCACTCACCAATACAATATCAGTGAAAACTTTTCGGTCGTAAATATTAAATTTACGTAAAATCGTTGTCGGCTTTTGCAAAATGCCATAAGGCATAAAAATAATACTTCAGAATACGAACACCACATCTGTGACTATTCTAGAATTTGTCGTCATCGATTCTAAATAAGAATTCGTTATGGTGTGTATACACTAGATATAAAAATCGAACTTTTTATTAGTGTACTTGATTTCAAGAAAATTTTCAATTCAAGGACCCAAAATCATCGAAGTCACTAAGAAAAATAATAAAACTTATATTTTAGGTGTTGTTAAATAATTGTTTTTCCTTAATTATTTTAATTTTGATTGCGTGATATTATTTACTCTACAAAATAAACTATGTGTTTCCCTCAAATTGAGATTTAAAAGTGTTCCATCGCAGATAACATTTAAAAAACACTGATCTATCCTGTCAGTAATTTTTAAAACCCTTCACAATAATTTAAAAAATATATATAAAGATATTCTAACCATGTAAGTAATATGCACCTAAATCACACGCCAGCTCTAAACGTTGTCAAAAATCGATGAATTTTGAATGCAGCGCTGGCAAAAGGCGGTCATGTAAATTTTCCGAACAATTAAGGTTGTTAGTGCCAAGGCGGCTGCCGACACGACTATAGCCGTTATTAGATGGTAAAACAATAAGCGATTTTCTATGGTAAGCGTAATAAGTGTCGTTAGCCGTCGTACGCCATAAACCATTACCAAGAGAATCTGAATGCATAACATAAAAACTATTGTAATAAAAGAGAGAGAACCAGCATTTTTGCTGATCATAGCGCGATATGTACAATATAATACATGCTGAGAGTACAGAAAGGCGTGTTTTAGTAATACTATCAGTTGTCATTGCAAATGATTCATATAAACAATTTTAAGGCTTTTATATGACGTATATCAGAGAATGATATTAGATCTACGTAAAAAACGGTATGTTGATATTAGGTCAGACAAGATATCAGTGATCGTATTTTTTGTTTTCACATCTGTGTTTTTTTTTATACTTCAATTTTAATAATACAAATAATTTTATAGATTTATGAATTATATAAACTATACATTGGGGTTTTCAAACTGACTAACAAGTTTTTCAGGCATTTTTAAAAAAGTACGAAAATCGTGTTTTTTATTTAAATTATTTTTAAATTTAATAAGTAATATTATTTTTTTCAAAATATTATAAATAACGCAAAAAAACAAATTAAAACTTGAAAAGCAAAGCTACAGCGATAAGACTATTTGCCTCAATGTCTCAACACAGAAAAAAAAATGTTGATTATAGAAATACATGAAAGTATATCATCCATTATGACTGTTCCATAAGTAAAAGACGTTTCCAAAGAATCATTTCAACTACAAACAGATTTTAAATTATTTAATATTACTTAACAGTGTACTGTATATATCGAAATATTATAATATGGTTCCTTATTAACACTTTAAATGCCAGAGACTAATTAGTGAATCATTTGGCGTTTCTCTTCACGCGTTTGTATCTCTTTATGAAAATAAATATGAAATAGGAGGTACACTGATACATTTACCTAGCACAGTAATATTTAGTTATTCAAAAAAATGTAAATAATTTAATACTTTGTTTAAAAAAAATATTTTGTTTTAAAAAGTATTTAACAAGTGACTCACCGGTGAGTCGCTGGCGTTCAAGTGGTAAACAATTAAACTAACGTCAACCGCTAACAAACGTGTTTTTAGTGTTATAAATATATTTTGTACGAAAATTCGAATTTTTAAAAATATAATATTTAAAAAAATGATCTGCAATATATATTGTGGGGGATCCCATTCTTGAAACTCGCGTTAATGACTGACTAAAAATATTATTCATTAATAATAATAAACTAGACAATAGTGTAAAGTATGGGACTACACAAAGCCCTCGTTACGCCTAGAAACAAAAATGTTATTTATAAATAGCACGCAAGGATTCTCCAGTGCATTGAATAAATATATTTTTATACGAAACGGTCACGGAAAACAATATATCATCAGAAGACAAAAATCATCGTAAGGCTACAACATTTCCGTTGCACAATTCGACTTAGGAAATGCCCATCAAACAAATGTGACTTTCTAAATGGGTATACATATTTTGATGTTCTAAGAAGCGAGTTTCAGCAAACTTTGCAGCCCAGAATAAATAGGACTGGTCTCTAAATCCTGAGAAGAACTTTACCATACGAGCACCGCAGTAAAGAAGGATCAACCTTCGCTAAACTGTTGCAGCCACACCAATCAGAACTCTAAGCATCTAAGCAGCTTATCCACCACCGCTCGGAAAATAACAATCTCGCCCATCATAATGTCACAATATGTAATATAAATAAATAAAATTCTTACAAGTTTCCACTTGGGTTTTACTGGCTGCTAAGTCACATCCCAAAGTGTTAGTATCTCGAAAATATATTTTCAATTTTAATTTTTATTGTCGTTTAACTGTTAGTGGCATTTTTTATTATTTTAAATATATTTCTTTGAAATTTTGGATATGTATAAAACAATATTCAAATTGTATTTTTCTTGTTATTAATTTTTTTTTCATTATAATGTGTTTTATGTCATTTTTTATAATTTATTTTACACATCTACTTTGCGAACAAAAATAATAAAATAATTAATGTATACGGGTGTCACTAACAATTGAGTAACAAAACCTCAAAATAATATTAAGGTTCGAATTGGAGTACATAGTAACAAATATGTGTGTCACACTATTTTTATATTTAAATAAATAATAAGAAATAGGATTTTATGGTTCAAATATACCCAGCTTCAAGACACAAAAAATATGGTACTAAAAAAATTCACTAAGATCGTTGGACCGCACTTTAACAAAAAAAGTGCGTAACAGGTATCATCTCCTAAAGCATATTTCATAATAAATATAACCACTATGCTGAATTTACACATTTTAAATATACCACTACGTAACAAAGAGCTTAGTCTTATTTACCTTCTTTCGCCACTAAATCAATACTTTAAAAGTTAAATTTTCACTAGGGAAAACTATGTTTAATTGACTAAGATGACAATTACTTTCTATTTAAATCGTTCGATGTGATCTAGTAAAATTAGTTTTTTATATTCTAAGAATTTAACTTGGTCTTTGATACAACTACGAACACTACAAAGATGCAGTACTACGGCGAGAACAGCGACATAGTGTACGGTCACATAAAATCTGTTAATTAAAAATTATTATAAAGTCAGGTTCTTCACACTAATGATTTATAAGTAAAGACAAATTTTATAAAAGATCCTAATTTTTAGGTGCCACTTAATTTACAGTGCTTCTTTTGTATGTATTGTTAAATAAACAATTTACAACCAACTGTCTAATATTTATTTTTCATCTGGTTACTTACAGTTGCTAATTTTTTTTGTGTATTTTTATTTATTTTATATTTAAAATTATAAATAACTTAAAATATATTTTATGTACAATAACTTTGAATTGCCCCGTATGGTTTTTAGTCAATTTCGCGGGATTAATTCGATCGCAATTAAGCGTCCAATATCTGGCGTCGTCGGCCGAACAAAATAAATTAGCCATTAGCCACAATCGGTTGAACGTACATAGTACGTTTGTGCCTTTGTGCGTAAATATTTTACGTTCGGATGTTTTATCGACAATTTTATTTCGCTTACATGCATAACGCGCGACCGTTTCAATTTTCTTTCTGGCCAAAGGGCCGACCCTAAAGTGTCGCTGGAGCAATCGAAACGCGCTGTGCCTTTTAAAATATGGAGGCGGTAAAGAAATTAAAATGTTATTGACAATATAACAAAGGAAACGCTCGACCGCCTAACCCTATCTACTCTACGAGTAAGTGAGAGTTATAATCAAATTTACGATATTAAATTATATTTAGCACTTGTAGACATTAAAACAGACACTCAAGCATTACTGAATAACATAACTATAATGATTATAATTTGCAATGATAGACTAGTGGTACAAATCAGAAGATAATACATAAAATGCCCGAGTTGTGTACAATAGTATTTTCTATAATGTAGTGTCTGAAAGATCGAAATTAGTGAATATTATATGATAATAATTAAAATTGATTATAACCATTTTTTTCTAACGTCACTGACGAATGTCTAAAATGTGTAAAAACTGGAAACTGTGGCGTAATGCTAAATGAAAGTTATAAAAAATAAAGTTTGTTTTAAATTTCTCATCATATTTTGTTGCTGCTGTTTAAGACAATATTTGGGGAAAAGTGTAAATAAATATGAGTTGAAAATTAAAAGTATTGACATAATTTTTTTAATCAAATTTAATACTAAAGATTGCTTTCATAAATATCTTAGGTACTTTTTATATTTAACCTTATCGATTGTGTTATTATGCCAGGTACGAGGAGTTGGTTCGGTTTGTATTTTTTAATTTTATTATTTTATGATTATTTTTATTGCTTCTAGCTTATTATAAATTATTTTTATAATATTTTTTTGTGTACTGCGTATTGTTTTTTGATCATCATGATGGTCTTAATTTAATTGAAATAAATTAATAAATTATACATTAATTACCAGTATTTTCATTGAGTTATTAACGATAATAAAAGCTTTAATTTAAATCAAAGCTGACGCTACAAATATAAGTTTGTTAAATTAAAAAAATATTATGAGTTGTTTTTGGCTTTAACCAAAATATAGAATTCTCAAGAAATATTATTTAAAACTTATAGTACAAATATTTCTTGAGTAAGCAAAATAAATAACATATTCTACCTTCACATTTTTACTAGTGGCATCGCATTATTATTTTCTCTACTACCACGCCTAGTTGTAAACTTGAGCGTTTTATTGTGCGAGGCGTGATTTGATATTTTACGAAGCGGTATAAAATGGTGCCGATGCAACACTATTTCCTGCCATTTGCATCCCTTAAACGGGGGCAAAGCTGAAGGGTCGGAAAAGTCTACAGCGGTGGTGCTTCGTCAAGCGAAATTCGATGGGATTGCGTCGGCGAAATATACTTTGCTAGTTTTCGCAATACACAGCTTTCGACGTACGAGTCGGCAACAATATTTGATGCAAATTATATATTTATACCGGTAGTTGCGAAGGGTCGATCGTAAAAGCGACGCAAGGTCCGGTTATGTTCGACGTACAAATGTAATGAACCGCAAACATCCGCTTATCGACACGGAAGATGAGTGAGTAAATGGAGAAAAACGAGAAAATCATTAGATTCATTTTCGATTCAGCTAATCAAGAGTAAGCACTATCTTATAGCTAAAATAAATCTTATTAATAAATGTAGGATTTATATATATATTTTTAATTTAATTATATTTTTTTATCTTCATCAAAATACCTAACACCAGTTTTGAGACATTGCATTAAAAATAATAATATATCAGTACAAAAAAGATTCTCCTGGTCTTCTGGTAAAAGTGACAGAATTTAATTTTCATAATTAAAATAAAAATCTTCCCTAAATATAATTAAAGACGTTTTCAATAAAAGGAGTTTTGAAGCCGGTTCTCTTCGTGAAACGAATTTCACCGGATAGTTGTTTGTTTCGGCCGGACAATGGCGCACCTTCCGGTCGGTCCTCTTGTTGTTTGCGGACACACAAAAAATCACCTCGTTTATTATTACTCCTTTTTTTCTCTCTGCCGAGACCGGTTTTGATTTACGATTATTGCTTAGGAAAAACCAGCGCGCGCTCGGACAATGCCCGAAAAATAGGATACTGTGTGCGCGCTGCAGCGCTCCCAAAGGGTATTTTTTACCCCATTTTTTTCAACGATAGAGGTGTTATATTTTCGGGGCGGACGTCGTTTTGTTGTTGTTTTTTTCAATTGTTGTTGACGGGAGGTGGTGGGGATGTCGTCAAGCGGCGCGAACAATGAGCGTGATTTATAAACTTGATTCAATGCTCGAAGGATTTGGGATATATAATGCGAGTGTCCTAAAGCATGTCCCACAAATCCAGTCTATTCAATTTAGATTGTTTGGCATGACGAGGTTGTTGTTTATAATGAAAAATATTGACAATTTAGATATTTCATATCAGATTTTTCTTACCCCAAAATCTAATTAACAAAATGTATTATAAAACACGCAAGTGTTTTTACTATAAATATTTTCCGTCATTGAACGAATATTACTTTGTTATGAAACGGTCACAGAAAAACAACATAAAACACCGGAAGACCATTTTCCGTTACATATACACAATTCTTTAATCCCGTAGCGCCTATCTGGCAAGTGTCACTTTCTAAAGGCGTATACTTATTTCTTTGATTCTAAGAAGCGAGTGCATCGACTGATTGGATTATCGCTGCATGATTGTGATTGATCACAAAGCTTTGCATCCCTGGAAACTTAAGCCTGAACTTCGATGAGGAAAGGGCAGACACTGGTAGACACTAGCAGATTCACCAAGCCTGACAGATACGCCCTCACTGACAGATGCAAAGATACGATCTGAGCCTTCCGAACACGATCATCGCAGCAAAAGGAACTGCCTCCAGAAACAAGACCCCTGAGGATATTCCACGGACATAATACCTTCGCCAGCTTCTCGGCCACCACTCGGAGAATAATGAACTCGCGGTGCTAACGCGGTCAAAAACAAAACACATAAGAATAAAACGTTAACACATCAAAAGACCAACCGGCGACGAATAAACTTAAAGACATGATATAAAAGCTATTGGAAAAATAGACTCAATACTAAATAAATAACTGCACACTTTTTTTTAATAGCATATTGGCCCGCCAATAGCCTGACACAACATACCTAGGAAGTATTTTTTTATGAAAAATAATTAAATAGACATTATGTTTGGCGGCCGGTCAAAAGAGCATGCGTCAAATGAGCGCCGTTATATGAGCGCTGCATTATAAGCGCTGTGTTATAAGAGCGTTTACCAAAGTAGCGCTGTAAAAAATAGCGTACGTCAAATGCGTAGACAATCATATGAGCGCTTGCAAAAGAGAGCACGTCATAAGAGCGCAAAAATACTTAAAATACTTATAGAGCGCAAAAATACTTATAAAAAATACAAAAATAGAAAATCAAATAATGAATATTTTACGAAATATAAGTAAATTGTGAGAAATTTACAAATAATAAAAATTCACGAGATATAGACGGTAAAATTAGTATTTTATGTGCCAGAGCGTAATGACGATTAAAATGATTAGACAATGAAAATATAATTATTTATTAATTATTACCTACATACGAAAGTATGGCTCCCCATCCCCATACATACGATATATTAATCAGTGGTGTGCGGTGACTTTGAAACAGGACATGTGGTTAGGACATATTTTCTTTGTTTTATAACGATATTATGTATTTATTTTTTGAAAATCAATTTTATTCGACGCAATAACTGCATCATATAATATATTGTCTTTCTTTAATTTGTCTAAAAGTTTTTTTTCGATTGATATTAATGCAAGAACTGATAATCTGTTCTCACTTTTTTTAATAATGTGTCTGATTCGCTTAGAAAATATAATAATTCAACATAGTTGCCCCCGTTTACGGTATTATTATTTTCAGAATGTCCTCGAAAAGAGTGTTCTTGTTTAGATGAAAAGCAAATCACGTCAGATAATTTGGAAATAATATATCTGTTCACTTCCTTATTATATAATTCAACATTTGCCTTAAATTGAGCACTGGTGGAAAAATCTTCGATACGATTTTCTTTACCAGATATTTTTAATTGTATGGTACCGCATATGTGAGGTTAAGAGCATTCGTGCCTTTTACGAGCTTGACTTAAATTGCTTTAATCATTATATCCAAATTTATTTCAGACATTCAGCTCTTGAGAAAATAATAATTATGGCTAGCAAAATAATTTTGCTAAATGAGCACATCCACAAATCCACTTTTTTTTCATGTACTTCAATATTGAAATGTCTCTTGAATGTTTTAGTTTTAGATTGGATGTACAAATGGGATATGGGTTTTATTATCTATTAATAATAATTACTTTTCATTAAACGGAAGACCACTAAAACTTCTTTTCAGTGAAGATTCAATTAAACAATTGCAATTATTTTTCAGATTAGCATCGCGGTTGAGACCACATTCTTTGCTTTTCTGTTTGATATATGAAATTAAAATCATAATTGGACATACCAAAATACTTAGGAATTTATTAAACAGTTTTTAAAAAATAATTTAATTGATCATAAAAAATGATTACATTAAAAGATTTCGAAAACTTGAAACTTGAACAAAATTTAAGATTGGTAGAACTAGTCTTAGCATGAACGTATCTAAAGCTGATGTTGAACGTTCGTTCAGGTCGTTGAATCGCATTAAATACATATGACAAATTTGATTTCCTATCATGTATAAAATGCCCTAGCTGCACTATTAGTCTAGAAAATGTATAAAGTAAATCAAATTAAAAATTAAAATGAAAATTATACTAAAAAATTGTAGAATTTTTAATTTTAAAAGGGGACCATATATAAACTTGTTTTAAAAATAATATTTGTATTAGCTTACAAATAATAATAATAAACTATTATGCTAATCTCTCTTAGTAAATTAATTGTTTTTTTTATAAATCGATATATAATATTATTCTATAGTTTCGGTCCCCTGGGTGCAGAGGTATTATATTAGGTTAACAATATTTATTTGGCGCACCATACCAATTAATTGTCATAATAGTTAAGATTATAATAAGATTGTTTGCATCAAATATTGGCATAATCCATCTTCTTTTAAGTGGTTCGATATCATTTCTACTACTATTAGTGTCAAAGTAATAATAACACTAAGTAATTATATAGATAATTTCTAAGAATAAATCAATATATGTATTTATAAACAATTAAAACACAGATTACTAATTCTGTTTTACATAACTTAGTAATTTACTAGCTCGAAAAGACTAATATTATTAATTGAGTTGCCGCTAAAAATGTCGATAGTTGTCAATCGCTGATTTGAGTACTGCGAGCGAGATAGCGAGCTCTGCTTGCATCTCACTCTTTTTTTCCGTCTTACTAAATTTTATAATCTATTTATTTCATAACAGACACACAATATTAAGTAACAAGTATGCACAATTAGAGCATATAATCTTATATCATAAAAATATAGATATCCTTTGAAGGAATAAATCAGTTTAAGACCGATAATTGTCAAGTCGCGTCGATATGCGGTCCTAACATCGCGCCGTCCGGCCATGTACCGATGAAAATTTTACAATAAACTTACACTCGTAAATTGAAAATTATTGAGTTATTTGCATAAGTTGAAAATTTAATATCACTAAAATGTGTTTACCACAGCTTTTTTTACCATTAATAAATTGAAATTGGCAAAATTAGCTCTAACACAAAGCCAAAATATGCATTTCAAGTTTTGTCGACGTAAGTTGAAATACACTCGGATGTCGAGTTACGAGCACAAAGGGTTAACTAGTATATATTCGAAAGACACGCAGAAAATTAATAAAAAGACATAACCTTGAAATGACGGATAGCGGGGGCCGCGTCGCGTCGGCGTCGGTAAGGACGCCAGCGCCAGCGCCACGCCGCCGGTGCAACTAAACACTACACTAATTTTAATAATACACTGCTTAAATCTAACACATACACTGAATTACACTATCACTTTATAATTAAAAACATCAAAAGGGATATTATTATAAAAACACTTATTCGACAAAAATGTCACGAAACAGTTTACTCGCCCGATGACGCGAAGCTACTGAATTTTTTTTAAATATTTCGAGATGCATAAACAAATTCAAACGAGATCAAGGTTATGCTTCGTGGATAATAAACCATAACGATTAAAATGTCGTGCATCTCAGATAGCAAAAAAAATCGTTTTTATTTCATAGCAGACACACAATACTAAGTAAGAATTATGCACAATTAGAGCATATAGTCCCATATGATAAAAATATAGTTACCCTCTAAAGGAAAAAATGAGTTTCAGAGCAACAAATGGTCTTAACACCACTCGGAATGACCATGTTCCGATTACAAATTTTACAATAAACTTACACTCGTATCGAGATATTCGCATAAGTTAAAAATTGAATATTACTAAAATGTGTTTACCACAACTTTTTTTACCATTAATAAATTGAAATTGACAAAATTAGCTCCAACACAAAGCCAAAAAATGCATTTCAAGTTTTGTCGACGTAAATTGGAATACACATTACGAGCACAAAGGGTTAACTAGTATATATTCGAAAGACACACAGAAAATTAATAAAAAGACATTACCTTGACGTGACGGGTAGCGGGGGCCGCGTCGCGTCGGCGTCGGTAAGGACGCCAGCGCCACGCCGCCGGCCCAACTAAACACTACACTAATTTTATCAATCGAAATAACTTTTCGACAAATTAAAGAAAGACAATTTATTATATGATGTGGGTATTGTTAACTTTTGTAAGAAGGAGCGTCGAATAAAATTATCAATATGTAATAAAAATATTATTTTTTCACTATTTTCAACGGAAGAACGTCATTTGAAAATGTCGTAAATTTGGCACATATAAATTAGATTTAAATAATATTTTTCATATAAATAAACTTGAAATCATAATATTTTTTTGTTATCTGAGATGCACGACATTTTAATGCTTATGGTTTACATGAAGCATAACCTTGAACTCGTTTGAGCTTGTTTATGCATCTCGAAATATTTAAAAAAAAATCAGTAGCTATGTGACATTAGTCATTAACGGTCGTGCTACATTTTTGTCGAATAAGTGTTTTTATAATAATATCCCTATCGACGTTTTTAATTATAAAGTGATAGTGTAATTCAGTGTATGTGTTAGAATTAAGCAGTGTATAATTCAAATTAGTGTAGTGCTTAGTTGCACCGGCGGCGTGGCGCTGGCGATGGCGTCCTTACCGACGCCGACGCGACGCGGCCCCCGCTACCCGCAACGTCAAGGTAATGTCTTTTTATTAATTTTCTGCGTGTCTTTCGAATATATACTAGTTAACCCTTTGTGCTCGTAACTCGACATCCGAGTGTATTCCAATTTACGTCGACAAAACTTGAAATGCATATTTTGGCTTTGTGTTGGAGCTAATTTTGTCAATTTCAATTTATTAATGATAAAAAAAGCTGTGGTAAACACATTTTAGTAATATTAAATTTTCAACTTATGCAAATTACTCAATAATCTTCAATTTACGAGTGTAAGTTTATTGTAAAAAAAATGATCGGAACATGGCCGGACGATGCGATGTTAGGACCGCATAACGACGCGACTTGACAATTATTGGTCTTAAACTGATTTTTTCCTTCAAATGGTATCTATATTTGTATGATATGGGATTATATGCTCTAATTGTGCATAATTGTTACTTAATATTGTGTGTCGGTTATGAAATAAATAGATTATAAAATTTAGTAAGACGGAAAAAAAGAGCAAGATGCAAGCAGAGCTCGCTGTCTCGCTCGCAGTATTCTAATCAGCGATTGACAACTATCGACATTTTTAGCGGCAACTCAAATAATAATTACCAAGTTATGTAAAACAGAATTAGTAATCTATGTTTATTTATTTTTAGAAATTATCCATATAATTACGAATGACGATATAACAATGGATGTTTAAGGAAGTGACGATGAATTTGATATTAACCGTGTTATTATTACTGTGACAGTAATAATAGTAGAAATGATATCTAACCAATTAAAAGAAGATGGGTTATGGCAATATTTGATGCAAATAATGAATACGAATCCTATTATAATCTTAAATATTATGACAATTAATTGAAATATTGTTAACCTAATATAATACCTCTGCACCAAGAGATCCATTTACTGTCCAGATACCCAGAGGCCCGAAACTATAGAATAATATATCGATTTATAAAAATACTAATCAATTTACTAAGAGAGATTAGCATAATAGTTTATTAATATTATTTGTAAGCTAATACAAATATTGTTTCTAAAACAAGTTTATATATGGTCCCTTTTTAAAATTGAAAATTCTACAATTTTTTAATATATTTTTTATTTTAATTATTTCAGGGATATCCAATTTGTTCAGAATTATGATCGACTATATTTTTTTCTGATACGATCGACTCATTTTAATTTTAGGATTTGCATAGATTTTTTGTGGAATAGATGAGCTATTTACATATTTTTAGTGCCACATTTATTACGTTATTTTTTTCTAGTAAATATATTAGAAAAATAATTTTAAAATCCCATTACACCTTATGATCTTGTCTTCGTCAATATTTCTTAAATAAAATCCTTCCTTTTAACGGTGTCCAATGTTCGGTAACATTTTCCTTTTCAATAAATACCAAAGTATTTTTACGGTCGCTGAGTGGTGTAGGCTTAAGCGGCAAAGTGTGTTTGTTTGAGGTCGGGACACTTTGATTTACTTTCCAATTAAAGTGCGCCCTCGGCCGCAAGACACGTACGGGGCGGGGCGGCCCTGTTTACCCTGGCGTCTGTCTTAAGTCTGATGGTGTGAAGCTCTGTTTGCCCACGTTTTTAGCACGGGCGCAATTTATATGGACTTTAACATCACTCAAAACACTCTGATCCTGAAAATACAATAATACAATATTACAATCAAAAATTAATAGGGTTTAACAATTAAATGCGTTGAACGCATAAATAAAGTGAAACTTTTGAAATACGAGCATTTGTTAAATTAATTTTGACTTGTAAAGCGAGCAGTTTCTTGCAATATTACCAGTACGTATTACGTCACATTTTCCTCAACTAAGCTGATGATACTTCTTACAGTGAAACATACTATTTGTAGAATAATTTGCAACTCAAAATCTTCTAGTTGTTGATATTTTTAAGCAAATTCATAACAATTAAAAGTATACCTACGTCTCCCAATAATATTGTTCAATGCAAATACTTTACATCATATTTTGCCGTTCGGATAGCTAAATATTAATAAATTCATAAATTTAACAATCTCTTCTCATAATACTTCATAATCAAAATTCCTAGAAAATTATTTTCTCAACATTGGTAGGCGTTCAAATTTATACAGATACCTACATAAAACATTGATTTATTAACTCGAAAGTATTCGAGGTCTTTTTCAAAGAAATTTTTAAGCTTTGCTCTGTATAAATAATGTAAAAACTGGTTTTA
The DNA here is from genome assembly GCF_051122295.1 of Plectrocnemia conspersa. Classification (NCBI taxonomy): domain Eukaryota; kingdom Metazoa; phylum Arthropoda; class Insecta; order Trichoptera; family Polycentropodidae; genus Plectrocnemia; species Plectrocnemia conspersa. Next base: position 1,696,009 of record NW_028277178.1, on the reverse strand, counting down.
AACAAAAGTACATACACACAGTGTGCATTATAATTTTCGCCAATCTTTTGGATATTTCCCTTTGGAAAGCTGTGATGCATGGTGGGGTGGGTAGGTAGGTAGGCGGTCCCTGGTCAACTTTGAATAACTTTATTTACATGCGAACTTCGCACAGTGGCCATAAAGGAAATTTACCACTTTAATAAAAGGATCCAGAGCGGCCTTCATGACAGGTGAAATACGGGCACCTTTAACTTGCTGATTTACACGAGTGCAATGAGACCGGACCGTCGAGGGATGCTGGGCAGAGAGAAGAATTTGCCTAATACAACATTATGCATTTTATGTTACTAAAATCATATACCTAATTATTACAGGTTTTGATGGCAATAATATAAATTTTAAACGAAGCAATTTTAATGCTAGCAAATATTTATTAATATCATAAAAGTTTGTCTTTCATGTATTATCATAAAGACACTATAATTAAACAACGCTTATATATAATAATCCGTTTTAGTTTATTTTAAGTAGTTATTTAGACCACTCTTCGCGCGTCATGCGATCCTTATATATATAGTAGAGTTTGTATAATAAGAAATATTATTTTTAGATTCCATAGACGCGTTAGATATATAGATATTAACATAAGTTTTTCTTTTGCGGAATATCATTAAGACGCTATTAATAAACAACACTTATTTGTAATTATCAGTTTTAGTTTATTTTAAGTAGCTATTTAGCCTGCTCCTCGCGCGCCATGCGATCATAATATATGTATATGGCGGAGTTTGTACAATAAGGACACTTAGGATATATAGATAAAAAACATAATTATTTTTATAAAATACTTATAATGAACATGTCCTGTACCTGGACGGTACATGCGTTGATTTTATTATGTATTTATAAAGACTTTTCTCAATTATTTATCCATCACAATACAAAATATATTTATATATTAAACAGCCTATTCTTGTCATAATATAATTTTCTTATAATTTATTTTAATCGTTTGACTGGACTATATTTAACGGTCAAAGAAAAACAGCTACTTGTATCGTTCTTCTAAAGGTAGTCTTGGTCGATTCGGCGTAGCTCCGCTTGCTACTGATTCGGCTGAACTCTTGTTATATTCGGGAAGCCGATGCAGCTGATGCGTGCGAATACCGGCCGAAGGCCGAGTGTAGTTGTATGCGTGCGTACGGCTCGGCGTCGGTGCTGCCCCCATGTGTCAATCAAGTGCAACTACAAACGTCAAAATTTTAGTCAGTCTTCTCGTCTTCAATTCTAAACAAGGGCGGCAGCGCTTTCCTATGTTAGAGATGCTCCGATGGATCTCCTTCATTTCTTACAGGATATGTGGGATCCAGTCCATCATGTGGTACCAATATAATGTACAACATTCAAAATGACTACTAAATAAATGCACATACGTAATACAAAAATACGTCAAAACTAAAATAATTAAGAAACTTCACTTATTTGGTGGCAACGATTAAACGAACGTACCATGCACCGCGTAGAGGTAACTAATGTAGTGGCATGTAGCACTCTTCCAAGTAGGAACATACAAGACAGAAGAGGGGAGTGACTGTAACAAAATGCGAGCGTGGATCTCAGATCCAGCACCACTAACGGAATGTTAACTATAATTCAGAGATGAATAAGATGCTTATTATCAATATGTATTTCATATCATTCATAGTGGGAACTCTGTTTAATTTATTTTAAGTCAACCTTTCTCTTTTGTGTAGAAAGTACCATCTACTATAAAAATATTCTATTACCTCCGTAACTTATCAAGTACAAGTTCATGTTTTCATTAACATTCATCTGGCTCTCAAATCGACTATATAGATTAGTCCCTCGGGTCTTTTTCGACCCATATAAATATTTTGAATCAAAACACAGTAAAAAAGGTTATTTAATTTTTTATTTTAAGCACCTAAGCATTGTTATAAGTGAGCAACTGTAATAACACCGCTTCCGAAAAACTGCCCCACATAATGTATTCCAAAGACTCCATTTAAAATGTCATGACTCCGACTCCACAGCCCTGGTTTACGGTGTACTTATATGAATCAATTCATTCGTTATAAATTTATTCAATGAATTTAATACTTATATTTTGAGAATGTTCCTTACAAATATTTCTTTTCAATATTTACATTGTAATCTATATTTATAGTTCAGTTTCTGACAAATGTAGCATCTCCTTATTTTTTGGCTACATGTACCGCTAATGATTGTAAAGATGACTGAAGAAATGAATTGATGAAATATAAGGATAGTATAAAACAAATCAAAGAATTGTCAGTTTTAATTTGTTTTTATTTTATCCGCTGATTTTACAATAATTATCAGAAAGAATCAACAAAGAAGACTGATAATGACAGGACATAAAAAATGCATACATATGTACATACACTAATGTGCTGCTCCATGTGACTTTCCATTAGGTTTATTATTTTTAATATTAAAACTTAAATTATGCAACCGCTTTAAACGTTTTATTTTTAATTTATTTGAAAGTGCTGGGCGACCTGAAGGTACAATTGAGTTGCCCTGGTTATACCTATCCTTCGCCTACTAATGGCCGTTGGTTGAACTTTAATTTTGGAACCAGAATTACGTTTTATTCTATTTTTATGGTCAGTAGTTACTTTTTTAAAAGCGTCCTGAAGTTTTTCGGCCAAATCAGGATCAAATACCTCCCCCAATAATGCAATACAATATTTTTTAAGATAAAAAAAATATCATCTACATTTAAGTTATTATCAATTGAAATTAATTCTTTATTTTCATTTAATTTAAAATCCCCATCAACAATGGATATGACACATGGAGCAATATTAATGTTACTGCTGCTGCTATTAGCTGAAATTTTAGAGTCAAAAATTCAAAGTCAGTCATGACAATTTATGGCGTGATACCTACAACAGAATTAAACAACTGAAATCCAGCCTGATATTCAGATTGTGTTTGCCCTTATGTTATTAGAACGCCTAGAGGAACAGCTCCAATGCTGCATGCCGTTAAAATAAAAGTAATTGAATGGCCTTCCGCATCGCAAGAGGAAGTGCTGTCTATGAACACAATGTTGTTTGAGAATGAGCTCTTTTCATCATTGGCTGGCGTTACATTAACAAGATATATTTTATGAAATGTCCTGTTTTTTCATGTAGCAGTATCTTCTCTTTTTAAATCTGTAATTAATAAGTACATAGTAATTCATAGAAACATTGCGAACATATTCATTTTCAATATAAATTACCTGGAGACAGTCGTTTCGTGGACCCAAAGTATAATCTTTCCATTTTTCCCTTAAATGTAGAATAGTATGTATTTTTGGGTTATTTGATGCATCTGTCATTTCTATGCAACAATTATCGTATTCTAAAAGCAGTCGAGCTTCGTGATGTCTCATAGCCTCGCCAACCTTTATCCCATATCAAAATAAGCATAAAACTTATTTTTGATCTCTTCAGATGGAGGCAAACAGGATAACGTCTCTGCGTTTATTATAGAGTGACTATGGTCTCCGATAAATTGTATTATTGTTTGATATCCGTCCTTAAAATTTAAACAGAATTAATATAAAATATGTATGTATAAATATGAATTATATTTGTATCAAAAGGAAAAAAACATATTGAAATTACCTTCAGATATTTATCACGTCTCATTGTGTCACAAGTGACCACTTGAGCTTTGCAAAAGAAATTTTTTGATTTACCATGCTTTCTTTTCGAAGGGTCAAGTTTGGAGCCTTGGGAATGATGACATACTTTCCTAATGCTACAATAATTATCTATATAATAACTGTTATTTATATTATTAGTTTAATTAGAGTACTTACTGTGAAATATATCGTGTGGGATTTTTTTTCACATGTTTACTATTCCAACTTGTTCTGGATAACGCACTGTATTATTTTATCCAGTGCTCCGCTTCCTCGTTCGGCTTTATATTACATCGAAAAGTTTTAGCGTCAACCTCGACGTAGTTAAAAGACTCCATCGTGGTAGTTGTTTATTAAGCAGCCCCCGCGTTGTAAATGACGCCCACGCGTAAACGACCGTTACAAACAAACGAAAGTACACTCGATCGACACTTGGGGGCAGCACCGACGCCGAGCCGTACGCATACAACTACACTCAGCTTTCGGCCGGTATTCGCACGCAATCAGCTGCATCAACCGATGCAGCTGTTTGCGTGCGTTGGGGTCGGCAACCTTTTGAGACGGAAGAGCCAAAAGTCACAATTTACAAAATTTCCCAGTTTTTAAAGAGCCATTAACATTTTTATTTTAATATTATGGTATTTGATTAGGATTAGGTATATCATATGATTTCTTATTTAAAATAATAGCTTTAAATGTGAAATAATATTTATTCATATAATACCATTCATATGCACCAATAACTAAACAAACAGAACAGTGTTGCCACATTTCAAAAATGTCAGCTGTCCGTATACTCTACTCCACCTATTCTCACTGTTCTCTGTTGAGTGTTTTTATCCTTCTTAAAGTTTTTTTTTGCAGTATAATCTTTTTTATGAGTTTTGAAAATAAAATAATTATTAATATTTGCGCATGGTGACGTCAAAAGAGCCGCAAGTTGCCGACCCCTGGTTTAGGCATATAGCAGTCTAAATTTGCATCCAGGAATCTATGAGTCCATAGCCCATAAACATGATTTTAAAGATACATTAAAAACATATCAAATTCATCAATAAATGTTGAATAAAAATTTTATTTTATTGAAAATAATATTTTTCCATTTGATTTAAATAGACCGAATAAAGTCAATTAAATAATGTAATCGCTAAGAACACAAAATTGATATTGAAAAAGTCGAAGTAAAATTGTGTAAATTCCACGGGATTAAATTTGCCGATGGAAGAATATTTTCTAATGTAAACATTTTTTTTCTTGTGAAATATAATGGAAAGTTAAGATTTATTTTTTATAAAATATATTAAAAATAAAAATTGGTGAATTTATTTTCGATTAAGTTAAAATATCTTATGTAAATTTAAAACAATTATTATAAGTATTTTTATCGATTATATTGTTAGAAGCATTCAATCGTTACATTAAACAATTTATTTTAAATAGCAGCATAAAGTGTTAATAATATTATTTATTAAAAAAACATAAAACTATAAATTAGTTTCAAAATTAATACTAATACGCTCAAATATCTTCCGCGCTATTTTTTTAATTTAATAAAAAAGTAAAATATAATACATAATGATTTGGTAAAAGTAATGGAACAGATTAAACCATGTAAATTTTATAAATAATATTACGATTTAAGCACAGCTTTACAATAGTCAATGAAAAATGTTTATGGTATAAAAATGTTAGATTCTATCTCTTGATGTTTTAATATTGTATAGCGAATACATTGAGAATATCTAAAATCAGACTACAACATTAAAAAAAAAAATGTTGTATGCAGATGACACAGCACTTGTATTAAATAGGAAAGAATTACTTTATTTGCTTCATTAAGTATTTTTTTTGTTCCTATAGACCATGGTTTCCTAAACTATGTTCCGCGGAACACTGGTGTTCCGCGGATCCAAAATAGGTGTTCCGCGGAGCCTAAATAGATATTTCACAAAAATTTAGAGTAAATTAAAAAAGTTGTTAGTCTTGCTAATACATAAAAATTGTTCAAAATTCTGTTAAAAAAGCTTGAAAATATGTGTTAACTAATCACATGATATTAGTGCTTGTTATGCGAATTTTATTTATGTGATTAAACTTTTACGCAAATTTTTGGGAAAAGTGTAGTGAACATAAAGCACTTTTATTACATACTTGAGATGGCTATCCAGAGGTGAATGAATTAGTCTTCTTGAAGGTTCAAAATAATTTGCAACATCATTTTATCAAATTTTTAACAAATCCTTCGTGGTTGATACATCTTGCATATCTGGCGGATATTTTTACAAAGTGCAATGATGTTAACTTATTATTACGAGGAAAAAGTATTACAATTTTTAATATGAGAGATAAAATTGAATTTTTTGCTAAAAAAATACAATTTAGGATTTTATTAGTTGAATCTAATAATTTTGATTGTTTTCTTGTCTTAGATGAATGTTTAAATTAATCGAACTTTCAATGTGATAAAGAAGTTTTATAAGTATTTTTAGAACACCTATATAACTTGAAAACAACTCTTTCGGAATATTTTCCGAAAACTAGTAAGGACGATTCCTGGTTTCGGAATCCATTTTCCGTGGAAGTTAAACCAGTGGGCTAAAGTGCAAGGGATTATGAGAATTTAATTAATGACTCTGATTTGAAACAAAAATATAAAAATCAGCCATTAAATGATTTCTGGGCGAGTCTGACTGAAGAGTTCCCCAATGTGTCAAAGCAAGATCTGATTTGTTTACATCCGTTTTCCTCGACGTATTTGTGTGAAGTGGGATTTTCTAAATATATTGCAACAAAAACAAAATACTGAAATAGACTCGACGCCACGGAAGATATGAGAATACAACTGACCAATATTGTGCCTGATATAAAAAAATTGTAATTTAAGAACCCAAAATCACCAGTCATTAGGAGTTTTATTTATTTGTATTTTTATGTTTATTAAAAAAATGATATTTCTTTTATAACATTTTTTCTTTTTATTTATACTATTATGAATTACCCAATCTAAAAAATAAGCTAAGTGTTCCGCTAAAATTTTCGGATTTGCCAAGTGTTCCGTCGCTGAAAAAGTTTGGGAAACCCTGCTATAGACGATTAAATTTGGAATTTTTATTGTTTTTACTTATCTTAATTCTCACATTTTTAATTAAAGAAATAATTTATATTTTACAGGTTTTTTAATAGAAATATTAAAGACCATTTAGTTTATTAACAATTTCCGGAAAAGTTGCTAGTCGGGAGAGGTAAAGAAGTATTTTTTTAAAAGATAAGAAAAAGTGTTTCGTGTTTCTCACTATCTTAAGCTTTGAAGAAAAATAAGAGTAAAAAATACACACTTTTAAGAAACGCAGGTCTGGTTTTTGTTTATTATGAAAATGTAGATGACTCTAAATGACCTTATATTACGCAGAATTTCTGACACTATGTGCTTACGTTCTTTAAAACCCTGATGATATATTTCATTCGGGTATATTTAAATGATACATATAAACATTCTAGTAATAACAAATTCAGATAAAATACAAATAAAATTAAATAAAATAAATATATATTAATCGGTAAACAAGTATTAAATGCAGCAACCCTGGATTACTCATTCTATATACTGACAACCTTAGCAATATTACTGAATTTGAGCATACCGTTATGTATTTATGCAATTAATTAAGATCTAGTTTAGACAATAACAAAAGTTTAATTTGACGTTCAATCATCAACATTGATTATTGGTTTTCAAACGACTGATTATTAGTTTGTAAACGAGACGAATGGTATAAGTCGCCTATATTTTATCTTAATCCAATTCCAACTGTAGTGTTTTCTAATTCTTATTGTGTCTGCAAGATCGAAAATTTTTAATATCAATTGATAATCACAGATTAGATCACAGTGAGAACGCTCGGTAACAAGCGTTCCCACTGCGACGGCAATTACATGATTTTATTGCTTTTGCCGTGGATTTTTGACTTCTGAAAAGGATAATTTAAATCATCATTAATTCCGAAATGCCTATTTTTCAATTGATAAATAGTTTTTCCAGGACTGTGATTATATGTTATTTTTTATTAATATTGATGTATCAAATGTTTATATAAATATAATTGAAATACAAGAACAATACTATGTACAATAATTTTTTTATACTTATTTGATATTCGTTCATGAGACGAACTTGAAACATAAATAACATTTTTACATTCTCTTTGTTTGAGAGAGAATTGTAATTTTAGGTAAACACATCGCAGAGACTCGATACCCGTGTTATTACAATATCTTTCAAAGCGATGCTCTCCCATAATGAAAATAAAAATATACAAAAGAAAGCCGAAAATTTTGTTCTTGGATAATATATAAATATTAATCGGTACGATCAGAAAGTGCACTAAAAAAACATCATAGTTAAAAACAACAACATTAACAAAGAATAGTCAACAAACGTTATATTATATTATACACTAAAGTTTTGTGTTATTGCCTAACTGTGCTCGTTCAATCAATAGTTGTACTATTTTTTAAGAGATGTAAACACAATTAACCTGTATTAGTAATTAAAGCTTGTTAATCAGTGACATATATTTTTATAATTATAGATTTTTATATTTGTGGAAAGAATTAAGTTACTTAACATTTATTTATATTATTATATGATATAAATGAATCGTAAATCCACTATATTTTATCTAACTTTGATACCTCGTTTTATTTGATGTATCGCGCACAATAAAGTAAATCCATAACGACGGCTGGATTTATTATTTGCTTTTATTTTTATTGTTACGTTTTATTATCATTTTCTTTCTGTATATTCGTTTGATGGATCCGAAGGAGATAACGCTCTCTGTTTGCGGTTAATAACATCGTTCAAACAAAAGCGGTCTTTCAATTGATTTTATCAAATGGAAAGCCAGTGCTTGGGGGTCCAAAAAAAGAACCTCCAAAGATTTATTATTTGATTAAGCGAGATTTGACTGGAGGATTTACGGGCTGATATATGAAGTGCTGGAATTAGAACAGCGAAGGTGGATGAAATTTCAAGGACACTATATCACCAACTAGCTTTGCTTGTGATCAAATTAAAATGACTTATATTCGTTTAATAAATCCACATTAAAAATAAAATATAGTTTGCGACTGATATTTCACATAATATTTTTCACGTTTGTAGCGTTTATTCTGATGCCCCATTTTTTAAATTAAATTAATCTTAACAATATTTTTTTTAATTTAAAATATATATTTTATCAAAAATATTTTTCACTACATAAATTGTGAATAAATAAATTTCTATAATCTTGATAATATAAAAGTTTAATATCACATTGCCATACTACATAGGTATGCAAGGTTAAGATTACGTGTAATCTTAGAAACACAGCAGATAAAATTATTCCTGTAAGATAAAAGAAAGCCTATAAAATATTTGAAGAGAAATGAAAAAGATTACACATCTTAATATATACAGTGCCAAAGTGGCAAAAAAGTCAAGCACCGCCCGCTGTCAGGCAATTAAAGTAGCATAAGAAGAAGTAGAGGAAGAAAAAATATGGTTAGTAAACTTGGCGAGCCCGCAACAAGAATATTATTATTGTATTCAAATGCGACAGTGAGATATGCGAGCGATACATTAGGCGGTGCTCATTTGCGAAAGAAATATCAGGTAAAATATGTTTTATAATCCGTAGTGAATTTTAATACCCACTTTATGGCGAAACTCCGCTTGATGAATGAGCCGGATACTAGCGCTCTAGGTAAGTACACTCTGTTCGCTGAGGCTAGAGCAGCATTTTAATATTTATATAGATTGTATCATTGTTGAATTTTAATGATATTTATATCTGAAGCATACGTACATTTGCTATGACAGTCATAAACCATTGTAAAATAACATTTTTTTTTAATATGATTATCATTTTTTATTTTTGTAATAAAAAAAATATTATTCAATTCTAAAATCAATAGTAAAATTTTTAAATTTTCGGTACCTGCTCGTTGAAGAAATTCGGGCTGATCGTTTTATGTTAGATTATGGTATAACAGTTTTAATTATATATTTATTTGCTGCAGAGATGCATACATGCTCGGTTATTTCTTAAAAGCTCAAGACCGCTTTGATTTTCCTTTTTGAAGAACACAACTAAACTAGTCTTACGACCTTTGAAACAAATTTTGTACAAATAATTTTAACGCAATGATTATGTGTGTTTGCAACGAAGTTAATAATATCTTATAATGAATCATAATAATGCACTCAAAATAGTTTATTTTATATTTAAAAGTAATCTGTTTGTATTCTGCTTACACAAAAAATCTGAAGCTTACCGTTTTTGCTTAGTATTCCGATGGCTTCATAAGATTCTCATGTCGTCTGGACGAAGTACCGTTACACGAAATAGCATGCTTTATCTCTTTCTTCGTTGCTTGCGACACCCCTCCCACTTTTATTTCTAGGGGATCGGCGTCAGTTTTGGATTGTTAAATGAATAAATTTGATCAACCTACAATACCATTACCATCTTTCCATAATTTTGCTACTTATGTATCTGATTTTTTTAATTTTGCGCAGAATTTCACCGATCTTTTAAATAAATATAATTATTATAATCATTATTAAATGTGTTCCTACTATTTGTGTTCTTATTATGTTTCTAAAAGCAATAAAATATTTGTATTTATTATAAGAAAAGAGCATTATTATATAATAAAAATAAAATGGTGAATATTTCTTTAGAAGCGCAGGATAACACCCCCACGGTGTATGGCTGAGAGGCAAATAGTAGTGGATTCTAATTAGAATGTAACGGTAAACCGTCGAGCTCGATAGGGAATCTTATGATGCATTCCGATGTGACATAAAAAACATGATTGCGTAATTATACGTACATATAAATCGATTTATTTTATCTTTGCGTTCTTTTGTTATTATTTATTTTTTAATATTAAATTTAATATTGAACCTAGTGTACTTAGTTCTCATGACCGCGGAGCTCGTGCAAAACCAGATGGCGCTGGATTGAAAATGGCCGAAACGGGGATGAGAGGACGCGCGTATGTGGTGTGCTTTACCTGATACTATAAAATACTAAGGGAGTACTTAGTTTTAATTAAACTAAACGGCTTATTACCAACATAGCCTTCTGCGCACATAGGTACAAACCGCCGAAGCCTTTATTATTATATTTGCAAGGACGCCGTAAAGCGTTCCAAGGCTTACCTATCTACAAACTGTATTAGGCATAAATTAACGTCTAGCGATCGCCCTAATGTACGTTGTTAAATATTTAACTATTAAATAATTTAAATGTTAATAAAAAACAAAAAAATAGAATCAGGATATTTTGAGATGTCGTTAAGGTCAATTGGTTACATATCTATCAAAGGTAAAAATTTAAGAATGGTTATGAATATCCATATATGTAAATGTACATACATTGGGTGGAGGTCAGGGAAATAGGGTTAACGTCAAGAGGCGTCGTTTGTTTGGTTGTTTGCATTGGGAATTGGTACAAATTGGCATGAATGAACATATTGGTCATTCTTCCCACGGCGCTTCCTTTGAACGGACATGCGTTATTCATGAATCGGTCCCACTCGGTTCAACATTCAAATTGAATGGAATGCGAAAAGAAAGCTCACCGGTTCTAAAATGAGATACCCTTGCCGCATTAAACGTGCGGCGGACCTTTTGCGATACTTTTTAAAGGGTTTTCCGGATAAGCGTCACCTTTGAATGCTGTTAAATGAACACATACACACAGAGGCGTATATAAATGAATACTTTTGTAATATATTTAAAGAGTGTCGATGTTTCGCTGTAATAGTCTTAGTTTTCAGATGGGTGTTAAATTGAATAAAAAGTTAAATAATAATAATTAAATTTTTAATTTAATATTTTACTGTCAGTACTAATGAAGTAAAGAGTCACATCTTGGACTTATATTATTTAAATTATTTATAAAAGATATGTTTAATATTTCAAAGTAAACTTGGAACCAAAGAATGGAATAATTTATGAATTTTCAATACCGGTACTATTGAGAGAAAAACAGTCAATACCGGTATTACAGGTATTGACATTATTATTATTTTATTTAATTTCCCGAAAAAAAAATCTGAGTACTGCTTTTACTATATTTATTAATTAAGCAATTATTGTTTCGATATTAAAGTATTTAAACTAAAACGCTTTCATTAATTACAAAAAAAAAATATTTTGGAAAATTCGGGCCCCAAATCTTAATTTTTTTGAAAATAACCTTATGAGAAAGGAGTCCGTAGAAAATTGTAAATCTTTTACAACATATGTCTTTCAAAAAACATAATTTTATTATTGTGATTGTGATCTTTTTGTGGTTGATTTATATTATTTTATTTTTATTATTGCACATATAATAATATTTATTGTGTCTCTCGTTTACCAATTTATTTCTTCTCGTGTTAAAAGTAACAATAATTAAATTGAGGTTTAAATGTTTATGTAAGTACCCTTGAAGTCCCAGACAATTTGGCCTAACACATACTTAATTTTTTTTTAATTATTGATTTTCATTTTATAATAAATTTTTAAATTTTAACTTTTTTTGTGTATTTACAGTTTGTAGAACATTGGTTTTTACGTGCTTTACGAGTTTTATGTGTTTTGTTTCTACTGACAACTATTTTTAATTTTTGAATTTTCCTTTTTTTTTAATTTAGTTTATATAAAAATTCCGGCTTTTTCGTAGTTATATCGTTAGCGTTCCATCACAATAAATTTATCACTTAAGCAATTTACATTATCTACATAAATTAAGTATTTGTTGCTGCATTTTATTAATAATTTAACGTTCCCACTGTCGACGGCACGATTTTATTGCTTTTGACGTATATTTTTGACTTCTAAGAAGGGATAATTCAGTTAAGATATGCTTCCTTTTTTTTATTCTCACTTAATGTAAGTCTCGGTCTCCAAAAAGGAGAGTGATGCCGGAGACCATCAGCAGCTAAATCACGACGGTCTACCCGTCCAGGTCGTTTCTCGCGACGACCTAGGAAGGAGACCTGGCCTAGCGCCTGTATGCGCAGTATGCAGACGCGAAAGCCAGGCTAGGTAATATCTGGTCGCTCACGGGCCGAAACTCTTGAGCCTAAAACGACCGCGGAAGGAGGGCGTGCGCCCAAGGACCTTCCACTTATTGTAAGTCGTAATATGGTTATAAAAAGTCTTGAATCCTGGGACTTGAAAATAATCTGGATTTATGAATGTTATTCCGACACACGGTCGACAGTGACAACGTAGCGCCTCTTTCTCAATCGGGGCACCCGCCACTACCAATGTGATGAAAATAAAAAATGATCTGAAGGCACGGATGTTGGCTGGATAGCAATATATCTTCTGGGGTCCACACACAGCCTTCGTTGTAGGTTTAAACGCCATCTCGCACGTGTCCCCAGAGGGATAGCGCACGTGACGCGAGTACCGATGCCGGTTGCACCTCGGTCGCTGCATCAACTTTCTGCTGCGAAAACTTTCCGAGAGGTAAGAAAGAATGTAGAACTTTGGCATTCTTGAGCCGTTGTGCAGCGAAAGGGGGTCGCAAAGTTCGTCTGCGACGAGAGATATACGAGTCCGGCTACGACCAAGGGGATTACGAACTTACGAAGCTACCTTTGAAGGAATCCTTAAAGATGGCGTTTTGAAATCAATTTTTTCAATTGAAATTCACTGCTCTCGTTTTTAAAAAGTCGAGGGACAATTATACTTTTGAATGTTTAATTTTCTCTTGCATAAAATTTATAAAATAAAAGTTCACTCCCAAGCTCATTACTAGGAAACTATAGCGAATATAGATTATAAGAAAAAATCTTGCTCGGAACAACTGTCCGGTTGAGAAAAAAATAGCAAAATAGCGTAGCTTTTAAATGACGTCAATATTCTGGTTAAGAATGTTGTTTTTTAAGGTAAAAGAGCTGCTTGATTGTTCGTTTGCAATAGAAGCTCCTTTTTTATTTTGTTTTTTCACTGCTGTATGTTTTACTTTTAACTGTGCATTGAGTATCCAAAATATCTATTTTTGTGTAGTCTTAATCAAAATATAAATGACAAATTAACCTTTGCTTGAAAGTGTTATTGATTACAGCGTAGAAGCAATGCATTAAATCGCCATATATAATAAAAAATATGGACTTTGGCAACACGACAAGATCATAAAACAAAGTACGAGTAAGAGTTCAGGTTTTATTTTGCAATCTGGTCAACTTTCTTACCTTGTAATATTTTTTTCAACTTCTAATTGAACCCAAGTACGTGTACACGCGGGTTAAAATTAAAAGTCACGATTGCAGAAGTAATCTGATTTTTTTACTTTGGAGTTTAATTACGAGCGGTTCTTAATTACGAAAGTTATCCGTGATTCAAAAAGGTCGACTTAAGGAATACCGTTGAAGCGTTGGTTACTTTGCAGACTCGTGTAATTTTTTTATTAAAATTTATTAACCTTTTACTTTTTAATTTGCGTTTTATGTGTGTTCTATTAATGCCAAAATTAATCTGAACAGATTTATTTTTAATTACAAACCAAATAAAATTATCTTATTGTACAAACTAATTATAAATTTACCAATAGATTTTTTCTGTTAGACTGCGATTTATTTTTTTAAATTAATAAATATTGCGCCTTACGATGTTTAGTCTAAAATATTTCATAAATTCAGTGTTAAAAAATAAGTATTTAATACACAGTTTTAAAAATCAATTCTGCTTTTAAAAACGTGGCAGAACAGTGGTATTAAATCTTAAGTCGACTCTTAGCTAATTTTTTAAGAATCTGTAATATTGATCTTAAGATCAAAGCTAAATTGCTGCTCGGCTGTCAAAGCTTAGATATTTTTTAATTTTAAAACTATTTGTGATTTGTCACTGCGATATACGCTATGTACACGAGCTCTTAGTTTAAGGTATGCTTAAACAATCCCGTTGATATATTATATTATACAAACATCTTCAGTATAAAAATAATGCATAAATAACTACCAATAAAAAGGCATTCCTAGCGCTTATTGAGCATCTTCATAGTCGATTATCATATCGCCTAAATTGGCTCTTCGCTCCGTCCCCTCCAGATGAAGAAGAGATGAAAAAATCCGATCCGCAGCATTGGCGCGGAAGAGATAGAAAAAAGTGGCATCGGGCAATGTTCTTCGAGCTAAATCTTGGCTATTTGCATAACGAGTGGTATGGTGGTAAGGGTGGTGGTACGAAAGTAGGGCCAATGTCGTTAAGCGTTTCTCTCTTCGGCTGTTTAGGCAGTCGAGTCACGCGCCCTGTATCGAAGGGCGGCCCGTTAACGACCTTAGCCTCCTTCTAGGGTGTTACGGTGGTCGCTCAGCTGAGCCAATAATGGCCTGCCAAATCCTTCAACCTCGAGCCCGTCAAACATTTATCTTCCGACGCGGCGGAAATCTGTCAACAATTAATGCCGCGGTCGAGACCCTTAGCACCTTCTAAATTTTCAATTATCCGGCGATTTTCTTTATTTACGGCTTTACGCCCAAGGATCAGTGGCACTTTGAAACTTTCAGGTTAAATGCAGACCTGTGCTAAAAAAAACAAAAAAGCTTTTTAACTATGCATTTACAAAATCGTCTTAAAACCTTAAATTTCTCAGCAAAGTCCATGACTATTTGTAATAAAATTTAGACCATGATATATTTAAATATATTTAATTATTAAAAATAACCATTAAAGTTTTAAGATCTCAATATTATTATTTGCCGCAAAGATAAGAAAAATTAATTTATATGTACAAATATACCTACAATATTTTAAATTTATTTACATTTTTACCAAAAAAATCTATATGCACCACTACTATGTTTATTCATAAATAATAATAAAAACAGCACTCAGCTAATATTTGATCATTGCAGCATTCTAGCGTATAGTGAATCTTTTTTTGTAATAAGCTTTAATACTTACAATATAATCTTATTAGGACATCAGAAAACTCGTAATCAATATTTATTGATTACAAATAAATAGCTTAATAAATATATAAAGCTCTCTAATTGATTACAACAATTATTAATTCTCTTTACTGAATGTCACGTGACAGTACAGTGAAACATATAGGTCAAATTTAATTAGTGTAATTAATAATAAATATAGTAAATTACCATTAAAAATGTATCTTAACTATTTTTATTTTCGTTATATTTATTAGTATAACTATAATATGTATGTGAAAAAATATTTTTCTTAATAGTCATTATGATGCAATATGAAAACTTTATGAATCACGATGGTCAGATTTGTAATAAACTCTAAATAAAATTCGTGATTTAAAAGGTTTTCATAATGGCCATTAAAAAAATTTTTTGAACGGTAATGCGTTCTGTTGTTTCGACCAATTAAAAATAAGCATTCAAATATAAAACGAGATGGCCGACAGTACCGTGAAAACAGTTTTAAATAATTATTATTTAATAATAAAATTTTGCTACGCGACAATAATTTTAATTAATTCGTCAATTGACTGAATATAAATAATCGGATTGCAAATTAACTAAATTAAATATATACACATTGTGTTAAGAATTAGAAGAATACATTGATTGAACTAAATAAACAATTATAATTAATCTTCGTAATGAAATCTTCAAATTTTAAATTCCCGGCGACGGGCTCCGAGGCCGAAAAGTGAGTTTTTTCTTTTATAAATAATCGGATGGCAAATTAACTAGGTGTGTTATAACTAAGAAAATTAAATATATACATAACGTGCTTAGGATAAAAAGAATGCATTGATTAAATTAGATAAACAATCATAAAACAATCTTCGTAATGAAATCTTCAAATTTTGAATTCCCGTTGCCGGGCTCCGAGGCCAAAAAGTGAGTTTTTCCTTTTATATTACATAAACATTATCATTGCTCCCGATTTAAGGCACATATACGTTAGATTTTAAGAATTGCAAATAAACCAGGTATGTTTTAAGCGTGAACCTGTAATATATCCTTAGTATGTATGAGGATTGAAAGTTAATGTCGATCAAATCGGCGCTGTCGCAGTGGGAACGCTATTTATATCAGCCAACGGACAGCTTATAATTATGTTGTTTCTTGGATGCTATCCAATAAACGACATTTTACAATGATTATAAATATGTGATTGCATACCTGGAATAATCGATAGCCAAAATATCTAAGAGTGGGTTATTTTTAATTCCGATGTGGCTAAATATGTATGTATACGTCATGGTTTTTAATCAATTTTTGTTCCGTGCCATCATTCCTCTTTAGGAATAGCCAAATTCAAGATATTCAGTTACATCAAACTTATGTAGTATGACTTTATAAAAAGATTATACTTTCTGACAGTGACTTCAACATGAGAAGATTCACTCTTTGTTTATATATACCAATTCTACGTTGTAGCCATATAGGTCATCAAATTGTTTCATCATTGCTTCTGAAAAATAATTAAAAACAATAAGACCGTTATCAACAGTAAACATTGAACACATTATCACTACTAATATAATCCATAAATTAAATTTAAACGACAAACGATACTATATAGTGGGTAAAATGTAATTTTTTGTTTACACTAATACGAGGTTTTTTATTATTACTAGCATTGTAATATGCTTAATTAAGTTTGGTATGTATACCTTTAATTGCCAAATCACCGCTGTTTGTCTTTTAATATTAGATCCTAAAAAGTCATTTACTAATAAAATATATCATCAATAATAGGAACTAACGAGTTTTGATTGTAACACATTGGGTTAGCACAATGTCATTTTTTAACATTATAATCAAACTATTAATAATATATAGTTTGTTTATGAGAACAACAAAACGGATTTTGTAACACACTCAAGAAGAGACTTGTAATCTAGGACGATGGTGAAACTCTTTAGGGATGCTCGTTTGTACATGACACTTGCCCCTAGGGGTCATCTTTAGATTTACTTTGAGTTTCAGTGTGAAAGTTTATACGATTCTAAGTATACACTATCGTTGATGGAAATACATTATTCATTTGAATACGAGTTGTTCAAATGAAACTATAAACGCATAGGTTATTTTTTGACTGTATGTAAGAGATTATTTAAGAAATGAATCAACATTATATTACACAATCAAGATATGTATTTGGCTATATAGATATTCAACTAATTGTAGCCATTAGGATCACATTGTCGAACAATATTTTATTTTATTATTTACTATATAATGTATCATGTACATTTCGTCACTAGAGACTGAATTTAATTTATGTAATGTATTTTGAGATGCAATTCAATACCCCCGATATTATTATTAAAATTGAAGCATTTTTCAATTGTGGTAAAAGCCACGGATCGATGGAGTGGTAAAAACGAAACGAATATTTAAATCTGGAAATCTCAGACTAAATAGCCGTAAGGAAAATTAAGGGGATCTCACGGGAATTCGTGCGTGTTGAAAACTACACGTGGAAAGCTAAAACTACCGAGCCATGTTAAGATTTACGATTTTTTCGTATGCTCTGCATGAATTACTCCCAAAATTTTTTTTTTAATATTTTACTACAAATTTTAACTTTTATTGCTTCTTATTTAATTGTTAACAAAATATATAAGATTTTTCATACCATATCAAATACTCTTACTATTTTTTGGCAGAAAAAATCTTTCACTTTCACAATGATGGAATAGACCTTTCGTAAGCATTATCATGAAAATATTTTTTATAATATATTTTTTCCTTAATCAATGATTCGTGGATTTTAATTATTTTTTGACATGTAAAAGTTCGAGCAAGTCGTAAAAAATTGTGTGCTTACCTACTCTAAATGTAGCTGTGCAATTAGAAAATTTCAATTAATACTTGCTGACAACATATAACGTGTGACTATGGTTTTATTTAGTGGAAAAACTTATTTGCGCCATATATATGTATATTATTATGATTAATCTTAAGTCAACGATTCTTGCATTTTTTATGTCAAGGCAAAAGTTCTGAAAAGTTAGAATACAATGTTTGGTTATCATGTAGATTCTGCCAAAAAACCTATTTTTTCAAATATATTTTAGCGTGTTGTTCGGAAAAATTTTCTCCTTTTTACACTACTTACTTAGAATAATGCTGCGAAATTAGAGAATTCAACCATTATTTTTGTAATATATTATTGTATGATTTATGTAGAGATAGCATATACGTAAAAAAAAACATTGACTCTTGTTTCATAGAGCTAGAGTACGTATATGTTACGAATAGGGATTCCAATCCCGGGCCAAAATTTTGATCCCGGGATTTCGGTATTGCAATTAGTCGATCCCGGGATCCCGGGACCAGTCCCGGGATAATTTTCATGTTATTTTATTGATAAAAATAATTTAAAATGAATAATACAATATATTTTTACATCTGTTTTTTTATAACGTACAATGTATAAAGTACGTATAATTTTAGTCTTGGGCTTAAAATAGAAAATAATATAATAAAAATAAAAAAGGGAAGGTCCTATATATTTATTTGAGAAGAAAAAAATGAACTTTTGACAGTGTATGTACATATGTACATTCATGGACACAATTAATTGAAAACATTATTTTGAATAAAACTCACGAAGTAACATCAAAGCATCAAGTGTTTTATCATTTAGCCTTGATCTGATTTTGGTTCCTAAGCAGCCTGCTGCTGAAAAAGCACGTTCAGACTCACAGCCTCAAAGATTCACAGATGACACGTGCAACTCGCGCAAGTTTGTACACGAAATATAACGATGTTGTCAATAATAATTCGATTGTGCTTGATAAATCAATCAATCCGAAAAATTCGGGATTATGTTTTATAATCCCGGGACTCATCGGGTATTGAAAATCGTTCGGGATCCCGGGATTGGAATCCCTAGTTACGAATATCTAAATGTATACAATAATTATTCCTTAGTCAAAAATCCTTGTATTTTTTGTTGGCAGTCAAACGTTCGAAGAAGTCAGAACAAAATGTTTATTAATTATAATTTATAGTCTATCATTACATTTATATTCTCCAACAATGTTTTCGGAGCGTTAATCAAAAATCCCTGTCCCTTTTCTCACTACCTGCTTCAAATGCAGCTGTAAACTTTAAAATATTTTGACCAATACTTGTTCTCAAAATTGTTGTTTTTTTAATGCTTTTAAAAATAATTAAAAAATTTTTTTTTTTTTGGAAAAAACCACTACTTAACCATTATCTTTAAGGCTTTTAACCCTATAATATTTCTTTAAAAAAATATGTAATACAGTATGTATATGCATTAAGACCATTGCTAAGATTACAAATTGTTTTTAAAGAAAATTATATTTCCTATTATTTATTGTTTAATTATATAGCCGAATTTATTGCATAATAGTAAAAAATCTAAATTTGGTTTGATTGAAATACAAATTAAAATTTATTGTTACTAAGCCCTTTAAAATCTTATATTTGAACTTCACTAAAACCTTATTTCGAAATATATTGAATTTCAAAAATTTAAAATATATTGTTATCTTTTTTTAACATCAAATTTGCATGTCTATAACGCCCATGCATTAAAACAAAAATAAATATTTCAACAGACTGTTTTATATAAGGTTTTTTTATATTTTAACTACAGATACCTAACGAACCATGGCAGAAAGCGAGCGCTGTATTTTCGTGTTTATTTTCCTAAATTAAAAGAGGCAGGTGCGCTAAATTAAAATAATTTATATATAAATATATACGAAAAATTATAATTAAAAAGATATGAGGCACGTAACGAAGCAGGCTCCGGTTTTATTTTTAAACGGTAGTTTCGCCCCGACAGGACAGGGGGCGCCCGCTATTAAGGGGCGGGCGTAAAATTTGTGCGTGCCCACCCCTCGAGCCGGCCCTGGCCGTAAAGCTCGTAGACCTCGTTCATTTCATGCCCGATTACTTATTCCTAATTTGTTTGTAGGTGAACATCAACGCGAATTGCTACCGACCGCCACTTGCGCAACGTAAATCTGAGAAAACGACCGCCACCTTTTTTCCGGTGAGTAGAATAATTAAAATCTGACGAAACTGCTCGTCGTTGAGAGCTTGTGAATTATTCTCTACCCCTTTAATAAACTTTTTATTTATTTACATTGATTAAATTTGTTGATATTTGTTTGAAACTCACAAACATTCTATAAAACAGATTTTGTTCTACAAAATATTTTCTGTCAGAAGTTATTATTTTTAATTTGACCTATGTCAATTTGTTTATACAGGTCCTTTGATTCTATTCATCTAGAATTAAATCAAAAGGCAATTGAAATCCACTCGCGGTAGTGCTAACTATACCTTTTATACACCCCTTTGAGAAAGCTTAAGTTAAAGTAGCTTACGTTAGACAACCGTTCGATATTTACAAAGTATAGCTTAAGCAATGCTTATTTAATGCAAGGAAAATAGTGTTTGTAAAGCAAGCATCAAAGCTCAATGTTAAAATGGTCTTAAGGGTTTTTGTGATTCGATTCCTGGTGTTTTAAAATGATTTTGATTAGCATTT
Organism: Plectrocnemia conspersa; assembly: GCF_051122295.1. Taxonomy (NCBI): domain Eukaryota; kingdom Metazoa; phylum Arthropoda; class Insecta; order Trichoptera; family Polycentropodidae; genus Plectrocnemia; species Plectrocnemia conspersa. Next base: position 1,674,833 of record NW_028277178.1, on the reverse strand, counting down.
TCTAAAGGCAAGCTTTCGTTTATTGCAGATTTTTAAATACAATTTGAAAAATCTAAAATGAATATTTATTTAATAATTGTCACTTTAAACTGTCTCTATAAAATATTTAATAATTTAATTTAATTAAATTTCCATTCAAAATATCATCTTATTACATTTGAAAAATAAAAAATAAAAATTTAATACAATTTGGTAAACCTGTGAATTTAATTTTCGTAAAATCGTATATATATCTTTTTTTTTTTAAATCGTATGTAAGTTTATCAAAACGATACATAATTAACTGTGGTTCTCAATTTATTGCTTCGATAGTAAAGGTATTTTACAGCTTCTAGTACGAAAATATTCATTGGCTCTAGTGACAAAGTGTAACATTGCATATGTAAAATGACACTTTGGATTAGTGTAGGACGGATCGAAAAATTCTTTACATGGTATCATATAAATGGAATTGAATTTTAGTGGATTCATGGGTTTTCGAGAATTTAGATCAACTATTGTTACAAATAAATTTTTTAACAAACAAATTGAAGGATTGTGTCAAGCATATTTACAGCAATTAATATAAAAAAAACCCATATTAAAATGCATTTGACAGTAAGCAAAACAAACATATAAAATAAACTGTTTATTCAAAAAAATACATGTATTGTATATTTTGAATCAAACAAATGTGTTACACCATATCAAAAGCTTCTTCTTAATCTAACATTAAACACACTATACATTTTATACTTAAATTAGCAAATAAAAGCTTTCTAGAATTTGAGCGATTTTCGCGAAAGCTACACGATTAGTAGTATTTATATTATTGTGTATTTTACTTAGATACATATATATTTTGGCAATAAATGAGAAATAAATAAACATGTATTTTACTATATTAGTTTTTTTAATATCAAAATTCTAATCAGGTTATTTAAATATTTTTTTCTATATTTAAATATTTTTTAATCATATCTATAATTGTAAAAATATATTTTTTAGAATAATTATCAATTAAAGTAAAACATAAGTTTGTTATTATTTGGCTATTAAAAAATTATAATTATATATTTATTAAGCTCTTCGTATTATATTGTATTTAGAAAATACCATACATATATTGTATATTATGATACAAAAACATAATACGTATCCATAACATTGATCCTATGCGAAGCAAGGGTTCGATTTATAAGGATCCTTTGAGAACTTTTAAAGCCCTAATTATGCTATACATACCATAATTATGTAAATATTATGTTGCAGCACAAATTTCAAGATGAAATATATTATTTAGGGTAAACAGAGACACGACACAAAGTTTTGTTGACTGATAACTCTTCGAAAGTTTCATTTGACTATCCCTAAGCACTATAAAAAATATTGTTTAAGTAATAACAATATTTTCTATCATTTTATTTTAATTATATAATAAATATAATATGTATTTTATATAAAAATACATACATACATCTTATTTGATTACTATATTACATTTCCAACGATTGAATTATGAACTAAAACGATACAAATTACCAGCACGAATCGATGAGTTATATGTTGCTACCAAATCGAGTTCTCTGTAAAAATATTCTAATATGTACATATATAGGTTTGTATGTTTAACTCTTTCATGGAATGACACGTGTATTTTTTACCAGAAATAATGGGTATACTAAACCTATCGCTGAAGATGGTTTAAATATGTCGTGTTCGCGTGACAAGATTCCCTAAACGATTTTGTCGTTAAACCGACCAGCTTGACGGTATATAATAAATTAAAATTAACCGTATAAGTGTATCGAAATGATCGACGTTAATATTTCATGCAATTTGATTTGTTCCAAATATATATCTACGTTGTTTGAATTGTATTGAAATAAGTTTTATAGTGGATCACGAACGTTAAATTATATTTGCTTAAAAATGTTTATTCTTAAACCAAAATATGTTAAACCTTTATTTATAGTATGTGCTACTATACCACTTACTTAGAAACGTGTTTTGTAGGAATATATTCTCAGAAATGTAATTTGTCATGAAATCCGACGCGGAAATTACATACTTGCGAAAACAGTAATTGTTTTTCAATGTATTATTACATAACAATAATTTACCACTTATCTGAAGACCCTTAAGCAAAAATAAGTAAACCTATATAAACTTGGTTTAAATATATCATACAATTCCAAACATTCCTACCCTCTCAATAAAAATACAAAGTCTTAATTATAATATGTTATTATAGTAGTAAATTTAAAATTTATAGCTCTAATTATTTTTGATTAATAAAAAAATAAACTATAATTAGAAATTTATAAATATGTTTAAAAATAATTAGAATATATAATATACACAAAACAGCATCTTTAAATACTCTTAAGGCAATTTTAGATCTTCCTGAATTAAATTTACATTTAAATTTGTTGATAAATTATAAATAATTCCATTTACCGCATAGGTACACATTAACAAAATCAAATATAAAACAAAAAACATTAGTCGCAAGATAAAATTAAGATGACAGTCAAAACGTTAGAAAAAAATATTTATCTTAGTGTTTATATTTTTTATTTCTCATTGAGTTTGCTTTCCTGAATATATTATGAACGTTTTATATAAAGTTTTTATATTTTATTTTTTATAGTAAAAATTAAAAGTTTTAAGTTTTTTTAATGCGTGTGATAGACTGTTATAAAAACAAGTTTTATTTAATATTTCACATACAACAATATTTACATCATTTGAAACATACACATACCTTTTAACAGACATATTATTAAAGATTCAAACGGTGAATAATAAAAAAATAAAACAATTATAGTGCACAAATAAAATAAAGAAGCACTTTCGCGATTATCGTGTTTCTATCACGTCGGTCTATCACCACTTTCAGAAAGAGGGTGTTGTAAAAACCCAAACTCAATAGATTCTAATCGTCCAAAATTTTATTGATTAGTCATTTATTTTTTCCTGAGATTAATAGCGTGGCACTTGGGGCCGTCAAAGATTTCATTGCCAATGATTTTTACTTACAAAAATATGTAAGTAGCTCTTTAATTTTGTCTTTGTCATATGCATCCCGTTGTGATTCTTGTAGCCTTAGTAAAATGAGTAATTTAATTTTTGTTATTCCATAATCTGACGTGTTTTTATCACGTCGGTCTATCACCACTTCAGAGAATAAGAGTATTATTTTTTATTATTATTTTTATTAAACAGACATCTTTTTCTTCTTAGAAGTTTTTTGATGTTCACATACGATTGCCAAAATATTCCTTGCTAATGAATTTTAAATTCGAAACATCACTAATTTTCTTGGTTCATCGTTATCTTATGGGTCTTATTTTTAAGGCTTTTGTGAATTATTTTTTTGTTTCTATGACTTTATTATTATCATGTTTCCTAATAACCCAAATTCAATTTTTTTCTCATAAGATACAAAATGTATGTAGTATGTACATATTACATAATAACAAAACTTGTTAATATAGTTTATTTACATATATTAAAAATTAAAGCTTAATTCAATAAAATATAAATAAAATAGTATTGAATGTGTAACACTTACACGTCTCACATAAATATGTAAGTATTCTTAATTTTAAACTCCCAGTTGAAAATATTGTACAGAGGTAAAAATCTCAAAGAGCCATAAATAAGATTTAGCTGTAAAGTGTGTGTGTTTGCGCTTGAATATGGCAAAAATGTGAAGTCAGACCCGAGGGAATTTTTACACAGTATAGTGTTGTTTTTCGCATTGCACATGACAAATGCTCCGCTGGAAGCGATACGTGTGTCGGCACTAAGTTATCTCTGTGTAGTGTTGTGTTGGAGGAGATTTGCGGAAACAGAGGATTCACGTATCTCATTTGTCTGCATCGGCTCCTGATGCTGCTACTGCAACTGCGACTGCAAGAATTGCACACACGCCCGGCTACTGATCATTGTTTCCCGTCCGCTGGATATTTATGGTGTCCGTCGAACAAGCTGCGACTGGGTTGTTGCGTTTTCACTGTACACAACCCATGGTGATTAATCACTGTGCTTAATTTACAAATATTACAATAAATTTTAAAAAAATATTGTAATTATATTTTTAATGACTCCTTTAATTTTATTTAAATATTATTTTTATATATTTTTATAACCACTTTATTAATTATCGAAAGAACACATTTTTCTATTACAATGCATTTGAATAATTAGTCACGTGAGATTTAAAAACATTTCTAGGTATAATTAGCTATAATAATATAAAACATTATAGTAAAAAAACTGATATAGAAAATTAAACTCCAACATTAGTAGAGTATGGAGAAGCTTTCTATGTTAGAATATCGTTAGTGGTTATGATAAGCTACACATTCGCACATTGCCATCAAAATACATTTCTAGGATGGCACCATACTGCGGTGTTAATGCAATTTTCAGAGACCATTGAATAAATAATATAGTTTTTGGCCTCCCTAGGTACACGCCTAGACAAAAATGGTCATAGAGACTGCAGGCACTCACGGCCTAGTGCTACTCGCGTTGCACGGGCCATGCAAATATGATCATTACTTATTCAAAATAAATGATACAGACATGGCGGTCGGTGGCGGGCTTCGTGAGACTTTGCATTTATGATATACCAGCAGCTAGCATGAATATTTCATAGAAAATACCCTGAAGACTCGGCGAATTCGCATGAAAAAATAAAATGAAATTGTTCCGAATCTACGGTTTAGTATCCCTGGCGCGTTCGATTGAGTAAATTATGACGTCTGTTTGGATCTTTGCGTGGCATATGGCGTATTAAACATATTGTAGAGAGACTTATAAACCAGATATATTAGCATACTATATAATCATATTCGATGATTTGGAAATTGATAAGTTACTAGTGATGCTAATTATCAGGAGGGTCTTAAATATTATTAATAGATAATAATTAGTTGAGATATTTCACATGTCTGCTTATATATAGTGTAATTTATAAGATACCTATTAACTGTAATAAAGGTAAACGGTAATAATCGTTTAAAAGCTACGAAATTTTTTAAAATGTATACATGTAATAAGGGCACAAATCTATATTAACCATCAAAAACTAAATTAATTAAACTTAAGTTCTATTTATACAACCGTTCTAATAACATAACGAAAATCAGCACAAGAAAATAAAAAAAAATTAATAATAAATTGTGTATGGAAAATAAAGAAATTAGCAAAAGAATGGTTGTCAGTTATAAAATATCATATTTAATTATTAATTTCGGTTTCTCACTTTCGTGAGGTACCGCAGCTGGTTGGCGTCCGGGTACAGGACGCTTAACTCTTTGCACTTTAAATATTATTATTACTGTTGCGACCTCTCCCCTTTGGAGATGGCCGTCTTTTCTTTTCGAAGGACCACCGTCTCTCGACGGAATTAAACGCCTCTAACCATAGAAATGCTTTATTATCAGAGTTTACATCCTCAGAATCCTTGCTGACGCACGACCACACGCCGTGACAGCTGAGGCGTCTTCAGGTTATTTATACACAAAAAACCACGCACGGCCATAACACACTTTTATTCGGCCATGCATAAATATATGTAAAAATGTCGGAACATTCTCCCCCCTTGAAGGAACGTACATACTTTGAACAAGGGAGAAGTATTGTTCTTTCAAAACACTAGTTGAACAAACTTATTGAAAAACAGTTGGCTGAACGCAATTATATTAACACACTCTGCCACAAAGGCGCAGAAATTATAACACATGAGTATTCCCAACCGAAAAACAATATCAAAGTATACACAACAAAAATTATAATACACAAGTATACAGAACAGATAACACGTACAAACATCGTAACATATGAACATTGCAAAAACTTATGTTTGGAACATTTTTTCCTCCCTACACTTCAAGTAGCTTTGTATCTTATTTTGAAACGATACTTGCTTACTCACTATCTTCTAATTTATTATCTTCTAATTGTTTACGCACATTTGTTTTATTACACTGTGTCCTGTTGCTGCTCCACTGGTAAGAGTGCTAGCCTGCTGACTGCACGTTTGGTGATGCCGCTAGGCGTTTTTACCGAGACAACGCGTACAACTCCATCTTCTCCTGGCTGCAACCCGATCGCTCGTCCAAGTTGCCATTGAAGAGGAGACAGATTGTCCTCCCTCAACAACACCATGTCGCCAATGTCAGGATTGGAGGAACCCGATCTGAAGCTGCGCTGCTGCATCAATGTCACATACTCCTTGGACCACCTGGCCCAGAAGTGCTGCACCAGCTGCTGCAAACGTCTGTACTGAGACAGCCGTGACTCCGGCACGTCGTGCACGTTTTCCTGGGGACAAGCAGTTAGTGGCTCGCCGATAAGGAAATGACCAGGAGTCAATGGAATGAGGTCATTTGGATCATTGGAACTTGGAGTGAGCGGACGCGAATTTAATACTGACTCGATCTGCGCAACGACGGTACTGAAGGCCTCATATGTTAAGGACGCGTTTCCCACTACCCTTACCAGATGTCGCTTGGCTGATTTGACAGCCGCTTCCCACAGACCGCCAAAATGCGGTGACCGTGGTGGTATGAATCTCCATTTAATCCCTTGTTCAGCTAACGAAGCCGGAACTTCCTTGAAGTCGGCAGATCTCATAAGCCTTCCTAGCTGACGAGAGGCTCTTACAAAGTTCGTGGCATTATCGGAGTGCAACTCGGCAGGTTTGCCCCTCCTCGCGATAAATCGTCTCAAGGTGTTCATGAACTCATTTGTAGTGAGTCCCGTGATAACCTCCAGGTGCACTGCCTTTGTCGCAAAACACACAAAGACACACACATAGCCCTTCACCATTGATCGGTTCCGATATGCTTTGGTGGACACATCGCAGAATCCGACCAATTTGATGGTAGACTGACACTGCGCAAACCTATGGCGTGGGGCAACTATTGCCTTTAGGCCATTTAAACCCCCGTACAACAATTGCCAGGAGCTGAATAAAGAGCTGGGGATTTTATAATCCCAGCCAAGCTTCTCCTTCCACAACTGCTGCATGTATATTTTTAATATTACAACAACGAGACCGACGAGACCCAGTGGATCAAAAATTTGTGCGATCGACTTGAGGATCTCCCTTTTGGTCACTGGGAGTGTCTCCGGGAACGCTGCCATAAAAAAGAACCTATCTGTTCTCGTTTCCCAGCCCATTCCCAGTGTCGTTGACTCATTCGTCTCAATGATATGGTGAGAGATCTGTCCCTTTGCGTCCTCCTTGAGATCGCTTATCACCCTCGGCTCGTTTGACAGCCATTTTCTCAGGGTTAAACAACCCTTTCTCAATATGACGTCAATTTGAGACCGTAATGCCTTAAGGGCCACAATGGAATCTGCTCCGGTGAGCAGGTCATCAACATAAAAATCATTTTTTATGACTGCAGAGGCTGCAGGAAAATCAGACTCTGCCTCGGCTGCAAGTTGATGCAGGCAACGCACCGACAAAAATGAAGCTGGAGCTGTCCCGTACGTTACTGTGTTCAGCTGGAACGATTTTACGTCGTCCCGTGGGTCAGATCGCCACAAGATTTTTTGAAATCTCCTATGGGAGGCGTGAACCTGAACCTGCCGGTACATTTTCTCTATGTCAGCCGTAATGACATACGTGAACCGACGAAAACGAATCAACACGACAAAAATATTCTGCTGTAGTTTTGGACCAACCATCAGTAGATCATTGAGCGAGGCACCGTTGCTGGACTTGAACGATGCATCAAAAACCACTCGGAGCTTGGTTGTGAGGCTACTTTCCTTTATCACAGCATGGTGTGGAATGTAGTAACCCTCGTCCCTTATGGACGGATCGGTGGGAAGCTCAGACATGTGACCAAGAGAGATATACTCTTTAAGAAAGTCGGTATACTCATCCCGAATCTTTACAGACTTCGCCAGCTTTCTTTCTAAAGCAAGGAAACGCTTAAGCGCTGGCTCGTATGATACACCCAAAGTGCGGACCTCTTCGAGCTCCCAGAACTTTTTTAACTGCCTGTCCATCTGCCCCAAGCTAAGATTGCAGGCAGGATCTTTAGCGGCCGGTGCTAAGATGCTACCTGACACTATCCACCCAAATGTGGAATTTGCCAGAATTACTACTGACCCATCCTCAAGTTCGATTCTTTTGCGCCCACTGCGCATTGATTCAAAGAACCAACTTGCGTTAAGGATGACATCCACCTCTCCCGGCAAATCAAATTCATTGTCTGCTAGTTGGATATATCTAGGGATGGCCCTACGTACATTGCTGTTGGCCATGCTTGGAATTTTTGCAGTCAATTTCGGCATGACCATACCGTCAATTACCGACCACTGCTTTTCCTTCCTCGACGCTATTTTTAGCTGTACAGAGCCTTGACTAGCAGCCACAGACTCCGCTACACCCACTATGTTGGCGCTGGATTTGCGGATGTTCAAACCCAGCCTGTCAACCAGTGCACATGATACAAGGTTCGTCTCAGCGCCAGTGTCAAGAAGCGCTCGGCAGACTTGCGTGGAATCATTTCGACCCCGGATGGATAATTTTACCGTCGAAAGTAAAGCTATTTGCGATACTACCTTACCGGTTTGACCTGGCCGGCAGGCCATTACAGCGGACATTGTCGCTTTTGGAGCTTCTGCTCGATCCCTATCTTCATGGAGCAAAAAGTGATGCCTTTTTGCACACACTGAGCAGCAACTGCCCCTGCAATTACCAGCACTATGACCTTTCCGCAGGCAATTAAAACATAGTGCGTTTCGTTTCAAGATGACCCACCTTTTATGGACATGTAATTGTTTGAAACTGTGGCACTCACCCAACTTGTGAGTCCCCTTGCACTGAGGACATACCTCGCGCAACGGCTGATGGCTCACTTGGTGAACAACTTTAGGCTCCTTAATAGGAACCTGAGTCGGGATAATTGTGTTTTCTAACACTTGATGCTTCGTTTTTAGGAATGTTAACAACGCTTCGAACGTTGTCAATTTGATTGTTAGTGCTGTCGCTTCCCATTCGCGGGCCAGCACCACTGCCAATTTTGACACGATGACCTGCACTAGGACAAAATCCCAATGCTGCACTGGCAGCCCAAGACCTTCCAGTGCTCTTACGTGCAACGTAGCCTCATCGATCAGCTTCCTTAACCCCACATGGGAGCTGGCGCTAACCGTCGAAATACTGAGCAGTGCTCTCCAGTGCTCAGTGGCCAAAATTTTCGGGTTGTCGAACCGTGATCGCAACAACTCCCATGCGAGGTCAAATGACTGACCTGCGGACTCTATACCGCGAAGGACCTCAGCGGCTTCTCCCTTGACCGAAGTCAACAAATAGTGGACTTTCTCTTCATCTGATATGTTTGCCTTTCGGCAAACAATATTTAGAAAAAGGCTAGAGAAATGCGGCCAATCTTTGTAGTTACCTTCAAATGAAGGCAACCGAAGGGCAGGTAATGAGACATTAGTAGGCGGCGCGACTGTTGGGAGAGGGGGTTGCCCCCGTGCATATCGCACTATTAACTCTTTCGCGGCGTAAATGGCTTTGTAATAATCCCTTTCGAACGCCGAGGTAGCTTCATCGTCCACCTCACCTATGGTGCATTCGATGTCCTCCTGGACCTGCCTGAAGGTCCTTAAGACATCCACAACGTCATCAAGATGTACTTGAAGACCAGACGCGTCTCCTCTCGACACGCAGCCCTCAACAGCGTCAGCAAATCGCTTAAGCTGCGACTGCAGCCTAGAACGCTTCAGTATGTCGCGTTTTGACATATTGACTCGAAGGAAAAGTTTGAGGTTAGGAAATAACAAGTGGGGAACGGCTAACCACTAACCTAAATGTCCTCTCCTCCGTCTGCGCAGCTTCTCGACCCGGCGGCTTCCCTGTGATGCCCCGCAGTTGCTCAGCTGCTGCTGCCCCGAATGCTTCCTCAGCGAAGCTCTGGTGGTCCATCCGGCTCGTAGGACCAAATGTTGCGACCTCTCCCCTTTGGAGATGGCCGTCTTTTCTTTTCGAAGGACCACCGTCTCTCGACGGAATTAAACGCCTCTAACCATAGAAATGCTTTATTATCAGAGTTTACATCCTCAGAATCCTTGCTGACGCACGACCACACGCCGTGACAGCTGAGGCGTCTTCAGGTTATTTATACACAAAAAACCACGCACGGCCATAACACACTTTTATTCGGCCATGCATAAATATATGTAAAAATGTCGGAACAATTACTTTGTTGTTTTTTTTTCAAGAATAATAATACTATAGTTTAAAATATATATTTAAATCATTGCGTAACTGTACGCGTAATAATAAAAAATGAATAAGAGTAAATGGCATTTTTTACTGCCCATTTTATTAATTTTACTCTAGTAAAATAATTACAGCTAAAATTACATTCTAAAGTAAAAATATTTGTAGAATAAATTGTTGTTTTACTATTTAATTTTAATTTATTAATTTCGGTTTCTCACTCTCGTGAAGTACAGGACGTTTAACTTGACACCTTAAATTTTATTATTGCTTTGTTCTAGGTTTTTCAACAATATTAATAATATTGTTTCAAATATATATTTATATTATTCTATAGCTGTACGCTTATTAAAAGAATTAATTAATTGAATGGCATTTTTAACTGCACATTTTATTGATATTAACTAGTTAAACTATTACAGCTTTGAAAAATTAATTGTTCTTTTACAATTTAATTTTCGTTACCGAATCCTATTTTTTTTTAACACAAATAATATATTTTTTATGAGCTGAAAAATCCCATCATTAGAGTTTTTTTTTGTTTTTTTTATTTACAATCGGTTTATACATGAACAATAAATATATTTTTAATATGATATTGCCATGTAAATAAACATCCCATTATATCCATCTGAATATTTATTAATACAAAAACTAATTTATTTATTATAATAATAAATTATTTGCTTATATTGATTAACTATTTTACATATATTATTAGTCAAGAGAGAAATTTTAACACTTAATATGTACGACCTAGCATGATTTTAATTATTCATAACCATAATAATCCGTAGGATTAAGATAATCAAGGTAATCCTAATATGTAGTAATTGGTAGAAATTATAATTATATGATAATTAATAATTTCAATCTTTCAAACACAATACTTACAAGTCAAGTCAATAATCAGCGACTTACACCACCTGTCGATCGTGCAGGTAAATTGTATTACGCAGATCATTCCTGTACTTTTTTATTTTTTATGTTCATTCTATTATAACTGAATATTTACGAAAATAAATGAAAAGTCACAAGGTACAAATATACAATACTGAAATTTTATTTTGACATTCCAAAAAGTTATTTGGAATATTTAATTTTGCTAAACTGAATATCTGCCTTAGTCACAGATTCGAATAAATTATTTTATCATTGGTATGTATTGATCTCATTTAATTTTCAATGAATTAAGTTATAATTATAATGCAAATACTTTCAATAATAATACACAATTTATGTAAAGGTAATTTAATAATTTAAACTCTTATAACATTATTATTTTAGGAGAAAAATAATAGCAGAATAATTATATATTTGCACTGTTTTGGTCATTAATTAATATTTAAAGAGAAAATTATTATATTTGTTTTCATAATTACTAAAACCATAAAATAACTTTTTAAAAGCTGTATGTAACATTTATTATGTAATTAAAGACAATACGAATATATAACAAAATTTTCATGAAAATTTTTCTGTTGTTTAGCAGCAAAGTTGAGATACCATTAATAATATTTTGTTACAAACATGTATTAATTAAATCCAGTAGTTTATCTACAAACTTTCAGTTGCCCATCTAAAATAAAAACACGTTTAGTATTACTAAAATAAATTTTACTTGCACGATAAAACAAGAGTTATAAATTGGTAATTCTTAAAAGACATGGATTTAAATAATTCTTATATATTAATTATTGTGCAACAATATTAGATGTATTTAATAAATACGACGTTATAAAAATTACAAAATAGGACAATGAGAGTAATTTTAAATAAAAATAGATTTACTAGTTGTAGAAGAATAATTATTAGATTGGAATAGTTAAATGTTCAAGAAATTTTGTAGACGAATGTTAGACCATTCATAGATAATAGAAATAATGAATGGTCGAATATTACTTTTTTATATTTTTTTCTAAGTTGTGTTGAGATTTGAATCCCTAAAGTCACGGCAACGTGTATAACTGAGAACTCATTCGTATATATTTCATACGAATTACTTTGTTTTTGTATACTATGTCTGTTTTAATACACCATATACTATTTATTGATACTGTACCTATTACTAAAGCACCAGAGAAACCTACGGGACAGTGCAGGGGCGACATTGTCGAATATAAATAACGGCATCGGTAGGGGAGGGTCCGGCTCCGTGTTGTAGGTAATGAACCCAATCCGGCATGCCATGGCTATACGATCTGTTTTGTCGGCAAGAGAGCGCAGATGCAACTGCACTTAGTGTCCATTGCCGTGTTGTCGGGGGGCAGGTCCCCGTCGTATCAAATTAACCGAAACAATTTATGGCGCCCGGGGTCCGATGTGCAACAATGCACTAACCTGATTGCACATTTTCATCGTGTAGCCTAGGAATTATTGCGTCGACAGGGCGAGAGCGACATCTATACATATACACATCTCTATCTGTCTAGTATATAAATTCAAGCTTGTTTTTGAGAAAAAATTGAACCAGAAAAATAAAATTGCTTTTTAGATATCGATTATAATTATTAAGATGCGACACGGATAGATGTGTCGTTTTGCAACAGTACAAGTTTAAGAGCTTACACCTTTACCATGCATAATTTCACTACTTCCGAGAAACCACAAGAGAATAGACTATGTACTTATGATGCATTTTTATTTTAGTAACGGCAGACTTAAGACAATATTATCCCAATTAAAAATTCACGAGTCGACGGAAGCACATTGAATTACATAGTGCAAAACTAGACTGTGCCACATAGTTTGTGTGTATGTATGTATATAATGCGCACTGTTAGAGTTTATATAGAGACAAGCTAGTAGCGGTTTTAGTCGATTAGTTTGCTAAGTAGCTATTGTAGCAGCGCCTGGGAGTAAGTGTAGCACACACCAGGCAAAATCTAGAAACTTAGTCCTCGAAAGCCACGTATCCTCGACTAATTTAATTTACACATCTTGCTCGACATCCGGCTGTTATTTCTTTGTTAGAAAACTTTCAACAAACGTAAATCATATCAAAGCTGATGCTATTAAATTATAATAAAATAGTTGCCGTAATTAAATTAATGTAGTTTCATTGCCCCCAAAAAATTAAAAAATCATTGGTTTGAATCCAAGACTTTTTTATATCGTATCTTGGTAATCGAATTGGGGAATTTGCAAATTCAAGTTCAAATCAATTACCATTAATTAAGTTTTCTTACCTTATCCCAGTCTCATTTTTTAATATATATAAGTGTTAATTTAGGCTGAGATAGCACACTATGCCAACAATAAATATGCTATATTAAAAAATATTAAAAAAAAACATTAAAAAATCATTATTTATCAAAAGTGCGGTACTTCCTTTCGGAATACACTTCCTATTAGAATAAACTTTTACAAGTCAGAACTTGATTTTTTTACTACTTTTCTTTTTACCTAAAACTATGCCATGTTTAGGCAAAAATGTCTAGCATACTTTTTACAATTATTTACTAGTGTTCTACGTTTTATGTTTTATGCTTCTTAAATATTATATATTTGCATTAAATGGTGTTTTACTAAGCCCGTATATATTTTGGAAAAAATTTAGGAAAAATATGAATTAAGCTAAGTGAGTTACGCTACAAAAAATTATGGAACCCTAGGTCATAAATTTCAATGCACCCTTCATAGCGGGAATCCCACATCTCGGCGGATTTCTGATTCACCAAATCGACATTCTACTTATCGCGCTCTCCTGCTCCATTTACATAAAACACACTCTTTACGCCGAGAAATGTTGCGTCGGAGAAAGATGGAGATAGCGAGCGAGCGAGAAAGACATATATAGAGCTTCTGCCGCCGAGATACTTCATGCATAATTTATCCGAGAAACATATTATTAATTGCGCAAATGTTGCTAATGCCACTCCGCTGAGAGCTACCGCCATAGATACCAGTTGCTGGGTGTCTTATTTTTTTCGAGAAGGAAAAAACGAAATTTATTTAGAAGAAAAAACATATCTCATTTGTCACTGTCAGAGTTATTTTAACCTTTTTTATGTTCAATTTTAACATGGCTGCGTTGAAACATTAGGAGTTATTATCTATATTCTCTTGATATAAACTCGATATAATAATAAATGGATAATATAATCGGCAATACACAATGAAATAAAAATATTATAGTTTTTACTGTAATACTGATACTTTGTAAGTGGTACTTACCGCGCCTGCTCCCAACCACTGAGCAATTTTGCTCGCTCGCTCACTTTTTTATTTATTTATTTATTGCAACATGACAAGCGTTAGTCTAATACATTTGAAACGTATTAAACTACTAGCTAATGAGACACCAGACTAAAATCAAAGTCTCTAGATTTATTTTATTATTTATAAACTATTATTTCAGCTTACATTTTTAAATTTTCACAATTCACGATTTTATTTTAATTTTTGCTCATGATATTTATTTACAAGATTATGAAATTTAGCTACAACTAAAAAAAGTATATTAACACAAAATAATAATTTTTTATTAATAACTAATTTTGCTCTTTTAAGCACAACAAAAATATTAGGTTCTATATGGGATTCGAACTCAAGTCTTTCAAGTCTGTATACTGACAACGTGTCAACGTTTGTTTACCAATTGCACATATATTAGAATAGCCAAGTTAAAAATTTATATATATATATATATATATATATATATATATAATATATATATATATATATATATATATATATATATATATATATATATATATATATATATATATATATATATATATATATATATATATATATATATATATATATATATATCTATATGTATAGGTATAAATAAATATACTCAATTTGTTTAATATATTTATATAAAAATCAATAAGCGGAACGTAGGTGGACGTCACGTGACACTACCCGGATTTATATGTAGTAAATTCCGTCGATTTGCTTAACTTTCCTGTATTTTTATTATCGGCATGCTGTAGTAAAAATATTTGCAGGCTTGCCAACGGCACCCTTAGCAATATTTTGAAGCAGCAAGAGCTCAAAAGACGTTTACAGTGTACGTGACGGGCTTACCAAAGCATACTTATCGTTTCGTATCTTCCTTAAGGAAAAATCATCGACATACACAGTTTTGCTCACACTTTTATAATAAATATATTTGGACTTATTCGCGTGCATGATAGCACACCACGCCTGTAATTTATGCTTATGTTGAGTGTTATAGACAAAGAAAATTATCACACAAACCGATGGTAGCGATTAGGACCAACTTCTTAAAGTTGCACTTATTTATATTTGACTAGCATCTGTTTTTATACATATGGCTAGCTTGAGGGAGGTTTAGGGCTCACCCACTTGTTGCAACAACCTTAGTTATTGATTTGCCGATTTATTTACTAAAATTTTGTATTGTGTATAACCGTTTTAACAGGTTAGACTTGTGTCTTGCGTTTGGGGATTCACAAGAAAATTTAAATTGAAATAAATTTGCGTTAATCAAAATTTTCTTTTCGTTGCTGACACGAAAGACATATATATAAACTAAAATGCTGCCTATAGCTATTCTCCTAAAAAATAAACCAATAATGGTAACCAAAGAAATGATAGAGAAAATTTTTATTATAAATACTAAATTTAAATTCAATAAACAGCTACTTAATTATGAAATTAAATCTGCTGATGATTTGCATTTTTGTAAAGCTTGGCACAAATTCTTTAAAATATATTGCATTTAAAACCTTTAATTATTAACTAAAATCAACTAGAAATAATAAAAAATAAAAAATTTAGTGAATTCGTGCAACTTAAAGTACATAATACATGTATCACATAATTTACTATGCTTCATATTTTTGAAAATTAATAATACATATTTTAGTTGTACTTATTATATTTTTTAAATACATACGTAATATATTTATGATTTTTACGTATCAAATTGTAGCGGCAGAGTGAATTATTACTTACTCATTTGGAATTATACGTAAAAAATGCATCTTAAGTGCTGTCCTTTATATGATAACAACATTAGCTGGTCATACACATGCGGATCTGTCCGTTGCGGGTGCTTAGCGACAAATCCGAACGTGGTTGGTGAGAAAAGACATATTTGTCTATCCACCGTCTGTCTGCTGTCCGTGCTCAAAACAAACGGATCTATTGGTTTTCCTTTGCCGTCTGCAATCCAGAGCAGACCTACTTCAAGGACGCACCCACGGAAAATTATTTGCATATTGTAAAAAACACAAACTTTTTCTTAACAAAAATTAATGTCCTGTCCCGAAGGACCAGAGAGATTTATTCTAAGCAACTAGTAAAAGAGCAGAAAAATTGCAGCATTTATTTGATAATTCATGACACCGCTTTACCATAAACAAATAAAAGTTTACAATTAATTTAAAAATAGTTATATCTAAGCCTAATAAATGCCACGTGAACCTTGTTTGGAACGGCAGTATTAATAATGACGTAAAAGAGTCGTTTCTATTTTTACTAACCTTGTGTATACTCTAACTTTCTGAATATTCCCCAAACTATAATGGCACACATTAGGCTGTGTGAAATTTAGTTATTTCATTCGTGTTCAACTTAGGTGAACGCGATAAAGACTAAACACTCATGTCTGCCCTTTCGCCGGTGGTGGCAATAATGAAGATTTATTTTAGTTAGCTGCCCGAATAAAGGTTACATTTGCACTATTTTCAAACTCTTTTAGGATGTAGCGTTTTATCCATAGCCGACAGAGTGTAAACGAGAAGCTCACTTCTTACCCCCACTTCGCTCGGAGAGGAGAAACTCGATAAAAAGTTATGTACAGGGAACGACTCGGAATGTGTAGATGTATTTTATAGAGGGCGAGCTCCCTAGAAAGATTTACGCTCTTAGAAAAAAAGACATAAGTATAAACCCGCCCGTCTTGCGATTACCGAGTTTTATATGCTCTTTGTAAACTTTACTTTAAAAAAAGACAACCCTTTCCGCGATATCAAAGCAAAGTGTTGCTTTAAACCATTTTACATTTATTAAAATTAAGTGTCATGATTATTATTAGAAAAATATTGTTTGTACCTTACGATGTGTATTTTTAATTATTTTAACAAACACAAATGAACCCCATTCACAAAACAGCTATAACAACATAATATTTTTGTTTTAAATAAAGATTATTAGCCAAGTTAAACCTTGCTTGAGCCTTAAGGGTCAGTCAAATTCCAGACAACAGCCGCCTCGCGTCAAAATGTCACTAGTCTCAAAACAAGCTTGTTCCCAATTGCGCAATAAGATCGGTTTGTAGTTGTTACGTATTTCCAGGTACTTGCGGTTCTCGCCAATTAAACTTCCATAATAAGTAGTTCTCGATTGTTTGCATTCCTGAGAGGGTAGAATTGAAGCGAAGTTTCCAAAGCAACGGGGGACTAAGTGGGCTCTGGCATCGTAGCTATGAGAGCTTTCGCCACAAAAATACACACAGGCTAAGTTATAATGTTATCATTCATAATAAACTTTTCAATGAACATATAAGATTCTATATATCTGCATATCATAGTCATACTATGTAAGTAATTACCTTCTGAGAGTAATAACAATAGTAATCAAATAAAATTTGGTGCAAATATTCTACAAAATTAATATAATATATTAAATGATTTAAACTTTTTTCTTATATTATTATTTTTAAGAGCTTATTGATAATATACATATTTTTAATTACATATAAGTTTTGACAACAAAAAAATTAAATAAAGCTTGATTTATAATGTACATCCAGTATATGCTTATAACTGAAAATATAAAATATATAAATAAAAAATAGTATCTTAAATATTCCCTATTACTTTAAACATTTATCTATTAGTAAAATAACATAACCAAATAAAATGTACCCTAAGATCAAGTAAAAATTTCTACAAAAAAAAATTACCTCGCAGTATATTATTTGATAAAATTTATTTTATATATTGTTGTAATAAATTTCATTGGTGACGAGTATAAAAATTTAAACAGTCGTAGCTCAGTAGGTTTAAATTTTAGAGAAAAGATCGCTATAGACGAAACGTTTAATAGCCTAAACTACATCCAAATAAAATATAAAAAAAATAGTTTTTTGCTTCAAAACAAGCGATGTATAAGTTCGATCGGACCCCAATACGAGCCATTTTGAGACTTTCAAAAGAGTTAACGCTCTTAACTGCTTGGTTTTGAAGATTAAAAATTAAATTTTTAGTACAAAAAGGAGTGTATTTTACCATACGCGCCTGTGTTCGCGTTCACTGCTGCTCTTTCGTACAATATTATATAATAAGCCTTTTTATAATAATCTGAAAAAATGCATATTAGTCTAAATATTATTATACAAGCAATCAAAGAACATTATCATGTTCATACTTTAAAATACTATACAAATATTTCGCATAACCATATTAACCCACTAATCTTGTGTATCGTAGACTACAATAAAATTAACCTCAATTTTAAATATGAGCACAAAGTCCCAAAGCACATTGTTTTAATGCTGAATATCAGTTTTCAATGGTTTTTGATATTTACCTAAATGTATAAGTAAATACTCATTTAATCTATTGTTATTTATAATTTTACTACCATTAAATTTGTAAATATTTTTTTTCCAAAATTATAACCACCAACGTTTTATTTTATAAGCATTAAAACAGTTAATTTCCGGTCACATGTAAAATATATAATGATATTTTCTTTAAATTACAAAGACCTCAGAGACTTTATTTTACACTTCTACCAACATTTGAATTCAAGGCATCAGAAGTTTACAAACGACTTAAAGATCACTGAAGCCGCCGCTTCTCTCTTCGCATTAGGCCGCACAAAAAAAATCGCGCAAAACTAATATATACAAACTATTGCTGTAAAAAATAAATAATAAACAATAACTTTTTTTGGCACCAAGGTTAGGTCAAAACAATGATATAAAATAATCTTAATATCATATAGTATATTTATTAAAATATTATTAAATATTTTTTTAATACGTATTGAATAGAAGTATGTATATTTGATATGGTATTATAAAATAATCAATATACTCGCAGGCAATCAATCTCAAATAATCACGACTGAGCATAAAACAAAAGGTTTATCATACAATAACAAAACCCTTCTAAAAACTTATCAGAAACAAAATTTCCAATAAAATCAGCAATAAACGATGTTTTATGTGGGCGATACTAATAATAACGCGCTTTATGCGCATTTAAACTTTTAGGAGTATACGTTTCACGTAATATAAACATTTTTGTTTTTACTTATGATTTCTATATACATATTTATATATTATTAGTTGAATCATATCACTTTAGAATCGATACAATATAAAGCACTAATAGTTATTTTAGCAATCGCGAGCTCTAATCTCCACCCGGAGCCCGTCGAAGACGTCTAACTTTGAACAGTTAAAATAACCGATACGGTTTAGCGTCGTTACTGAACCGACTTTTATTGCGATACACTTTCGGCTGAACGCTTTCCGATACATTTATTCTCACATAATAATACACATAGATGGAACGTTAAAAACGATGCTCTTTCCACGATCGCTTTCTATTATTATTTTTATATTTTTGATATGTCTATATAATATTTACGGACTGATTTATTTAAAAGGTTTTATTGAAAATTAAAATATATTCTACAGCTTTATAAAAATATGTTCATCATCGTTTTATACACTTTCCAATACAAAAAATTGAGCTTTCTCTGTTTTGAATAATGAAAACATCGGTTTCGGCGCTCGTAATTCTACAGATTTTATATCTATGATTTCGACCTTAATAATTTACTGTTTGCAGTGCAGGGGCCGGATTGGGCCGTCGCTCCCCCCGATACGGATCTGTATTAGAATAAATAACGTTGCTGCAAAGAAGGGCTCCGATCCGTTTCTTTATGATAAATTTTCGTATGAAAGATTCAAGTGGGCTCGCCGAGTGGAAAATTGCGTACCGTTTGAGTTATCGTCTCTTCTGGGTGACCTGTAGGGCCATTAAAGTATTTAATTTAATAGCCCAATCTCGGATGGTAATTATGCTAACGGCTCGTTTGGAAAAGACGCCCTCTGCTGTGTTATTTGAGAAAACTTGCGCCGGGACCACGAGAAATGCCTCGACTGCTTTTGTTTTAAAACAGCATAAATTTAAATTAGAGTGATTTTTGCTGTAGTGAGAGGAAATTAAATATATTTTTAAGATAATGTGTATTTAAAATGTAGTTCTAGCGGAAATGGAGTACCAAATTTTGCATGGGCGAGGAGGTTAATTATTAAGTTATAAGAAAGGTGCTTAAAACTTGTAACAAGTTTTTTTGATTTTAATATTATATTTTATAGTATTAATTTATTATTTTCTACTTCAAAAGTCTACATATAAATTCCTTAAATTAACACAAGTGAGCTTAGCAAATTTTTTTATTTCGTAATATTCCTCGAGTGGCAAAGAGTCATACATAATTACGGTTTACGCCTATTTTAGCCAGTCTTTCGCCGTCGGACGAAGTGGCTTCAAAATTGAAACGCTCTACGTTAAAATTGTTACTCTGGAAATTGTGTTGCTGTACATATATATTTAGTACACGTAAACTAAATAAAATTAAATAATTGTAAATTAAATAAAATTGTTTTTTATTGCTGTTGTATTGCTAAATCAGCATTTTAATAAAAAAAATACAATATTTATTTTACATAAGCGTTTGTTTAATTTGACAAAATATACATATTTTGCTTAAAAATGAAATGAGTACGTTTTAAGAATGCAAATATTGTGAGGTACAGAATCTAGTCTCTAGATCAGGGGTCAGCAACCTTTTCACTAAGACGGGCACCCCAACTGTCTTTATTCCTCTCATTGTTAGAGCTCTATCTGTTGTATTAGCGATTAACTTTTCTAACGGTAATTTAAATACTTCAACAAAATTTATAAAGACTAGCTGTCGGTATCTCACTGTCGTGAGGTACCAAAGCTAGCGAGTGTACGAATACCGGACCCGGAATACTGGACCGGATTATTGCTTTGTTTGAACTTAATGGTTGAAATTAGATAAGGAAAAGATTGCACGCATATAAATGGGAAAAAACGGACGTGCGCGTCCAAGAGATATGCAGTTGATCCTAGTGCATTTTTTACTATTACCGCGTTACTGCGTAAATTTGCGCACTACATAGACGAATATTTAGGATTTTTAATAATAGTAAAAATTATTTAATCTATAAAAAACTACTTAATATTTTTAATTCATTTGAAAAAAAATGTAAGGCATTGCAAAACTTAAAAGCCTCGGACCTAACAGGACTAATAATACTTGGTATCGGTTTTCGAATTATGCAGATTATGTGAAAAAAATGGGTTTTAAAAACCGTAAAGCCCTAGTCCGCACTAGCCGACTCGCCTATAGCTATCTATCCTAGAGGAGGAGCTGGTCTGATTTGTATTATTTTATTATTTAGGTGTATATTTTTTATTTCATTTTTCTTATGTAACATTGAACACATTCTTGTTAAGAAGTCTTTTAGTGAGAAATTTAAATCACTTTAACCTTGTACTGAGTATTTTTATCTAGCGCTTTAGATACACGAAAACCACACTGATAATATGCTAATACATATGTACAGACACGGGTTCATACATTCAGTTTCATGTCCGTATTAATTCACACACATTACGGCCTCATGCGTGTGACGAGCCCTCGCCCACTTGCGGCCGAACGTGGTCAAATTACGAGCCAAGAAATAAATTAGACATTTAAAACGGAACCTTTTTTACGGTTCGAAATAAACGGAACGGGTCGGGGGCGTGGGTTCTGAATGTCCCCCACAAGTATAGAAAAGTTTATGACGGGCGTCCGTCCCATCGGAGTCGTAGCGAGATTTAGTGGATCCGTGACCCGCCGCCACCTGTCACCGACGCCCTTTTCGTCTTCGCTCTATTTTTTCATCTTTTTCCAGTCTGTGTTGCTATCTCTTAATGATTTGGACACTTCTGGCCATTTTACGATCGCTTTGCGCCCCAAATTTTATTAATTCAGAGAAAAGGGAAGGACAATCTTGCACCAGTGAGAAGCATCCGTTTTGCACCAAGTCATCAACATGGATCCGTTGATATAAATTAACTCATTTTATTACTTTAAAAATAAATTACTAATTTAAAAAATCACTCTTATTAAACAGATGTTAATAAAATATCACAATCATGACAATGAAATTACTTTATAATAGTTAGTCAAATGTAATATGTGTGCCAATCTTATTTTATGCCAAAAAATATAATTGTGAAAAGGATTAAATTGTTTTTAAACGACAGTATACATGCGATTTGATTATCATATTATGCCCTGAATCATATACTTTGCATGTAATGGTATTTACTCAATTGCACTATTCACAATTTAAAGGTCACCATAAAGACCACTTGAACAACGAAAAAATAAATCTTATCATCAATCTGTTATAAACGTGAAGACCACAAATCACACAATAGTAAAGAGGTCTCAGTGACCTTAAAGCTACATTTTGTATAAAAAACGCCTATCATAGACTTAAATCGACAATTTTCATTTTATTTGGTCAAAATGCTTTATAGAAATATTATAAAACATTTTTTATTATATAAAATTAAATTTGTACGCATATTTTTATAAGGTAAAAAGCCACTGCCTTTTTTATAACGCTGCGTAAGTAAAGGTGAGTTCATGCCTAATATGGATACTTCTTGGAAATAGGGGCCTGGGAATAGCAAAAAATTGTTTACAAATTTTAATAAAAAGACACACTTATATAAAAGAAACCTTTCCGAATGTGCTCGTGCCAGGTGAATGAAAATATGCATAATTTCTTGGAAGATAGATCGAAAGTATTTGAATAATCAACATTTTTTTGCAATATTCAATTACTCTAACCGGGTGGCGGATTTATCTCTGCTTTGGAGATCTAAGAATCTGCTCCGATAAAAAGAAATTACGCATCAAATTCGGCAGAATGCAAAATGATTACTTTGTTTTTAGATAAACCAATTTTAGATAAACAACTATTTTGTTTTTAGATAAACCAAAAAAAAATATTTTAAAGTAGCAACAGCTGATATTGCCAATATTAAATATATAACATTTTAATTATTGAAGTTTACAAATTAGTTTTTACGCGCATTGACCGCAAGAAAAGGCTAATGGAAAATACGTGTTAAAAGTGCAATAAGCTTTAATTCTTTTTATCCTAAACCACATTTCAAAATACGGAGATCACGTAACGATTATTGTTTTTTTTTTAAATTAGCATCGCACAATGAAGCGAAATGTTTGGTGGTCTTTCAATCATAAAAAAGTAATATTGAATTCATAGGCGCAGACTGCTAGAAAACTATGTATATTTGTGTTGCTCAATAAAGACAAAAAAACAAGAAAACAATACTTCATATGCACTCGTCGATAGTAGGCCAAAAAACCTCTACAAGCTTTCACTTTCCTTTAAAATTAACTTTTGATGAAAACCTGTATTAATAACTTTATCTTATTACTTTTGACTTAAGAGTTTATCAAAACCCGCAGCAAAAAAATAACGCCTAGCACCGATTGGAACTTGAAAGTCTGAAAAAACAGCCGCTTCCCTCTTCACTTCAAACCTGTACCAAACAGTCCAAAATCCAGAGTTCAACCCGACCTTAGAATTTGACTGAATTTTATATACATTTATTAACTTTGCTTTTGATATATAAACGAAAAAAAAAACACGTGATCAAATTTAAATCAAATTAAAATGAAGACACTAAGAATCACAATTTTTGTAATTTTACTGCTTCTAAAAAATATGAATTATTAAAGTACCTGTTTTATATGTTCGTATAAGGTGGGAGAAGAATATAATTTATTCAATGTTTCTTTTTTCAATCATAACTGAAACCTATTTGATATGGAACTACCCTCGCATATACCTAGATATATTCATTGTCCATATAATAAAACTAAAAAGGGTGAATCAAAATGAAATTACATCACTCAATCGCCAAAGTTGCCAATAAAGAACACCCCTCCCAGAGGCTTTCGTTCGGTCCAAACATAAAAAATGAAGTCTGAACGTCTTCATTTTCGTTGAATATTACATCGGGTCGGAATTCAAGCCGGGGATGCGGCACCTTCATAAATCTGAAGTAGCTGCTGAATGGGAAGACGTATTTGGGTGAGCTTCCAGCCGAAGACCGCCAATGGCAGCTTATGGGATCAGCCCCCTCCGCACGACAGATAACAAATATCACCACTCTCACGAGCAGGTGTAATGCTGTTAGGGTGTTTTGTGCGGAAATCTCTTGCGGATACGTAATAGCGTCTCACACAGTTGACTTCGTGATCATAGTGTAAGGCAAGAAGGCACTTACTCCTAGTACAGGATTTACTCGTAGTAAGCTTGCAAAACATGCATAACAATGGCAAAAAGCGTGTGGTGACCCGTGCTTCTAAATTATAAAAAATACCCCTTCTTTTTCGCTAATTATTCTTTTACTTCTTTGCCAAATTTGTCAAAACAATTTTATTTATTAAAAGATTACTTGTGTTGAACACTTAAATGTAATTAATTTGTAACACTTAAATGTGAAAAATAAAAAAAGGTCTGAGGAGGTCAAGTATTGCGTTACTTAAGAATAATGCTCAGATCTCACATATGTAATGCACACAGACTCTGCACTTACACAGATTTTATATTGTATATACAACTACTAAATTATCACTATAAACATGTGGTAAGAATCTCTGACTTAAAAATGGGTTTAAATCCCATATTTATAATAGTGTTTTTAAATTTCTTTTGTACAGAACTAGTATTATATAAATGTAATTCTGATCGATTTTACAAATTTGGTTTAACTAGATTTTCATAATCTCACAAATTAATATTGTGATGATTAATCAAAATCGAGCTAGTTCTTACATAATAGATTCTGAAAATTATCTATTATTCAGCTATTTTAGCTCATTAAGAATATAAAATATAAAAATGAAAAAAAAAATATTGACATGGAATTCCCATAGAATAAAAAAACTGTCGGACTAAAGCTACTAATAAGTAAATACAAAGTCTGTTATTGTAGTCACCAAAATTTTCCTAAAACCGCAGATCAACTTTTTCAACAAGATTTTATCCGTCTCCGGAAGGATTGTGTTTTGAATTAAGGCATAGTAATCGTGATATTAAAAAAAGCACGTGCATAAGCAATAATTCAATTAACTTTGAAACTGTCGTTTTTGAAATCAAACATGAAAAAAAAATGGTAATAATTGTAATAGGGTATTCTCCAAAAATGCGTTGCGACCATGATGCTGTGTTTGGACTTGAAAGTTCAGTAATTATTTTAGAACTCAACACTAGACACTTGCATTGGAATTGTTCCGACGCAAATCGATCCAAGACGACACTTTTAAACTATTTACCCGACACGGACACGATTTAAAGCTTCCAAAAATTATATATTTTTTTAAATTTATCAACCTAAAACTTATAGTTAAGCTTCCTAAATTTACACGAGCTTCAAGTAGCAAGCACTTGCACTTTAAAGCGCTCAATCGTCCTGAATTTATGCTGCATTTCAACTATCCGTTTTTTTTTATTTTACCTTTCTAGGTCCGAAAAGTTTGCATTTGAAGGTGGAGAAAATATGAATGACAAGAGCCCTCAGCGCTCAACGGAAGAGGTCATTATGCCAAGGCAACTGCGTAATTTGACGATTTTCTAAATTGCCGGGGAAAAGGTGTTTGGTCGAGTGACTCTAGCTCGCTCCTCTCAAATGTCACGTATTCAAAAAATGCTCTTCTACCGCCCGTAGAGTAATTACACGTACCCGTGAATGCTCGTCGCTCTAACACGCCATTACGCGTAATCGGATTTGTCGGTTCTGTTTAAACCGAGCGCGAAGGTGTAACCAACCGAACCGTCATAGTGTAATAAAAGTTGGTTAAATTCACTGAATAACAAAGAAAAAACATAAAAGGATTATTTACACCTAGCGGGAGTTGCACAAGGATGCATTGTGTTCTCGTTTCTATGCAACATGCAGATAGTCAAAACCATTAACGAAAATAATTTTAATGTGATAAGATTCATGTACAATACATATCTATCAGTGTGTGTGTATTTTTTCAATTGTGTTCTATGAAAATTTATTTATTTTCTGATTTTTTTTATGTAATTTTATTGCAAAAGAAGTGAAAAAATATTAAAATAATTCACTGCACTTCTGCGATTTTATTAAAAAAAATATCATCGGCAATATCAAACAATATTTCGTATCAGATCAAACGTCATAACGTTTTATGAACAGCTTTAAAGCACTTTAATATAAACAGTGGACATTACTTTAACAATGGCAATGGTTTGCCTATGCTAAATAGGTACCGAAGCTTCGTAACACGCACCTCGCAAAATATGACCGCATTACTAATTGAACCAATTTCTAATCTATTCTTATTTTAGTAATCTGTATTTAAAGTATAATAAGATATGCAACTGACAATAACAATAAATCTGGTTCCACCCTGATTCATCAAAATTTGTAAAATGATCAAAGATTGGAAGGGGCGTTGGACTTGACATGGTCTCATGATGCAAAGATTTTATTTTAATCAGTTCAATAATTCGACTGCTGTTAATTTATTTGAAAATACGTTCAAGACAAACGCCGATACAGATCCGATATTTATGCAAATTAAATTCGTGCATACAATAAATTTAATAAAATTGTGAATTTAAAATGTTTTATTAATTTTGCTGAAATAATTTAATCACAACTGATCCTAATTCTGTGTTTTTTAAATAGCTAAAATAACGTCCCTAATTAAAAGGTATGTATTAATAAATTAACCCTTACTGATCAGTAATTTGCATAGCATTGTGTTACGAATATTTTATAAAATCCAGAAAGTTTAACGTTAATAACAGTTTTTAATGAGTAATTAAAATAATTATTGTTTACTTTAATAATATTTCACCTTTTGCACTAATTGGCTAAATAAATTAATATCGGTAAAAACCAAGAAAAAAATCATGAATATATTCGAATACTTTTTCCATTTTTTATTTATTATTCGAATAGTTAAAAAATACAAATAATTAAGAACCTTAGAAGACTTCATCCATAACTTTGCTTACGGATAAACAGATAGCAGAAATAAAAATATTTTTGCTATATATTATAGTAAAGAATAAATAAAAGTATATATTAAATTCACAATATCAACATAAAATTAAATTGACAACAAACTGATTATTATTGATTTAAAATATTTTTTTTGCAAATATTATCAAATTAAAATAACATTTAATAACTTAAGAATATTTGCAGAACACTATAAATATGATTTTTACAACTAATATGGTACATTTTTATCTTATTTTATTATATAAACTAAAAAATCTGACGTGATTGATTTTTTTGATTTTGAAATTAAATTTACCTCCGCATAATACATTATGACCAGGTATTGCTATGCAAGTAACATAAAAAAATTAAAAAATGTTCCTCAGTGTAATTAGATGTTAAACTCACTTTTTATTATCATTTTACAATACATGTTTAAATAAAAATAAAAAATTAATATAAAATACAAATTCATATTATAAGGAACTAAAATATATATAAGAATAATATATACTTACTGCGTATAACTTATATTTAGATTTTGTAAAATTACATTACATGAAATATTATACAATACAACAATCAGAACAGTAAAAGTTACACATCTAATTAAAGTAATATAATGAGTTGTAATGGCGCGTAAAAACCAAACGATCTACATTTATTTACAACAAATTAACGTTCTCCGAGAAATGTTTACGAAATTAAAGTTTAATTACCCGTAATGGGAAAATATATTGCGGTGAGTACCCGTAATACTTAAAATTACTGAAAGGCCTATTAAATGGTAAATAATCATTAAATACCAGAAATTCGAATCGTCTTCGAAAAAAATATAGGCATTCAATACGTAATCTGATTATATAAACTCAATTGTAAATATAATTTATTTAACTAAAAGGTTTAATTAATACTTGAACGAACACAAATTTATGAATCGATAAAACTTTATTGAAACCTGACGTTCTCGATTTTATGGATAATTCTAGATTGAACATAGCTTAATAATATTTTAGGATTGATTCTGGATCACTAAAATGTCTATGATTTTGACATTAAATGTTGTTTTGCTAAAAATAGTTGAAATCTACAGATACAAATTATGATGTAACCACTTAGTGGCAGAGTTAACATTCGTTTGCTATAGTGACGAAGGTCAGAACACCAGGAGAAATATCGCACTTGGTCCAACACATGATGTTTGATAATGGCCGACTTCCCTCAGGAGCAATCCGGAGATTTACAAACGTCGTCGGGGGAGGCCTGCTGTAATATTTTACTTTTATTGCCGGGAAATCTTCACAAACATATCATGAGCGAGCCGCCTGCCATTTTGTCTAACTTTTTTCCCTTTCACCTAACCCCTACCCTTACCGCTACTCTCCCACTTTGCCACCTTCTTTGATGTTTTATTTCTGGGCTTGGTAAGCATAAAGGGCATGATCGATTCGGCTCTGGATATATTATTATACATAGTGCCTATATTGCCGCTATTCGCCGTGTCATCTCGCCTTATGTGTCCTCGGAAGCATACATCAAAAACGTAATTGAAACGGTAAAAATGTGTATTACGCATACTAAAACCGTTTGAGGTATTTTAATGATAGCAAGCCTCGAGGATACACGTGTTTATGTACGTCAGGAATTGCTAAAGTTTTGGGGACTGCGGTCTACTCGATATTTAGTCAGCTGTTTACTTTGTTAGAATTAGTTAATATTATTAAAAACATGAGCTAAATGTAGTAAAAAATAATTTTAATTATACATTATTATATAATTAAAAATATGTTTTTTACCCTACGTCAAAAGGTATATATGCTTGAAAAAAATCTTCCTAATTCGCCTTTGGGGTAATTTCGTCGTTTTATTTCACGACACGGTGTCTTCTTGTCGAGGACGTTCAAAGTATCCTCTAGAGATGTATATCAAAGCGAAGGTGAACTCTTGAATAGTTCATTGGAGGATCGTAATAATCGCTGACTATCCAAGGGTAGTTTATGAAAAAATAGTCATATTTGAATCGCAGACATTGGCTTTTCTTAATATTTTGATAAGAGCCTGGAGAGTCATTGTAATACTTGAAATCTCATTCACTATACTCTAAAAATATTACGGCAATATAATTATAGAAAAAAATAATAATACAATATTATGAATATAAAGATATATATATAAATATATATATGTACATATCTCCTAAGATTAAATTTAATGAGCTATCTATTTCTGAAAAATAATAATAAAATCTAAAGATATGTTTACATTTATTCACTAATGCAACTATTTGCTTATGAAATTTAAAATGATAAAAAAGTAAAGTGCTGTTTATTATCTATACACAAATTAGCTTAATTTTTATAAATATAAATACAATATATAAATGTCTATAATTTGGTAAATAATCAGATCAAAAGCAGAATTTGTAAAGTTAATGTTTTTAAAATAAAAGTGTCGTTTCAGTGAGAGCGCTGTTTGCACTAAAATATTATTTTAGAAAAGAGATAAGAGAAAAACTCATGATTTTTACCTACTTTTGACCATTGAGCCAATGCGAGAATTTGGGGCGGAGACAGACTATGTTGTTGTATTATTAGTCTCTAAAGTGGGGTACACGAATCGATATTTGAGGCTTCGGAAAAGATAATTACACGATTATAAATAATAAATAATCAAAATTCTGACAGCTAAAATGCACTTAAATGAATGCAGAAAATATTATAGCATCATTTAGTAAAATATTTTTTTTAATAGAATATATTCAAAATTAGGCACTAGTTTTTTTTCTGTATTATGGTGAGCTAGCGCAAATTATATTTTTTTTAGTGCAAATATATATTTATCGGTTAAATATATCTAAACTGTAACTAGTGAAAATAAACTTCACTGAAAAATACACATTCACTTTTAAATAAATAATTACAATTATATAAACGTATATATTATTTGGCATGGAAAAGTTGAAATCATCTAATTTCACTAGCACCTGCCAGATAAATTAAATTTTAACTGGTAAATATATATATATATATATATATATATATATATATATATATATATATATATATATATATATATATATATATATATATATATATATATATATATATATATATATATATATATATATATATATATATATATATATATATATATTGAAAATTTATTCCGATATAATATCACTGAAATTGTATATTTTAAAAAATATTTTGTTATTGATTTTTTTGCGAGATGATCCGAAAATTCTTGGCTTAGAATCAATAACTTTATTTCTGATTTTTCAAGTGAGGGGGGGGGGGACAAAACTTGCCTAGTCAATGGTCGTTTTTATAATGTTCAAATTTCAATAAGATTCATAGTATTTCATTAAATGACATGCATTCTTTAGCCCAAATTCAAACTGAAGGGGGGGGGGGCAAAGTCTTTTACCTGCCCATCACCTGCCCTCACTTCTAAGTAAAATCCCTGCAGTAGTAAAATTTTCTTACATTTTATAAATATAATTGATTGATTTTAATTTTTCCGCTTTTTTTTATTTAAGTTTGTAAGGATGTTTGCTATTTTTTTCACGATTGATTGGATCTTAAGCTTTTGTTAAAATATTTATATAAGGTATATTTTTTTAATTTCAAAGTATCATTCGTAAATGAGATAAAGAGAAATAGTCTTAGCAAACTTGTGTGATTAATTTCAGGTGGAATTTTACGTGGTATCGAGTATTCATTATTTAATAAGAAATGTTATATGAAATATGAGTCTGCTTAAATAGCGCACAAGTAAATATTGAAAAGAACAAAGGGTTTTTCGTTTTTAGAAATATATGCACTTTTTTCCATATCCAACAATTGAAACCCATATCTGCTATCTAAGGCAAATTTGTTTCAATTCATTTATCACTAAGTGTTATACGAACCCCTATTTGCTTAAATAAAAAAAGGCTCACATAACACCCACAAGTAAAGGCAAATCCTGGCTTTGGGTCCCACGTCACAACTAATCCAGCCACTAAACACCAGAGGTACTCTCAAATCTCGGAGACAAACGCAGCGGCGAAACGTGCGCGGGACGTAATTGACCACAAGCGCACAAAAAAGCGACCCACATCGGCGGCCAGAAAGGGCAAATATTTGCTCAGGCCAGATACGGATCTGCGTCTGCCTTTGCCCGCCGAATTGAAACGCCCGCCCACCTGCCCTGGCGATAGCATCGCCGCTCCTTTTCAACCG
This sequence comes from Plectrocnemia conspersa, assembly GCF_051122295.1. Taxonomy (NCBI): domain Eukaryota; kingdom Metazoa; phylum Arthropoda; class Insecta; order Trichoptera; family Polycentropodidae; genus Plectrocnemia; species Plectrocnemia conspersa. Next base: position 1,643,262 of record NW_028277178.1, on the reverse strand, counting down.
CCTCTTAATGAAACCCTGTTTATGAAAAGCGGCAATGAAACGCGGGCATGAAACGCAAAAGCAAGTAACACTATCCAAGTAAGCTTCTTTTCGAAGTAATTGGACTGGAGCAAAAATCCAATACCTGGGATCTTTAATCTAGGTCGAGTTTTAAATTGGTAATTAGCAATGGCAAAATTTTTACGAGCTAATATGTATGTCGAAACGAAGTCTTTATCTAGTTGATGTGTAAGCATTAGAAATAATAAAACCAATCTTAATAATTACATGTGCTAGGCAGCAGATTAAATAGAAATGATTGTCATAAGATATTTGCATCAAAAAATGCAAATATTTTAATAATACAAATACGTTTGCTATTTCACAAAAATATAAAACTAATTAGTAATATAAAGCGCTGAAAACTAAAATATTTTGCCCACATTATCCGTAGCCGCAAGTTTCGCCTTCTATAAAAATTAAAAGAGAAAATAATTGAGTTGAAAGAGACTCTCATGGTTCCGGAACAACAGAACATGATTGGAACTTTAAGGGTTATGGTCCTCGTAGACAATGAGACTCGATGTGAATCTAGTAAGACTTTTATTGCAATATTTACATGAGTGCGACGGACGATTATCGGCGAGACGTTTCCTCCAAGCGGTGGTAAAGCTGACGCAGGTGATGATGCCCGTGGATGATCTTTAGGGTTCTTGTGTCTGCCTGCAGCGAGTGTCAAGAGGTAGTCCTTTTTGCGGCGATGGTCGTTCGGGAGTTCCAGGTCGTCAGTGGGGGCGCGTCTATTGGTCTCTTCGGGTGACTGCTGGTGACTCTGACTGCCTGTCTCCTGACTGGATGACTGTCTCACCCTTCAGCTGTCTTCATTGTTAATGAATGATCGTTTTTGGTCATTAACGCAAGTTTAGGGTTTGAGACAATAACCCTTTCAAACGTGGTAATCTGTATGTGGTCGCTACAGAATTTTTTTTTGCTTGCAGATGCGACACGAGAAGAAGAATATTTTTTTAATTCAACTCACATAATATTTTTCATTTCTCAAAGCATATCTAATTTATTAATTAAATTTAAGGGCACCCCCAGTCAAAGTCAGTTTATACAGCATGTTATATACGGTATATTCAGGCCATATAGTTTACCTGCATTATAATTCAAAGCGTATTAATGCGTCGGAGCATTAGCATGCTATTTGTGTAATATTATGCACCCATAACGTGTGTCGATTCTGAACAACACACGCTCTTGCATTCCAATAACATTTTCACATGTTGAAGCCCATTACACCCAGACCTTACTTTCAAATTGCACATAACTTTTTCATTATATCCTGGCGGTGCCTTTTAATCTGGACTCGTGTCAGCTCTTACAAATCGCCACTGACATGCGATTTCGAATTTGTCATGTAAATTGAATAAAAGTGCCGCTCGATTCATAGCTGTAATGTTATATCTGGTGGATATTCACGGAAAGGTATACACTCGTAATCGTTGCCTTTCGCATGAGAACCCCTGCACGCCGAGACGCAATAAATTATTGCCGGCTTATGGCACGTGCGCTTGCACGTTAACGGGTTAATACTCCACGTGACGTATCCGCAGCACAGGGTGGTTAAAAAGAAATTTGCGAGCAAACGGAGTGAAACACGCGTATGGCGATATCATTAATATAACGTCCAATTCTAGACACACTCGAATTCTATATGACAATAAGTTAAAAAATAAGTCATATCTCACCCATCTACATATGCTTGCAAACATTTTTCAACTACTTGCAAACATTTTTCAACTACTTGCAAATATTTTTCAACTTTTTTTTGTCGCTTGCATACCTGATGTTAATGCAATATGCAGAGGTAAATTCAAATTTAAAAAAAATCGGTACATATTTTATAAATATATATGTAGGTTACCACGCAATATTTTTAATACCTATTTAATTTGTGTTTGGCACATTTATTTAAAATAAATATTCAAAGTAGAATAAAAATTCTTAAAATTTGTCATCTACCTTTTTAAAATGTGCATTTACAAATCTTCAGATATAAACTGTTTATTGGCTGGGTCCGTGTAACATATCCCCGTTCTTTTACCTAATAGTTTATAACTTTATACAATTGCGTTCAACGGTCATACTGGCATGCTCTGATTAAATTATTAGTTGTCACGTGGCACAGTATGGTCCACGGTCGTAAAGCACGCCGCACACGCTTTGTAAATTGCCCGTTTTAACGGAGTCTGGTAAGTGGTACGGTGCACACCGCAAGCTCCCACCGCTATATCATGAGGTGGATATCTTAATCGCATTCTTGCAGGTGCATTCCGCAGATAATTACTGCATATTTTACCTACACAAGTAAGTAGGTATACGCTCGGAAAAGTGGGTAAGCACTTTTTACACTCGAGATACCGAGATACCGTCTTAAATCCTCCGGGGGCTTAGCGCCCGCGTATACTATATACCGCCACTCGGCGAAATTTGGATTTAGCACCGTTTCCGCTGGTGCGAGGTAAGTAATGTATTTTATTTAAAAATTCAAGAATAAATTACTGGAAAAAGTCTAACAAACTCCCCAAGAGAGTTTTTCTGTTATCTTTATATATTATACAAGTTTTTTTAATAAAATGATTACACACATGTTTAAAGATATTTGCACTATTGATAAGTCAAGGACTTATTTTATATCATACAATAGTTTAAGCATCAGATGATTAAAAAAACTATACATATGTATAAATGTCTTTTCACTATAAACAGTGTATGTTGTTTTTTACAGTTTTTACAGTTATAGGGGAAAAAACTAAATACCTTTCACAATTAAGGAGGAAGAAAAAAAAATTTAACGCAATGGATAAAGTTCTAATTTAGGCATATAAGCTTAAGATCTATAACCATTTAAAAGTGCTCTTTAGCCTTGAAAGCAATATGTATGTTGGCATTATCGTAGTCTCCAATACATGAGATTAGTTGGTTAGTGCAGTTAAACGAAATATTTTTTTATAAATATGTATTTTCTGAAATAAAAAGTTTTTCAAATCAGTAATTTCTGGCTTAGAAATAAAAATGCTCTTTTTTTTGTTTGTATTTGTGTTAAAGTATTTTTAAGATTGGTATAAAAAAGTAAAGAAAAAATAGTGCGCGCTCTTTCTATTTATTATTGGTCTGAGAGCCGCAATGACAGCAAGACTTTTAAAGCAAAGTTTCAATATATGTTTGTGTGGAGTGACGGTAACTGCCATAGTTTATTTTGGTAAAATATTTAAAAATAATTTAAATCAAATATAATAATGAAACAAAATTAGCACTAGCAATAAGCTATGCTGCGAAGTTCTAAAAACAAAGATAATCAGATAAAAGGCAGAGAAAAGTAGAATAAATTACCAACATGGTTTGACTAGTCTCTCACTATATACCTAAAATTATGTAAAATTTAGCTAATTCATTAATAATAAATTAAAGAGGGACACATAATGCGACTTTCAAAATATTTTAGTAGAGTATTTCTAACCATCTTCAAAAAATTAAATATAAATAAAAATATAAACATTAAAAATAAAATTTTAATTTAAAGTTTTTTTCAACTTTATTGTGATTTATGTGGATTTGTAAAAAAAAGCGTTAATTTAGGGACTAACCGAAAAATTAAAAAAAAAACTTTCGATCATGAAAATCATTATTTAAAATCATCAAAAAAGTAGCAAGAAATCATAAATTCGAATTTATTTTATTTCTACTGCCCTAATTTAAGATTATTTTTTTAAATAAAACGGTTTGAATTATATAAAATTTATTTATTAATTATGCAATGATTTATTTTGTTTATAACGTGCTTAACTTATGTTTTTTCCTTAACGCATTAATTTAGGCACTGGTAGAAAAATAACTAACGATTTCTTTTTCTTGCGTTTGCTAAAAAAATACTATCTAAAGCAATAACAGTAAAAACATGATTTATTGTGAGCACCAACCACGAAAAAAATGCACAGAATTACAATAAAAATACTGTCTTTAATCGATAGAATATGATAAAAATTATCTTAGAACAAATAATTACAGTAAAATAGGCATTAAGTTTATTAAAATAATATTTAGATCAAAACAAATATTTTAGTTCCGTCCAGATCATTGTATAACAGATTAATTAGTATTGAACAAAATAACGAATATTCTGAATTAAAATAATTAAGAGCCCACTATACTATATTTGTTGTACACCTATGATTTGCCACAAATTGAGAATATCTCAATTGAAACATTGGCATATGATACAGGAATTCTGGCATTAGGAAAAGAAATAGCGAAATAAACTGGAGTCAATTATAATCAGTACATATCAACTTCACCAATAAAAATATAAATCATAAATTGCAATTTTTAATAAACAACAACACCAAACTGCAATGGAAGAAACATATAAAAAATATTGGCTTATGGGAAGAAATACCAAACTCCTTTGTCAAATTTAATGAGCTTAATCATCTAAGATAAAATACCTAAATCAGTTAATTTTTTATTTGTGGTTATTCCTACTACTGCATTGGTTCTAAACATTGCTTCTTTTAATTTACTCACTGTGCGGTCAGTTCGAACATATTCATAGAAGCGACCCGCATGAATTAAATATGAAACCTTTTCGTCGCCGGCCCGGGATTCGAACCCCAGCTGAAAGTTTAAAACGGGAAAAACCCACCGATTTATGTATATATGGAATATATGGAATATTTAAAGCGCGGCCGTATCACTTATCCAGCAGATGTAAATTGGCGAGAGCCACACCCCTGGGGATATATGAACTTCGCGTACAAATGTTAATTAAGTGTTGAAACACTAATCCAACGCGCCGGTTCAAAACCGGGATTCGCAATGTCCGAACGCTTGAATAACGCTCGTCGACCGAATTCATGCTTGCGATGCGGCCCAATTGTGTTACTTGGTAATCAGATATAATTTGTAACGATTATATAATCGTTTAACACGTATTCTAAAACGGAAAACAATATCGCATAATTTAATAGCTTATAAAAAATATACATCATAGCTTAAACAGCGAATGAAAAATTAAATGCGCATTTTAACGTTTAACATTTATTAGTTAAAACACATTGAATAACTCATTTATACAGATAAAAAATATGAGTATGTATAGTTACTGAGTCATTATGGCTGATCACCCAAAATGATACTGTTCCCAAATTTAAAAATATATAAAATGCTCAACCAAGAAAAATTATTTTCTTGCGGTTTAATTCATTAGAATAAACCTACACAAGATTTGTTGAAGCTGTTGGCCATTACACATAAAAAAATATTTTTGCGAAGAGCCCACTACTTAAACTTTTCACTTCACACTTAATTTACTGTAAATTATTCTGTGAGATTATTAGTAATATTTTATTCATTCACTCTCTAAAGTATAAATAATTTTCTAATATTGCGATTACATAATTGTGGTAATTTTGAACCGTGCGTATGAACAAATATTTGAAGTGTGTATGTATGTCTAAATCAGATTTCGCCGTTTCGTTTATGGCGCCCTTAATATGTATGGGCGCACATGTGTCGGGCGCGGGGATGGTAAAAATGAAAAACATCCGTACGAGCTATTTAGATTTCTTTTGGCGTAGGAATCTCTCGCGCCTTCGCCGGGGCCCCGGGCACGTGCCCCAACTGCAAATCGGGCCCTGTGCGCCGAACAAATGTCACTAATGCCTTGTTTTATGTTTAACTTTTAAGCAAACTCGATCCGATCCTCCGCTCTTCTCCTATCCTCGTGCAAATGTCTCTAAACTAGAATGTATATATTGTATGTTACAGTGAATGTGTATTACCAGTAAACTTATATTTTCACTAATATAAATACAAACTTAGTTAAATTGTATCAAACAATTGATTCACACTTTCATTGCTCAGTATCGGGAAAACTGTATTTATTATATATTTAATATCTTCAAGACTATTTTTCTGCCTATTGTATCAAAAGCTTTCTAGAAATTCAAGAAAACTGCTCCAATCGTTTTATATCTCAATCTCAATAAAATGTTTTCAGAAATATTAAAATTCCTTTATTGTTTAAATACTACTACTTTCATTACCTTTTCTATACATGGCAACATGTTAATTGGTCACATTTCCTTTTTAATATTTTTTATTTTAGGTATAGCTATATTAGTAGCAATTTTCAAATTATTTCCCATTTCCCATTCTGAGTTTGCTTTATTTACTAAATAATATAATTCAGTTCCTTTTTTATAATTATATTTACATCTAATTTTAATTTACAAATTATGTTGTAATTTTCTTCTAAAGATAGAAATTTGAATTCACTAAATTTTAGTCATTATTTTAGTATTGCATTATACTAAATAAATTTAACTGAGGTATAGAATTCACAATCTTTCTGCTATTAAATGAGGATCTTTATATATATTTCCATCAATTTTCATATTAATTATGTGGTTTCTCTAAGTAGAAATAATTCATATTTTTTTGTCTTCCACGTCTTTATGGGTCATTTTTATTTCATATATGGACTTTTCATACAATATTTTTAGCTATTCGTAATGGTTTTACTGCTATATATCTATATTGGTATATTTTCCATTTGCTATTTAAGACTTTATATTCTACTCGTTTTTTTTATTATTTGAAATATTTTATATGATTCGTCTTTTCTCTTTAAAGCATTTTTAACCACGGTTTTGGGTTGTATCAATATTTTAAATATTTTTCAATTAAATTGACTTTTTATTTTACTTTATACAATATTCTTAAAATATTGTTCCATAGCATATTAACATTTGTGTTATCTACATTTCGGTCACATTTTTATAATTTTAATCAAAATTTGGTAAGATTAATTAATTTATTTATTTCCGTTATAATTTTTACATACTACTTATTTAAAAAAACGAAGTTCAAAGCGATTTTATTTTGTAAATGTATTATATATTTTAAAGTAAATAGTGATGTTTATTTACCAGACAAATTCATATACTGGCCAACGAATCCCAACAAAAAAGTGATCTAATTGACTTCTTTATTATAAAAAATACATCAGTCAAGTGTATGAAATAATCATACTCTCATTGCACTCACGCTTAGCAAAACTATTATACAAAATCCGTTTTTAAATAAAAAAAGAACAGATTAGTTTCAAGATAGAACTATCACGAGAAATCGATCTAAATACACCAATCGAGACCTCAGAGCAAACTGATTAACGACATACAAAAGTAGGTAATAATACCCCGAAATTAGGAGTTTAAATAAAAACCAACTTAAAAATAATAGACTTATCTATAGATGGCTACCCTATAAAAATAAACAAGTGCTCGAATGCAAAATCGGCTATTGGAGAGCAAGAATAACTTTTACGACATATTAATACAAATTTAATCCTAAACCTATCATCAAAGCAGCTAGCAATAAACATAAGTTTGCAAGTACAGCGCTAAAACATTAGCTACACTAATACAATTCGTCTGGACTTTCTTTAAACTGCATTAGACGTCGCCGTCCGACACTGACACCTTATATCACGGTTTAAATATTTTTTTAAATTACAGTTATGATCATATACAATTTTTTATTAATATTTATATACATAAATTTATATGACCTTTTTCATATTCAGCCCTAAATTTCCAGGTGAATCGGAATTTTTTTTTATTTAAATCAGTCAAGCTTTTTTCTTACAATTTTAAATATATGTAAGTTCAACGCTCAAATGTCAGGAAGTTCTGTGAAAAAATATTAATTTAAATCAGCGACTCGGCGACCGTAATTAATTTATTTGCGGCCCTTTGTGTTTTTTCGCATGGCATTCGATAACAAGCCCTTTCGCGGGATAATTTCGCCCGGAACCTGATGAGATAATGTATACAGTATGCTTTTATTAGGGAATCGGCCCTCGGCCTCGGGATGTATTGTTTTAATTTACGTAACAATGACACCGTCGCGTTTTAATATACAAAATCATAAAAGTGTCGCAATAAATAAAGTATGAAAATCTGCGAAAAAAAAATTAAACGCGCAGCGACCCGGGAATATATTAAAAAAAAGCTCAGCTTTTTATTACGTCACAATGTGTGGGAATATATTGAATAATACATGAAACAAGATGGTCCATAAGTCGCTTTTACGTTTAAAATATTACGACAATAATAAATTTAATTTATTAGGCATATTAAATACTGTTGCATACTATATAAAATGAAGCTATATTACTATTGTAGATTTTTTTAATTTAATACAAATATTCACCATGTTTATTAAATTGATATTTTAATTTATAATTACATATGAATATTTTACTTCATCAACCATTTGTACATTAGTATCTGACATTTATATTTAATTTTATTTAGTTAAAATAAATTATTCTTTAATCGATTTTATATTTAAGCGACTTTGGTATTAATATTTCAAATAATACCAATTCATAAAACTAACATATTTAAATTTAATAAACAAAAAAAAAGTACTAACAATTTAATTTGATTTTTTTAATTAAATTATAATTAGCAGGGTTCCTAATTAAAAAAAAAATATTGATACAAAATAAATCGTATTATTTTATCCTAAGCAAAAAATTCAAAAGGCAAACTGACTTACGGGTCACTATGTATAATAATAAATATAAAACGAGCAAAGACCGCAAAAATAAAACGGCTGAGTGGAAAAATTCAATAGGTATTTCATTATCTTATATTTTAAATGAAAACTCATTTAGTTTTTATTTAATTAATAATGCAGGTCAGAATTTTCCTTGAATTTTTCACCATAAAACAAACAAATAATAATAATAAAATATATTATACAGTAAAAAACACCGCTTTTGATTACTCCTTTGTGAGGACCGCAAACGTGACAACGTGAACAATGTGACAAAATAACGTGGATTTACATTTCATCAAATGATTTTACGACACGGATACAAATTTTGATTTGCATGTGTATTATTAAATGTACTCTTTCTCTCTCTCCTTTCCTCTTGTGCTGTGTGTCACACATGCAAATTTTGGCTTTATATTGTTAAAGCCAATGTGGGTAAAAATATATAAATAATATATTTCGTATTGAATATCTTTATAAATACAACTAATGGTAGATATGTCTCTGTATAAATATATATTCTCAAGAATAAATCATATTTTTTTAGGGACCTTAAAAGATATATTCATGACGTTATAAAATAGAGATAAAAGTAAAGTAGTAGAAAATAAACCCATTTTCTAATATCAGTTTTATCTAAATTATCCTAGATATAAAAGTCTCAAATAGTGACTTAGTTGGAACAATTGGGTTAAATCAACATTATTTTTTTAATATAGATGTAATTAATTTATTGATAAGAATATATCAAACATATTTAAAGTTTATTGTCTTTATTAGAGTAATTAACAGAAACATTCTTTAACACTCGTCTACTGCACTTTTTCGAAATAAATCGATCTTTTCCATTTATTTCGACTTTATAACTTATTATAGAAAGCAGTTGTACACGTTCCTCAAAGTTACAAAATGATCGTTTTAAACTTAATATAAACCTGACTAGTTTTCAAATATTAGTTATTATTAACTACTTATTTGAATATTGAATAGTTACAAAAAACATATTAAAATATTTTAATATATTCGTAACGCTATGAAGAATCTAAAAAATCAGTTTTAGACAGACTTAAAATAAAACATTATTTGTATTAAAGAAATAAATAAATAAATGCCAGCTACTGAGAAAGTCCACAGCTGCACAACATTAACTTAAAAATATGAGGAAATTCTATAATTTCTGAAATTAAAAATGTTTTTTTTTTTATTGTTATTTAATTTGTCGATTATTAGTTGTAATGGCCATGCCTGTCATAAATAGCATAAATATAACAAAAATATTTTTTAAAATATTAATATACATCAAAGAACAAAGTCTTTAATACAAGAAAATTTTATAAAAATATTTCGCGAAACTACACTAACCCATGAATCTCGTGTTTATGTATGATTTATAATATTGAAATTAAAATCTGTAAAATTATTTATATTATTAAAATAAACGTATTTAAAAAAAGTTGTTGTAAAATACAACTGTAATCATAAAATATAAAAAGTCCCAAATATTTTACTTTATTTATTAAAAATACACTATAAATAGTTCGACAAATTTTCGAATAACAAATATTCAGTTTCCGAATATTTGATTAATATGATTAAAGTCTCGATACCTGACACTGGTACTTTATGCACGTGCAATGAAACACGAATTTTATGAAAGAATAAATAAAATAGCAACTGCAATTCACAATTTTTAGCAGTAATTACATATATAAAAAGATAAGGCTTTTTACAAATGAATGTAGTGGGCAAAACAAGCATATTTTTATGTATATTTATTTCATGATTTACATTTCACTAAGGATAATTGAGTAAACCTTTCCTTTTAGAGGCCATTTCTTTCTCTCCTAAGACAGTGTTTTTGAAAGAATCAAGTTGACAATTCGTCAACAGTTCCAACCGATTATATGCATTTATTTTATCTAGCTGCATTAGTAAATAACTCAACAGTATAAAAACTACTAAAAAATATCTCTTAAAAATAATTACCCTAATTTTAGCATTTTACATTTTCATCTGGTTCACAATTAAAAAAAGAATAAAGGGATTAGTAAGTGCTAGGTTAAAACCTTAATTTAATAATAAGACAGGTGCTACTAAATCAAAAAAAAATATTTTAGGTGGTCTGTTCTTATTTTGTTCAAATAATTGTATCTTTTAAAACTGAGTAATGTGAAAAAAAATATTTTATTTTACATTTTTTCCTACAATAATATTTCATTACCTCATACCTACTAAACAAAAATAAAACAAAACTTGTCTTTTACAATTTATATACCACATTTTTATCATTGTTATTTTAAAAAATGGTAACGATGATCAAAAAATAGGATCACAAATTAGAGATTAAATAGCATTGCAGTGGTTTTGACTATTTTGAACTAACGAAAACAAAAATTAAACGCCTCAAAATTAGACCATTTACTGTATTTAATAACAATGGAAAAGAGATCTTGTAACCAAACGATTGAATATTTTAATTGAATAACGTTATATGAGTGATTCTGCGATTTCAAAAAACTTCTTTAAGATATAAAATAAAACTAGAGTTGGCAAAATATCTATCGGTAAATAAAACATTGTTTAATATAAATAATGGTAACGTTTTTAATTTGTAATTCGTTTTTTTTTAAATATTTTTTGGCAATTTTTTTAATAAGTTTATTTCAAAAATCCACTATTTTATTTAATTTTAAAATTATTAATTAATTTTCCACTTCCTATAAAGTTGACTATTTACGTATTTAAGACTTACAACGTTATTCGCGTCGCATATTCAATTGTGCTATTATTTGGAAATATTACATGAATTACCCAATACCACATTTGTTTTGAGACGTATATAACCCATTAAAACCACCGAAAAAAATACTTTCTCTTTGGATAGGACGTGCAATAGCTAGACAATATATTCTTCTTTGCAAATAATAATATTGTTATTTAACCCTAAAGTTACCAATCGCCAGAGTGATTATCTGCACCGTTTTAATTTTAGGGGTCAATACATTTTGTATATGCAAAAGCGATGCAATTGACTCCCAAATATCCATATCTGCAAATCGGCAAAGCTGTTTACTAACACTAAGAAACATAAGAGTGGACGCGGTAAAAGACGTATAAGGGAGATGATACGAAGACTACACGGAGTCGCAGCAACAAATAGATGCCAGCAGAATGTCAGGAACACATAACGAAAACACACCATGACAAATCATAGCTGCTCCACGGAAATCACAGCCGACAATAATACAATTCGACACGCCAAAAAAGACAGTCTCACTTTCAAGACCTGCCGTTTAAACTACACTGCCTAATAGCAGCATCTACATTTATATATACATGTTGTAATTCATATATGTGTATAAATTACTTAAAAAGAACTATCAAAAACTGTTACCAGCTTTTCAGCGTAGCTGCAGAGTCACATATTTTCGACCTTAAAAACCTAATGTTTTTTTTGATTTACTAAAATTAATATATTATGTAGTAAGCAACTTTTTAATAAGAGCTCTTTATTTATCAGTATGGTTATAGGATAATAACATTATTAAGTCATTTTACTCCAAAAGGCCATCGATATGCTTGTTTTGGCCTTTATAACAACGCATTAAAACCGAAAATCATTTTGATGCTATGTCCATGCGGAAAATTCGAGGGGACCACTCTTGTAAAGTTCAGTTAAACCATTAAACATAATTATGAGCGGGTCGCATTCCTAGCCGTCGTCTGGGACCCAACACCCTCTCGGTCCAAGGGACAATTATCATCCCTCCGTCTTTGCATTCGGAGTCAGGAATTCGGCCCGAGGAAAGTGACCGAGCCGAAACTTGGCCTGTTTGCACTTTTGAACGAGTTGACCCCGCCCAAAGTGAGTAAAACTTTAAACGTGTATAAGGTAAACTCTCAATTATACGGACGGACGAGCCGCAAGTCGGATCAGTAATTCAAACTGCAATTGCCAAAGTTAACTTAATGAACTCGGCAAGGGTCAGAGCTGTAAATCTTGCATCAAATCCTCTCTTTGCGGTGGCCGTGTGCTTACTACTAAAGACTAATTTCCTACAATTTTTGTGCTTTGCTTTAATTAAAATGACCTTAAGGTTACCTTACAATAATAATTTTATTTAAAAATATGTCCCATTAGTCTTTCGAAATTTCAAATTGATTAGAAAACAGTAATACGTGACATAGTATTATTACTAAGCCGCATAGCTTAAGCTATATTTAATCCTTGCATTTTCCAAGAGACCCAAACGTCAGAGGGCAAAAAGTCGTTAAAAAAGCTCGTCAAAGCTCAGTAACGTATTGAAGTTCATTATAAATATAAACACTATGTAATGTTTGTCAGCGTTTCAGCTTTTATTTTTGATTGGTTTTGTCGATATAATTTTTTATTTTTAGCGGCGAAAAGTGGTATAAGTCACAATAGTTGAGTGACTATCGACTTTAAAGATTTGGGATTAAATATCTTATGGACCTTAGTGTTTTTAAATTTCTATCGTTTCTGATATATTTAAATTAACAATTATTTAATTTTATAACTACAAATATTTGAAGCATTAACTATTTTTAAATCATAGTTTGAAATTGTGCAGTGCTGCACAACGAAGTATTCGAATTGATAGAAAGAAAATCGATTTTAATTAAAAAAAACACTTAATTTAAATTTAAAAAAAGCTATATAATTATAAAATTAAATCTGCTGATAATTTGTAAATATTATAGAATGTTGGTCAGTTGTATCTAATATGACCAGAATTCGTAGAATTCGTTCGTTAAATCAAAACACTGTTGATTATCGTTCAACGCTCAAAAACAAGAGCAGTTTGTTGTACGTTTTTATATTTTCTGTTTTAAGACGAAAATATTGTATTTTAATCAGTTTAATAATTCTATCATTACTTACATTACATATAATAAAAATAAACGAATCATGGAATTATATGTCAAAAATCTAACATTCGATTGAAACATACATATTTAATTTTACTGAAAAAAATCGTCGTTTACGGCACATTTTTTTAAGGATATAGAACATAAGCAATAAAAAAACATGGACGACTTTAAACATAAATTAACTAACAAACCCAGTTTTTATTAACCATGAGAAGTCCCTGATTAAAAGTTTATAAAAGAATATATTAAGCATGTCACATGCCATCCCTTTCTCAATTATGTATAATGATGAAATGGATAGATATCGAACTGACGGTGTTAACGCAAATAGGGTATATACATATTAGTTTATGGCTATCTTATGTTTATAATTTTAATATAAAAATGAGAATATAAAATAAAACGTTTGTGGTTGTTATTTTAGGGCGAAAAACTAAAAATCTTTTTTAATTTAAACGAAAAAAAAGGTAGTTAGTTGTTACTTAAAACCTCTTTAAAGAGAGAGGGAACCCGAATTTGTGTGAATACTCATCATTAGCATATAATAAATATTTTGAATTCTTAATTTCCGCACATGTTTTATTAATGAATATAGGAAAGAGCAGAGAACCTTGAATAGATCTCTGTGGTACTCCAGAATAAGCAAAATGATCATTAAAGTGACATACTGACTCCAATAACAAGACCGTTCGAGAAATTGAAATTGCCGAATTTGAAACAAACTTTGTCGAATATTTTTAAAAATCAGTATTGCCTACATATATCGACCCAGATTTTAGAATTGAGGGATTTTGTCACATTCTTCAAAACCTCAAAAAGCTAGTGACTATGGAACGACGTGAACAAAATTGTATTGTTGGTCCACTAGCGTTTGTCAACAATAATTTTAGATATGTAAACATTGGTGCGTCAATCTATGAAATAGCCATAGAAATGTGCGCCCGTAATTTTCTGGTCTATAGTGTATAAAACTCTGTATTAAAACAAGACTAAATTAATTCGAGTTTTTCATGCCTTGGTGCTCAATCAACTACTTTGCTACAAAGACTTCTGTGGACATGGACTTTTAAGCATCAGTCTTGGGATATGCTTCAAAATGTATAATCCGGAGGATGGTTAATAACTGTTCAGCGAAGACTTACACCAACCATATCTTTTGTATTTGGCACCGACCATTTTGGCTTTATTTTATGTTTCTTGAAGTGCTTTGAAACTAATAATATATACAATTTATTGTGTATCGGATCAAATACTTAATCGTTTTTATTATATAACGCCGGCAAGAACGAACTTTTGTGTTTGCGACTTATTTTATCACAACGTGGGTGGGTATAAAACAGAGGTTGGATACAGCGCATCCTTGAGATCCAAGAGTACGTATAGTATTGATAAATACAGCACTATATTACAATAAAATTTTGAGTAAAAGGGCTGTGTATTTATTTGAGAATTACAGAACTTTTAAAAAGTATTGCCTTAGAATAATTATTATTAATTTAAAATGGTCTGAAAATTAGCTTACATAGTAGATTTGCGCATTGATTAAAGTAACACTGCAATGTTAGACTAATGCTTGTGTACTAATACAACATTAAAGACACGTTAATATATGAACGCGATTGAATTTCAGTATTTAATACATAATACGTGAACGGATTTCGTTAATCTTCCGCTCGATCGCTCCATTGTCGGAGAGTTATTAAACGCTCCCCGGGGTAAACTTCTGCTCGCTTTGACCGATTACAGGCCACATACATTAAAGAAGCCCAAAGTTGTAGCCTGCAATCACTAAGGATATAGTAAGAATGTTGGCTGTAATACCACACTTAGCCCGACACCAGAACGCCTAAGCCCCGAGCTTAAAACTCCGAACTTCCGCGAGGGGATTAGTGGCGGCAGCGATCGCTACCGTCGAACCGACCCACGAACAATACAATCGGGTGTAGTGGTATTATTAAAAATTATTCACTTTCGCCAAAACCGCCATTCATATTCAAATATTTCTGCGATTCAATTTCGGAGATTTGAGAGTATTGTTCGGTGTGCGGCGGGAAACAATCCGCGGGGTGCGCCAAGGATAACTTTTCCAAGTTTTCGTCAACTAACTTTGAATTGCGCTTAATGTGTATTATTATTATTCCGGTGGGGGTTTCGGAAGACTAAACCCAACGCTAAGAGTGCCTGTTGATTTTAATTCAAAAATTTTCTAAAAGCTATAATTTTCTAAAGGTAAATTTTAATTCATTTCCCAGTGACGGATACGAAACAAACTGTATTGCAATATAATAAAAATCGAATTAATAAATAAATATAATTAATTGTATTGACCCATACACTAATAATATTATTAGTATTTGAATTATACAAGCGCACGTGACGATCGGAGATTAAGGATTATTCGAGCGAATTAGAACCAGTTGCAAATACACTTATCAACTGGATTTTTTTGTTTTTATTTATTGTTAGATATTCTTCATAAGGTGAAGTAACCAATTAATAGAGTTTTTCAATACCTAATATGTACGACCTAAACTCGATTTTAATTTGTCATCCAATAATTATTTGTGAGATTCGGAAAATCTATATATTCAAAAATCAATTTCTACAGTAACCTCTTGTACAATATCTTTAACTATTTGACTTATTCTTTACGTCGTCTCTTTTACATTGCCTGTCTTTTGTATGTGAACAGATCAGATATAACCAGAATAGAATTTTCAGAAACCGTGCGGTTTGCCGAAGCTACTCTCAATGTGCTTCTCAGAATTTTAGTCAGCTTGAGCTTCGTTCTTTCGATCCGGACTGGGACTCATTTCCCTAAGATGGTAACACAGAGCACATACCCTGTTGCAATACACTATTGTCAAAGGATTATCGGCGCCTGGCACACGCAAAGGATTATGTCCGGATTATACGCGTGCATAAACGTACTAGGTTTGTTTGATCGTTGTTGACCTTTATGGTATTGCAAACATCCCCGGGAGTGGTCTCTGAGCCTATGGGGTCCCGGGCACGTAGTTTTCTAGAAAAATTGTGATCCCACGCTCGAATAAATAAATACATATGCGGTCCGGGGTGACCTTAGTCCACACGACCCCCGGGTATTACAATGGCCGGGACTTTGCGTAATCCTTAAGGCTGTTTGCCGAGTTTGGATTGTGTGAATTGCGAAACCTTACCTGGGCACGGATTTTATTTGACTTGCGTAATTGTGGGGAGTCGTTCTATGTTTATATAGATATATGATGTTTGTGACTAGAATAATTTTGGACTGATGATGCTAATTTTAGAGACCGAATGAACATTGTTTGGTAACTAGACATTTATTTAAATATAGCTAACATGGATATATAATTATACCACCCATTAAATTTCTATTAGCTAATGAGAAGCCTAGCTCTCTCGCTTCCTGTAAGTAAGATTTGCTAGTCAAGTTATGATTGAGTTGTGTGAGAATAAGGTTGACAATATACAATGCTATTTATTTTCGGGAAAATATTGATTTTTTTCATTTTATTAAAAATGTGATTGTATCATTATGGAATGCAATTACCCTTACAGTTAGTAAGAAGTTTTTTTATAAATAGCCCTAAATTGTCGGGCCATTGAATTATTATTACCGATTAAAATTACCTAAAAAAAAATGCTCTATATGGTCCTGACCTAATTTATAAAATGGTATATAATTTAATACTCCTTATTATTCTTTCAAACTATTATATAACTATTTAGCGCTATCCATGCAAATTGAGAATCATAAAAATCCTGTTTTTATTCTACTAGAAACTACTGTTTTGCCATTATGATGAAGAGATATTATATATTTTTAACATATTCAAAAAATTTTAAAATCACTAAATGGTTTGCATGTTTGAAGTTTACCTGCTTTATATTTTTTTAATTTAAAATATCTAATAAATTATTTATTGCACGTGTGAAGGTTACAGTCCCTATACAATCAATAAAGCTTTCTAAGTATTTTTTTTTCACAAAATTCTAACGCGTCTGCTACACTATTAATAAGAAGTTAAGTAGCTAATTTCACTTTATTTTTTTGGTTGTGATACTGAATGAGTTTTCGCGATAATTTGTTGTCAAAGTGCAAGTTTTCTTGCTCCTGTAATTGATGAACTTTTATTATAAAATTCCATTCATTATTATTACACAAACTATTCGTTAATATTTGGATTCCAACGAAATCCTAATTAATTTAAACATGTGACACGGTCTTAAGAAACTGGTACGGATGCGGAAAAATTGCTTTAATTAAAGCCCAATTATATTGTAAATTAAAGCCCAAATTTTTAATCATAGAAAAGTTAGCAGGACAACTGTCAAATGTTACAAAAACCACATATATAATGCATTCGTGTCCTTTTTTCAACATAATTGTAATAAATTTACCTTTTGGGTGTCTGATATTCCATCTAATAAAAAAATATACTACCGATAATGCACACAATTATAAAAACTAGTGCTTGTTTTTGAAATTGATAAGCAATTGCCGTCTATCCCTGTACTCATGTCTATGTAACCATGAAAAAGTTTTTCATCTCACTCTCTAAGTTTTCAAATCGCGATTTCATCTATAACTAAATTGCAAACTGGTTTATAATTCGTCGATTGAGATTTTATTTTTAATGCTTCAAATGCTTTAAACATAAACCGTGATAGCATTTACCGATGGTTCTTAGGTAAGCCAGGTTAAAATTTATAGTCTGTCGAACATATTGATAAGCTTTAGGAGAATAAATACTTAAAGTTAATGCAAATGATCGAGCTCGGGCTAAATACTTGTTCTTTCTTTTTAGAAAAGTTGACAACTTTTTTGAATCAGAATCAAATAGAGATGCTAATAGAGATACACTTAAAAATCCTTTGTCTGTCATTGATTTAACCATAACTTCTAAATTAACTATTTTTTGGTTTCTACGATAAAGTTTCTGCCTTAATGCATAACGTATTATTTTTTCACGTTTTTTCAAAATTAACTTAACATGATTTGATTTTCATAATAAAATTATTTTTCTAGGAAAATCATTATTTGAAATTAACATTAACAAAAATGGAGTCGATAAATGGTTTTGTAAAGGAAATGAGTTTATTTTTAACCTATTATATCCACTTTTTATGAAACAAAAAAATCTGGGGTAAAATAGTTCAAATATTATAAATGACGCTTTTTACAGATGACTTCCATGAAGGACGTAAAATATTTTCTAAAGAAAATATAAAAAAGGTGTATAATATTAATACCCTTAATATGCGACAAAAATATTTACTAGTAAAATATTATTTTTATCATTTATATTTATTTTGCTATTAAATATAAATGCGAAATATGGAATGCGCAGCCCTAGTCAAATGCGCGTTACGAGCACTGTCGACCGCGCAGGCGCACTCTGCGGATGACTGACCAAGAGGCTAGATTATTAGATTTTCCTTTGTACGATTTTTAATTCGTGTCGCCCTCTTGATTTATTTCATTACTCTATCCCAGTGGTCTTCAAAGATGTGTACGCGAGTCGCTACTTGGGAGTACGCCAACTGACAATAACATTATCATAAACAACAAAGAAACAAGAAAGTGACAACTGCAAATATTTAAGCTAAATTTGATTATTTACAAACGTATGTTTATATTAAGGGGTACGCACTATATTTTTGTCGTTTAAGAGGTACGCGAGTAAAACAGTTTGCCGAATACTATTGATTGATAAAATAATCGAGGAGCGTTAGGCTAAATTAGTAACGAAATATTTTTTTATGAAGAGTGTTTCTAGGAAGAGTTACACTAATTAAAAAACAGGGAATTGAATTGAGCAATTGTGACAATTAAATTACGGTGAGCGATGGTTTTTTTTTAATTCTAAAAATTACTTTTAAATTTTCAAAATAAAATTTACACTAAATATAAGCTCTAAATTGAACTTACTTAGTAATCATGGTGTTCCGATAAAGTTGTGCTGTCAAAGCCATGCAGCACAAATCCGCGCGAAACAACCCCGCCATTGCCGTGCTGAGAAACTCACGCCGACAATGCCGCGCGGAACAAAACTAAAAAAAACAATTAAATATTATTTTTCTATTTGGTTGGTTTTCAAACACGCTAGTCTGTCAAATCTTGTTCGTTGCCGATGTAACTAGCTCACGTCAGAGATACATAGTTATTTATCTAGTAATATATTATATAATGTAGCATTATCAGCTTTATCAAAATTTACCACTTTCACTGTATCATGTATATACAAAAATATATAAGTAAAGGTATATTAAGGACCATATCAATTTTTTCTATGTATAATATATATTAAATTTGAAAAATTAGCATTATTTCACATATAAGTGTTGAACTATACAACAACTATTAATTTTAATTCATAAATATAACTAATATACGATTATTGCGAAGTACATATAACTTTCGATAGGTACAACACTAACGTCAGAGGAAAACTAAACAATTAAAAAAATACATGCTCACATAAAAATCAATAAAGGGTGCGATATCAAAATTTTTAATAGTTTTTCAATTTTAATTTTAATTTTAACAATAATATAATGCTATGATATATGCAGTGGTGGTTTGGTAACCGGTTCTTCCGGTTCTCTGGAACCGGTTGTTGAAAAATAAGGAGTTGTCAGAATCTGTTTTTAAAAATTTTCAAATTTGTTAAACATTAAATTTGTAGATCACATCTCGTATCAATTTACTGAAAAAGCCTTTATCTGATTGGGATTCTATTCCATATGGTATTAGCTGGATTAACAATCATAATATAAATAAGTATTTATGTTAAATATTATTATTTAATATAAAACCATAATCTCAATTTTCCTTTTTATTGCTGTATTTATAATTGTATTAACAGGAAAACAATTTTAAAAGTAAAGTTCGACTATTATATACTTGTTATAGTTCAGATAGTGTGCAATGGAAGTTTCGTAATGGAAATGGCAGCTGTAGGGATTATATGAGGGGTCGCTAGTCTTCAAACGGTACCAAAATCGATTTCTGTTCGCCAGACGAAATCAGTGTGAACGGTTAACTTTAACCGCTTACAAAGTTCATTTAGCACTCAGACGTTATGTCAATTGGATTTCTATATGGTTCCACTTTTCCAATTTAGATAAACGCTTTCTGCGCTGTAATTAAGCATAAGTGTATCAAGTTCATTCGATGAATAGTTGAGACATCTTAAAATATTTTTTTTATCCAATCATAGTCAAATGATGATATGTTTAATACCACGTCGATACAATTTGAAGCAATAGAGACTCAATTGGTACTAAAATCGTGTCAAGTTTGACAATAGCCACAATTGGGATCGTAATGGTGGTATTTGTTACAACATTGAACCATAACAATTTCAACTGTGCTTCAAAAGCCAAATTTTGCCATGTTACTGTTCCAATTGAATCCTTTATGGTCTTTGTTGTGATATAAAGTTTCACTGAGTGCTTTTGTAGAGGACTAATTGTTATGATTCTTAATAGACTTTTACTAATATATACACATGTATAGCGTAAGTATAAGTTTAATAAAAATATAGACAAGGTAATGTAACATAGACATGCATATGACGAATATTTATGTTGTGAAGTGGGGGCGGATTCCTCAACGTCCTATCTGCGGTGCGTATCAACTTGTCTCTTACCAAATCTGATAAGAGTGCTGCTAGCTTCTAAAAATATTTTTGTACTGATATCAGGGAAATCTAATCGCCGAAGCAACCCTTATTAGCTTTACTGATTGATTGTTTTTATTATTAAAAAATATATTTGTCACAGTTAGCGTATTAAACATTTTTTTAATAGATTGTACCTAGCCATGTATTTTACGAGTTTCTCATGTGCATTGTGTTTCACCCCCACATTACGTTGTTGAATTTCACGGCTGAAAACTCTTCGCGCCCTTCGCCGAGCTTTATTTCGCACAGCAAGAAGCACTCGACGAATAGTTTTAATTAAACGCCGTACTTAACTCATTCGCCGACTTAATATATATTTCATTTATTATAATGAAACGTGCTCAATTTACGTCTCGAGCTCCGTGCCGTGCATTTCGCAGCGAAATTTGCCCTATCTCTCATCCCTGTTCTTAATCGTTGGGCTTTTGCATTGTATTTGCATACAGAATTCCATAAATATGAAGGTATACCTTTATCAAATTTAGACTGTGTCAATATTACTTTCGCATAAACAATGTCAGTGCAAAATATTTCAATATTAACAGCTTACCGCCCGAGGTATTTTTTGCAGTACTTTGCTTGGTGGCTTAGCAATTTCACGGAATAATGAAAACAATTATATTTTTTAGTAAATTCCCTATAACCAAGATATTTTATTAAAATTTAATATGTAACTTCCCTGTGATTTTTAAAATTTATCTACAATATTTGAATTCATGAATTCCACACAAATAAAAAATGTATTTTATAATAGAAGGAATGCAATATATTTAGTCTTTTCTGAACTACCGATCGAAACGTATCGCGAAAATTTCTCTCATCTCAGTGATGTTTTGTGATTGTGATTTTAATTTAAAAAATATTTTCAATTACTACAAAATGAACGAAAGAGATGAAACCTTTTCGGAAAAAAATAAAACGCTTTGTCCAATGCCTCTCGTGATCGTGAATATAGTGATATGTGCAAAAGTGATTATAATTCAAGTGTACGTGAAAATGGACCGCGTGTGATGAATTTACTTTCATTCAGTGATGGTGAGTGTCATAAAGATATTATCCTAGAAGACTGAAGTGAATTTGACACAACAAACGATATTCCAGGGGAACAAGTTTTACCCAATAATAGTGAAAGCATCGAAGAAATGGCCAATTTATTTAATGGCCATGATTTGTTCGATATAATAGTTTCGGAAACAAATTTATATCATCGGCAAACATCTCACAAATAACGCACAATATAACTATGTGACAATAAGTGAACTGAAACAGTGGTTTAATTTACTTATTATAATGATATAGTTCATAAGTTCAACAAACCCCATATTGAGACATCAAAATTTCGTAAAACTCTGTCAAGAAATAGATTAAAACCAATATTAACTTTTTTGCATTTTGTAAAAAATGCAACAATTTCAAATAGTAAAGATGGACTGGTGAAAGTGAAACCAATTGTTGATTACTTTTTAGCCAAATTCAATAATGCTTACAAGCCGAAGCAAAACCTTTCTCTGGTTGAGGGAATGATTCCATGGTTAAGTAGACTTATTTTTCGGATAATAAATCCTCAACTAAATATGTAATGTTGAATAGAATGTTTGCGAATCAGATACCAGTTATATTTGTAATATAAAATTATACTCCAGAAATGCATAAAGATGAGTAAACACGACCATGAAAGTACTAAACCCATATCTGGACAAGTGGCACCGTATTTATGCTGATAATTTTTAAAATAGTGCTACTCGCAAAATATTTATTTTTACGAAAAACATAACTTTGTGGAACAATTCGTAAAAATAGGGGTGGGCCAGAATCTCAAAAATATAAAATTAAGGCCCCTACAAATGAAACATGCCAGAAAAGGTAAAACGCTCATATAAATTTAGAAAACAAATAGGAAAAAAGAATTCAGAATAATATCTACCTTTCATAACAGCCAGATGATAGACACAGGAAAAAACCAGAACGATAAGCCTCAATGTATAACGGACTGTAATAAATATATGAGGTATTGATCGCGTCAATCTCTACCTAGTAACCTAATATTTTGAAAAAACAATGAAATAATTAAACAATAAAATGAAATATTCATTTGTTTCGATGCGCATTGTTTATTCGTTCAGTGTCTATCGAAATTTGAATCGTAACGGTAAAATTAAATTCAAAGATTTTCTTTTGATTAAGGCTAAAGGATGGATGCAAAATTAAGTGAAATCTATCGATTCTGAATACATTTCACCAGTTTCTAACACATTTTGCCATGCCCGTGCAGTCGATCCACCAGAAAGACTTTCGGATTAGCTGAAAAGTCATTAGCCAATAAAAATAAAAAGTGACGAGAAATATGTGAGAAGAAAGTGTCGTGTTTATTCTTCACATAGAATAAGGAAAGATACAGCATATATGTGCAGAAGTTGTGTAATTGTTCTTTAAATTAGTGAGTGTTTTTATACGTATCAAAATACGGCAGTCCTCGACTTTCGCACATAATTGGTTCCTGAAAATGTGTGCGAATGTTAAATGTTGAAAAGTAGAGGGAAGTAAAAAAAATTGAATTGTGTGTATTTTAAAATATTTATTTATCAAGTAAATATAAGATGTTTAAGAGGCATGTTTAAGTGGGGTTTGCGGGTGTTTCCTTTGAAAATTTATCGAGAGTTAACGGTTTTCCACTATTATTTTTCTTTTCTTCATATAATATTTTATAATATACTATGTCTTTATTGATCGCCCTAAGCACTTGAGATATGCGTTCTCCGTTGGGATCACAATCTTCCATAATATTTAAAAATTTGTCAAGATGCGTGAAGGCTTCATTCATATTTTTCATTGTTAGAGTTTTCCAAAATAAACCTGTCTTGTCTACATTAAATATTTGGCTAAAGGAATATTCTCCATCTTCAATAATTTTGGATAATTAGGAAGTAAATGCTTTTACAGCATCTTTATCCGCATCAGCCGATTCTCCAGTAAATTTAATATTATGAAAAGAATACCTCATTTTAAAATTGTAAAACCAAGCGTTACTTGCTTAAAAACCCGTGTTAAATTTTTTTTTAATCTATCCTTCCAATTTTTGTGCAAACAAAGAGTTTTTGCTTGAATAATTGAAATACTCAGAGGGACATCTTTTTGATGTTGGTCATCGATCCACGATGACAAAGATTTTTCCATTTCCTCCATGTTTTTTTGGAAACATATCTTTAAAGATTGTGGAAATATATCTTTAATTTCCACAATTTTGAACGTATTCCTTAATTATATTTTTATTTTGCAAAATTGAATATATCGTCGACCTGTTTGTATCATACGAACGTCCGATTGAAACAAAAGATTCACCGCTATCAGAACGTCTAATAATTTCCATCTTTATCTCGAATCGTATGAAGTTTATGAGCCCTTGATTTCTTTTTGTTCGTATCAAAACTGAAGTTTTTCCGGTTTTCATGTTAATAATTTTATTAAAAAAAAAAATGTGTGAAATATCGAATTGTGCGTAAGTCGAACGTTCGAAAGTCGAGAGTTGTCTGTATGTTGAAATTGAAAGAAAAGTGTAAATAATAAAAATAAATATAAATAGTGATATAGTGTGGTTTGTAAGTGTAGTGATAAAAATAAATGTGTCCGTGACAGTTGTAAGCAGAAAAAGGACGCAGAAAAATTTGGTGAGTGCAAATTATATTATATTATAGTATAAACCGGTATTTTTTATAAATCATTTTTACAAAACATTATGAAAGCGTTTAAACATACATATTCATAAATTTTAAATAAGTGGTTTGTAATTATTGCAACCATTTTAAATTTGCAATTAGGAATGAAAAATATATTTTTATTCGTTCGTGATTTTATTCCTCAGATATTCTTTTAAGTGCAATAATATATTTTTTTTCAATTATTTTACAATAAAATAATACGGCAATAATTTATCCAAATTGTAGCTTTTTCCTCCTGGTTTCTTAATCTATAAATCATTGCGATTTTTAAAATGTTGAGGAAATTTCAAAATAACAAACACTTGGTAAAAATGTTTGTAAGTTAATGGATGATTTTTTGCGTAAGTTCATTGATTACTGTGTTATCTAATGCAGCTGCATATACCGTCCCTATTTTACCTGTGAATTTTGTAATAACATACAGAATTTTAGGTTGAAAAACTTTGCTAATTGATGTACTATCAAGCATGATGTTTCGATTTTTTTGATTGGATTGATTTTATGTTTACCTAGCCAGACAGTTTGACCCTGAAATTTATTTCTGTTCTAAAAATATAACATAAAATGTTATTTTTTATATGAAATAAATAATAATAATTCATACATTTAAAAAAAAATACACGTGCCCCAAAAAGGCGATGTCTCATTGCATTGCGTCGCAATGGGATAAGACGACCTTTTATACAAAAATTTGAGGTAAAATATAATTTATTTTTCATGTGATAGTATAATACATATATATATAGTATACTACTATCTCTGATTATCATATAGAAGCAAACTTGTATCCCAGTATTTTTTTATAAAAGGAAACGTATTACGCGGGACTCGTGCCTGAGTTCACGGCCACTATAATAATGTTCTTTCAAGACTCGTATACGAGTCCTCGGGCGTTAAACTGTTAAGAACGAGTCACACGTGTATTTTATGCCTAATGAAAAGCTCTATGGAATATGCCAAAAGGAGATGAATGCTGTCGGCTGGTCAAAATATGCGATTGATGTGATAACGTGCTGTTGTGCACTCTACTCTTCGGTTGGCGATCTTAACTTTTTATTTTTTATAAAAAAATACTTCTAATAAATTATTTTTTCAAGTATATTAAAAATGCATAAAACTTTTTTTTCGTTGACAAATATTTTCTTTCTAATTTTTTCGCTTAGTACAATAAAGGGGCATGAAAAATATTTTTTTCTATTCTGAAATAATACGATATATTTCAAATTATACGGTGTACACTGTGATTCACAAAAGGTCACGTTAAAAATAATTGCAAAATCAATAAATTATTGTATTTTGCAATATGTACTGGATCTGAGGAGGTTAAGTTTGCTAATTTTGATCAAAAGACGATTGATGATGATGTCTTAAATCTTGCATATCCAACTCTATCGGGTGATTCGCAAATGATTCTATTTTTCTATATTTTTTGCATGTATAATTACAATTTCTATCTAGAGTATTTCTGGGAAGAACCAATTATCTTGTCGCCCAGCCGTTACTAAGGTACGCAAATTTGCCGCCACATATTGTAGTGTAGCATGGACTGCTGAATATGTCACCCAGTAGGATTTTGTAAACATTAAAAAAGCGTGAATGGATCACTTATATTTTTCTGATCAGTATATAATTTAACTTTTAGGAAGTATTTAAATTAAAAAGATAGTATTATGTTGACACACGGTCAGTACATGGGAATTAGTAATAATATTAATCAGATATTAGGACGGAATAGCTAACGTCTCAGATTAGTAACTTTGAAGTTACGGGCTCGAGCCCCAGCAGCGGAACTCGAATTTTTATTTATAAAAAATGCGCTATTTAAAAAAACTCGACTCTAGTAACATATATTTGTCATAAAATATATCACACATAATAGTTAAAACAAAAAAGTGCCGGAACTCACTTATTGTCAAAGTATTTTCCAAAAAAATGATATTCAAATATTATTTGTATTAAATTTAAAAAGACTTTTCCTATGTCACGAAGCGCATAAAGAAAGAATAATATTTATATGGGAGATTTTTTATTTCAAAATTTATTGCTATAAAAGTATTGATAAAAGTGTATTCAAAATGAATTTTGGTCAATAGGAGGGTGCAAAAACAATTATCACTTCTCAGAAGGCAAAAATTCACGTCAAAAGCATTAAAATCATGTCGGCGCCGCGCCGTCACGATTTTATTGCTTTTGTCGTGAATTTTGGACATGGACAGGGATAATTGTTTTTTGCGCTCTTCTATTGATCAAAATTTAGTTAGGATGTTTTTTATTTGCTTTTTACTCTTTTAAAAACGTTATTTTGTAAAAAAAGTCGTAAATTAAATTGTAGCTTTTTATCTTTCCACATTTTGTACCTATACTTTACATAGCTTTACCAATATTGCCATATTTTCTGTTACTGATTGAGAAGTAACCGATTTTTTTTCATTTTTAAACTTGGGGTTCAATTTTTACATTTAAAAATAAGTAAAATGAAAATAAAAATACGTAAGATAAAGAAGTTCAATTCCATCCTTCTTTAATTAACAACGATAAAGTTGAGGTAAAACCAAACATACCAATTTAATAGCTTGCTTGTTAGGTGTTAGTACTAATAACAGTTCCATACTACCCTGAAAAATAATAAAACACCGAATTTTCGGCATATGTATTGGTCTACTTATAGTTCTTTAGACACTGACTGTCATTTTTAATAGTTTCAAATGGCCATACGTAGTTCAAATCTCCGATCGTCATGTGCGCTTGTATAATGTCAGCTTAACAAACAAACTCGTAACAATAAGTTTTTATTACGCTTTTAATAAGTAATTGTACCTAAATAAGTCTTACTTATCAAAAACTGCGACATCATATTTTGAACTGGTATATTAAAAAGGTTTAATTATTTTTCACGGTTGTTTCTTTTAAACTGATTATTTTATAGTTTATATTTAGGCAATGAATCAGCTGAAAAAATGTATTTGAATTTAAGTGCATAAACCACAACTATTTTCCTAGCAACCTATATTTCTCAGTAGCATTAATCAACAAGATTCAATATTTTTAAATTGCAATACATTGCTTCATTAAATATTTTTAAATTACGATAATCGATTAGGTTTGTATCATTTTTATTCAGCCATAAAATCGGCTCAAAATAAAAATTACGTTGTAATTTTCGGTACAAACGTCCCAAGGGCGAAATATTTACGCGATGAAAATTCGTTCAATTTTTTCCTCCCCATTCCTTGTTAACGACCGGGTAATTTTCGGACAAATTCGTAAATAACCGTGAGCAAATGTTATAGGTAGGCAAAAAAAATAAAATACCCAAAGGAAGGCTTTTTCTAAATAAGAAATATTACTCTTACCTTGCGCACGTTGCCTATTATCCTTGAAAGGGACGTGCGGAATAATCCGTCCAAGGATTCAGAGACACGGAATAAAACCGGTCGTTAAAATCACGAAAATTATTTATGTCCCTTTTGAAGCCTTGAAGACGAATTAAGGAAAGGGTTTCAGAACGATGTATGAATTTATTAATATTTTTAATCACAGTCTTATTATCCGAAAGTTCACAGTTAGGTTGTTGATATTTAACCCTTTTGATGCGAACGTGCTATTTGCTTATTGCATAATAAATTATATTTTATTTTAAAAGAAACTCTTATAAAATGTGGCTACATCAAAAAAATAAAGAATAAATTTATGGAAGCGTATTCCGAATGGAAGTGTTGTGAATTGGCATTGTTTGCGTTTATACACTATTTCTAAGTACAGGGAATTTAATTTTGCTCTTTCCTACTTTAGACCCTTTAGAGCAGAAGCAAACTATATTGTTGTCTGTAACTTTTTTTTATAAAAATAGTCTTTTGCGTTACGCTCGTAATTTAAATAATTTTAGATTTGTCAGCGCCGGCGCTCAACATTTAAATATATGCCAGCTATATAACACCAACTTGTTAACATATGTATGTATTTGTATATACACTGATCTTACTTAAGTCCATTTAAAAATTAACTTTTCAAGTGCCGCAAATTTATCCAAATTTTTTATCATCACGTGCGCTTGTATAACGTTGGCGTGACAAATAAACTTGTACTGCAAGACGCAAATACAAGTAATTGCGACGATTTTTGGTTTCACGCTTAACGAGTGATTCTGACATTAAAAAATACGTGATAAATTGGACTTTTTTCTTATCTTACCTGTCTTAAAGAAAGTATAAGTCATGCATATGTATCTCGACCCCACAACCCCTTGTATTCGAGCAGAAGGGGCGGCGGCGCGCCGAAAGACCCCCAATCAAACAGTGATTTCTTGTGTCTATGATTTATTCCGCAAACTTGCAGACTATTATTCAAATCCAACCACCAGAATAAATCAATCACGGAACAAAGGCGCAAGCGACCAGAAAGGCACACAATGTGTACACACGTTACGTCTACGTTTCCAACTGTGTTGTATTCCCTCTGCTCCTGTTTACGGTCGAATCTTAAATATTCATCACGTGTGCTGTACGTATATTTATGGTTTAAGTTTAACCAACCCGTGCACCATAACCGCGGCTCCATTGAATAATGTAATGAACAAGAATTTGCTTCGAAAGTGCGTTCAATAGTACGTTTGTATGTGTGGATCAACCCTTAGAATCTGATTCCGTTGTTTATGTCTACATTACTGAAATTTCGACATCTTATATTTATTTATTATTTGTATGCAAGAAATATGTATGCTTTGGAATCAGAATGCTTTTTATGCAAAATCGTTAAATTTCTCACTGCGCGTCGATTTTATCGCGAATTTTTTGTTAGTAAAAAAGCATATCATGACAAAGAAATCGAACAACTTTTATTTACGCCAAATAAATAAAAGTTGTTTGTATAGAAACCTAAAAAATATAGTATACATAATTAAAATTTAATTTTAAATCTAATTAACGTAACTTAATATTTCAATTTATATAAGAAGCAAAATTTATTTATTAGCTCCTTTTTATAGGAACATTTTTATTTATTGCATTTTTATTTCTTACACAATATTTTATTTTGAGGTTAGCAATAAAACATGTTATACCTATATGCAAATCAGCATACCTCATTTTAAGTAGTTCAAAGCAAATTTGGAGTTATATTTAAAAAAATAACGATTTTATTTTTAATAAAATTAAATCGAAATAGTCTTACTTAAAAATTTTGACTTTCTTTATTTTCGCAAAATATTATATTTTCAATGTTCTTTTTATTCGCGTTAACAGAAAAATAACATAAAAGGGCATATCAGTTAAATACGTTAACTGCAGCATCATGATAATCCCGTTTTTGTCAAAAAAAATAATTTCATGAAATTTGCCATAAAATTTCACGGTCTTTTTCTTGTAATTGTCTCACGCAAACGACGCATGTAGCAAAAAAAGTAAACTTTATCGTTATAATTTAATAAAATATTTTAGCAGTCAATTGCCAACTCTTAGTAAATGCTGAGCAACGAAATAATGTCGTTCTTTTAAAAACCACTCTATATCAAAATTGTTGTAAAAAAATTGTGAAGCAATAAATCCCGGTATTACAAGTAGAGAAGTTTATGATAAAATCAGAATATTTTTCCTTTATTTAGCAATTGCAATTATCAAGTCTTCTTGAGTATAATTAGTATACTTCGAACTACCAACTTTGATCGTTAACCGGATAAAAATATTCCAGCGGTTTTAGTGTACTTGTTCAGAGTTAAAAACAAATACCGTTTAATGTACATCCGCTCGGATAGGCAATACTATTTTTCATGATTTTTTTGCTAATGAAACATTTCGATTTTTTGTAAATCCGAATAAAACCGTTTCATTAACCTGGCATATAAATATTTTACATTACTATTTTTTTTTGCATGATAATTATTTAACGCATAGAATTTTAGGCAAAATTACTTGAATTGTCAGTAATTTTTTTACTCGTGGTTTGGCGATTGTTTGGTGCTTTGCTGTATTTTTTCATTGCGATATTTAATGCCTTTACGCTTTTCTTGAAAACTATTGGCCCCTAACCACTTGAACGCCAGCGATGACTATTTTTTTAAACAAATTATTTTTTTAAACAAGCTTATTTATTATTAAATATTATTGTACTAGCTACATTATTCAGTGAACCAAGTATGTTATATGTATTAAAAAAAAAGATACAGACGCGTGAAGAGAATATCTGGTGACGTGGCGACTCACTAAGATGTCGCTGGCGACTCACTAAGATGTCGCTGGCGTTTAAAAGGTTAATAAACCTTTTGTTTAGGTATAATACATTAAACAAAGTCGAGTAATGATTTATTTAAAGTATTGATTTATGTAAAGCACCGTCTTTTATAAATATTGAGTGAATACATGATTCAGTACCCATAGGGGTTGTCAGCCATAGTGACGTAGTGACGTAGTGGCTTTTTAAAATCGTATTTTATGTTGCTCCTTTTCCATCTTAACAATATTAAGTGTTTTATTGTTGCATTTACTTTTAGTTGAAATGACTAGATTTTTATTTATATGTTCTTTTTATTATGCTTTTTTTTAGTTATATAGAATTCCTTGCATTCGCAATAAAATATTTAATTTATTTTACTATGCGAATAACATGACACTAAAAATAAAAACTTTAAAATAAAATAAATCTAGTCACAAAAGATTTTTGTTTAACAAAAAGATAGCTAGCAACTACCTAAAAGTAATATTTTCTAACTAATCTTGCTATTAATCCTTAGGGGTAGTCAGACGTTGTGGTTTCTGATAGTCGTATTGTATGTAGCTATTATTGTAATAACTTGTTTATACGCGTTTAAATAAGATGCAATGTTTACTTAAGAAAGTACTACAGTTTGATTTATACTTAGTTTTATTCATGATGATTATTCTTTATGGAATAATCTTAGATTTTTTTACATTTTTATATTTTATGGAATTTATTTTACAATGTTAGCAAAATGACACTAAAAAAAAAAACATATTGATATAATTAGATATTTTTTCTTAAATTATCCTTAGATTACTTAGCAATAAAAACATTGCGAATTCTAAATGTTGTTTTGTAGGTAGTTATTAATAACTTGATACATTATAAATAAATTATGTAATTAATTTGATGAAATACTACATTTATGTTAATAACATTACATGGAAAATTAAAATTGTTTTTTTTTGATATAATTGATTTCTAGTTAACTAATTACAATTTGTACATAGAAATATTCTTTCTAAAATTATATTATGCCGATTTTTTTTAATATTGATACCAAAAACGAAAGTTTTGCGTTGACTTAAAACAAGTTTTACCAAAATCAAAACATATTAGAACTAATCTAGAAACCTGTTAGTAGAAAGCATTTACTATTTTTTTTTTTAAAAATCTGTAAAATAAAAATTGTATTAAAAAGTAAACTATGAAAAACAACCCTTTCATCAATTATTAATTGATAAGTAGTCAGAATGTATAAAAAATAAATTAAAATAATTAGTAACGTTTACTTCCTTGCTATGAAATCAAAGAGATACTGTATTGTTTCAAAGAAAAATATCAAATCATGTATCTATTAGTAAACTAATAATGCGTAAAGTCAATAATAACAATCGCAACTTGAAGAAATCTCTTAAACATAAACTGTGCTGACTAGCATTTTTTTAAATGCTTTTCTGCAGAAAAAATAATAATTTCTAATTACTAAAACGATCTTCACAATAACACTGTTTCATCAAAAAAATATTTTAGTATAAAATAAAATAAACCAAAGCTTACACTTGAACAAATACTGATAAGTATCGTTCCTAGAGAGTCAAGCTCTTGATAAGATGTTGTACATGGGATTACATTTTAATTTAAACTTAAAGATCGTTATAAAATGTATTCATTATATAAATTATTTCTGCTTTTTTCATTATTTTTAGTTTAATATTATATAGAGTAACAAGAAATCGTTAATTATACATAAGCACTACATGTGTGTTACATGTTGAAAATCAAGTCCTTTATATATCATTAAATTGAGATCAGTAACTGTATATTTATTTAATTAGTAACTTGTGAAGAAAAAGACTTAAAATCTAACCTTTATTAGTACTGTAACCTACCTATTGATGACCGGTACACTAAAGTCCAGTACCGTTTAGCCTCCGTGTCGGACAAAAGATATCGCTGTTTGATTGTACTCTTGCCCCCAAAAATTCCTCAAATGCGAGGGTTGGGTTTGGGTCGGTGGGCGAAACGCGAAGACGAGCCCTATTAAACATGATTTATTGTTACATTCATCGAAATCGAGCGGAAAATTAAGAAATACGTATCGGACGCATTTTTCTTTGAGAGAGAGAAGGAATAAAAAATACCATTGTTATGCCTTGTTATGATAGATAAACGATTGTATTAAGCGAATAAAGCTTAATCTGGACGCTATTTATCACTGCAAGCATGGACGATTATTTTTGTTCTTCGTTAGCACATATAGGGAATTTATTGATAAAATTTGAGTAGGCAGAATTTTTTTTTTAATAATTAATACCTATGCAATATCAGCATATATTCAAAAATATAAGATATAATAACTGTGTTTTTTGCAGATAAGCAGAATAAAAAATAATTTAAAATCTTAGCTTTCATTAATTGGGTAGAATAATTTAAACAGATCGCACAGATTCTTATCACCA
Source organism: Plectrocnemia conspersa (assembly GCF_051122295.1). NCBI lineage: Eukaryota > Metazoa > Arthropoda > Insecta > Trichoptera > Polycentropodidae > Plectrocnemia > Plectrocnemia conspersa. The sequence continues at coordinate 1,609,701 of NW_028277178.1, read as the reverse complement.
AAATCTAAAAAAATTTTACTTTCGTAGTAAACTTCATAAGCAGAAAAACTACTCTCATTATAATAGAAGATCTTTATATTTCAAATAATAATGTTATTTAGATAGTATTTTTAGTTTAAAATTCATCTACGTCTGCTTCAACAGAAAATTCATTAAAACTTTTATAGTTTGGCCCAACAACATACATTAAAAATCAGTAAAACTTTTGAAAGCTATCAATATCAATCATTTATAATTGTTTATAAGCTTTGCGTTTTCCGTAAAATAAGCATTGTTTATGATATATTTTGTAATTATCCGATGGTCTTTTGTAATTATAACGCGATGTTGTGATATCAACTTTCCCAAGGTGATGATTTTATAAGCGGAGGTAAATCCTCTTGCGATTGGCTTTTACTATTCTGTGGCGACCACACATATAGGCACATTTAAAAGGGCGATTGTCTCATTGTTAATGACCGTGACCAAAAACGTTCATTTATTAACAACGAGACAAACATCATGGCACAAGAGAGATTTCTTTTGACCACACACAACATGGGTCTCCTATTCATCTAAGCTTCTTTAAAATTACATATATAAAATATGTGACACTATGTAAATTACTTGCCAATCACTAGATGCACAAACTTATTTTGATTTATTTTTTACTTAAAAAAAATATTTTTCCTTGGTGTGCTTCGAATTCTGGAAAGAGTATGTCATGTGTGAGAAATTGTTGCAAAACATTTGTTAATTTAAAGTTATTCTTTACTTTCTAAAACTAATTTTAAATAATAATATATTTTATCAAACCATCCGATTCAAACAGTGTCAGCGATGCTTCTGGAACTTGAAGTACTCCATTCCCGTCTCGAGTCCATCGTCTTTGGAAAATTTGTCCGGAATCGCAATTCAGACGACCGTCGTAAATTTTGCTCCAGGATAGAAGTAGTAGTAGTAAGTCAAGGAGTGAATTTCGGGCACACCGCCCCGAGGTGAGCCCCGGTTTGAACTTTGCAGTTTGGGATCAAGAGGTTGGGGGTCAAGAGTTGAGGTCGGCATTAACTGTTTGTCCGTTTACACAACACTTTACGGTCGTTTTACATATAATAGGCGGTTTGCATATACACCGACACTCATCTTCTTCCTCTTCAATAGCCATGTTCAATCTATGGAGTCGCGTTTTAATTCGAAAATTAGTACTCTTTCTTGTTCGTTTCATCGCAGCATCGCAGTGGATCGCGCGCTAGAATATTATTCCGTTTTAGAGATATTTTACATTTATTTTTCAATTAAAACATTTTATTAGGGTTACAATACAACTCAGCCCGGATTTGTTCAGCTCAACTCATTCACGTTCTACCCCTCCTGTTAAGGGTAGTTTTCGAAAAGTGTCCCCGGTACATTTTGGTCCCCGTTTCAACGGAAGCCAAGTGGCCCCATTGTAATTAATCCGTACCCATTAACAAAGGCAAGGAATCGCCGGGCTGTGGCCGGGTAGGGGGCGCCCGAGAGCCGATGAAAAAAAAAATTTCAGCAATTTGTTTCAATTCAAATCCCCGGATTGCTGTATTGTGCGCCGATTGGCGATTAAATGGAAAGTTTAGCGTCGGGGAAACAAAAGCAAAATTCCAGGGTCCCATTTGCACCGACAACTGTGATTTCTGGCCAGGCAGGGGAAAAAACAAATTACGGCGTAAAATTTTACACACACAGAGAGAACCCCTTTTTACGACATTCCTAATGTTATTTTTACTCACTGCAGTAGGGTCTTTCATAACGAGAGGGCCTCGACGATCGCTAGACCAGAGAGTCAGCCCTGCTGATATTTTTTTAATTACTTTGTTATAATATCTATGCGGCGTGGAAGGACTAATATTATTTCACCTATAATTACATCGTCGTTGATTAGTTGAATAATAAGCCGCACCTCTCATATAAATCTTATACAAATCAATACATCATAACTCCATTGTATCAACACATGTAATTTTTTAATTATACAGGACCCAATATAGAAACTGGGTTTAAATATTTTACCACATACGCTTTATTCTCCTGAAAGCACCGTTAGATTATTACCTTTTTTGCTCTATGGAACTTTGAATTTGCTTCAAAAAGAAAGTTTTAATTCAATGGATGATGTCCGAAAACATCTAAATTTATGTTTTTAATCACGTCGTCCAAGTATTAACTTAAATATTGCCTATAAATTAAAAAACCGCTAGATATTAAATTATTTTAATTTTTTATTGTATTACTTTTAAAAGACGAATATATCAAGTAAAGAAAGATTTTTCTATATTACAATACATCTTTGATGACTAAGACAGTACAAGTGCATTTTTTTCAAAACAATATTTTTTTTTTTTTTTTAATAATCTCTTTTTTGAATACAGATTGCAATAAAATTCCATCTATAACATATCGAAAAATAAATATAAAAAAAATCATATGTTTATTGGGTATTATTTATATATAATTTTTTAGCTAATATAACTAAATAAGCTTTACGGTTCTTAGAAGTTTCTTTTTTTATTTCGAGTTCCCTCCCTACCGAATGAAAAGGATTATAACAATTTGATTCACAATCTGAGCAATGGGTCTTGAATCGCCGCCGAGAAGAGATCGTTCTCTTCATCCAAAACCCAGGCATTTCCCCTTGGAATTTAGGCCTTTATTAAATGCCTTATAGCGACAGGCTCCTATTTGCTAAGATTTCCTTTTTGCCTTTTTTAATGAACTTACCTCGCTGCATTTTTTATGAAAATATCTTAATCGGTGTCCTCATAGACTGCAGTTTTTAGAGTTGCATTCACAGAGAGAGGCCATTTGTCTTCTTCGAAAAAATCACATGCAATTTAAAAAAAAAATATTAATTTTTGTTACAATTCTGTTCTAATTTAATTACCTACTATAGCTTATTTTACTTATTAATAAGTTTTTTTCTTGGTACCAAATTAGTTACAAAATAAAAATTCTTAGCGGTTTTGTAATAGGTTAATCCAAAAAAAATATGTTTTTCCACATATTAAGAAAACGAAAAATACGGTCGGAATAGCGTAGCCTATAACGTCTCAGACTAGTAACTCTGAGGTTACGGGTTCGAGCCCCGACAGCGGGACACGAATTTTTATTTATAAAAATGGGCTTTTATTAAAAAAAAACGACCTCAGCTGCAGTGACTATTGATTATAAATTGTACAGTTATAATAATTTTTAATTAATAATATAGATGTCACCAATTCCTAGACTTTTCAGTCTGGTAGTTAATACTTACTTGTAGTTATTGTCTTAAAAGCTCTCATAAAATTCAATAAAATTGTATAAATTTATAATGTTTAGCATTACACACATGTAAATATTTAATAATAAAAATAAAATATCATGGTATATATTTGACTTTCAAAACCAAGATAGATCTGCTTATGTACTTGAAAATGTAGGTTAAACCCAAAAAAATTGACGCTCACATTACACAAGGGCCTATTCAAATATTTGTCCTATTAAATCCTGGATCGTTGGGAATACGCGGTTTGGGTATAGCGTGCCGAAGGAGATTAGGTTGTATGTGTTTTTATTTTTCAGGATACAATTTTGTTATAAATGGAAAATATGGATAATGCTAGAATTACCCTAATGGCGGTGCACACGCAATGATTTACTGTTAACGAATTTGGTCCGCATCAGTCTTTCGAAATATATGTAGTGAATTGATCACGAATTGAAACCGATACTCTGGAATTGTTATATCAATAAGTAAAGCGTAAAATTATTTTTGTCGCCAATGACATTTAATTGTTCTAAATGGAGGGATTTCCAAAAATAGCTTATTGACTGCGAATTATCGCACTACGAAATAAAAACTTTCGGTTCCCGTAAAGTCAAAATCTATCTACTTAAATGCTCAGATTTGGTTATGAGTTATATTGACACAGAGCCACAACACAAACAATTTATACATTAAAAATCCATTTATATTCCATATTTTAGTACATCCTATCAGAATTGATATAACATATCGGTGATTTTAATTTAATTTAATTTTAATTTAATTTAAAATTGTTATAATCGTTTTCATCTGGTAGAGAGTGGGGTTTCTCAGAACCGAAAACCTCTCAAAAACGACTTCAGTCACGCCTTACAATACATTGTACACTAAAAAAGAGGACACAAAAACAATTCGTTAATCAGCTTCTTCTTATTATTCTGGTGCAATGTCCGATTTTAGACGTTGACGTTCAGAATAAGAATAACCGTTTACCATATAAACACATTAACCCAAAATATTTTTTTTATTAAAGATATGAAAAGAAAATGTCAATAAGAATTAAGATCAAAAAGAAAAGGTATATTCTTTATTTAAGATCTTATTTTATCTGAGCTTATGTTTTTAAAGTAAGTTAATGGCGCTAATAAAACAACAAGATTCAAACCTAATTAATACTGTTACTACAGTGATTCTCAAATTTTCAAACTAATTAATACTGACGCTACACTGCTTCTTAAACTTTCTTCATACCAAACAATGAGAATTTCCATCCACTGCTTTGCTCACGCGCCGAAACGCAACATAAAACAAATATTCTCCTCGATTACCGGCTGTTGTAATTAAGGACTGATGCTGCTAACAAAAACCAAAGTACAAAATCTTATATTACGTTATAATAGTTAAGGCAAGGCGCACATACATACACACACACCTGGCGGAGAGCTTTAACGTTTTAATTATGTAATATCAAGCTCGAAACTTGAAAAGTTTATACTTTTGTTTCATTACATAGACACGCCGAGCCGTAGTAGCTCGGATCTTTAAAAAGCTTCCAGGCATACCGCAGGAGTATATTTGAGTCCTTTGAAAGGACCCAACCCGCGTATCATAATACTTAAGCCAAGTCACCACAATATTCTATGACACTTCTTGTTATATAGAATTTAATTTAAAATTTTCGTTTAAAAACTCATTTCGGTGCGCTGTGTAATAATGAAGCGGTCGAAGTGAATATACCCTTCATTGGCAATATTAAAAAATATATAGATATAGTTCAGTTAGATACATATTAATTAAAATCGTTTCATTGTTAGCACCACAGTCGTACATTTATTCTCATTCGTCACACAGCCGTGAGCCGTCACTGATTACATCTATGAAACTGTCCGAATTGACAGGCGACGTGAAAATCCACTTTATTCGGTATGACAGAAAAGCTAGACATAATCGCTTTTTATCATTATTAGACCGTCAGTAAACACGATTGTACATTTTTCTCGAAATACACTAAACCAGAGTGAAGATTGCACACAAGGAACGTATATTGCTTCCAATTTTGCTCTGGCATGATGTGGAAACTCGAGACCGTCGCGAGCAATTGTTACGTCTCGGTTAAAATAACCTCGAGTAAAGGATGCGGTTAAAAAGTAACTCTTAAGCGCTTTTGATATGACAGTATTTTTTCAATGAAGCGCCATTGTTTCATATGCCATTACTATGGTTATTAGTGTAAAATAAACAGTTATAACGACCAATATCTGCTGCCTAATGTTTGAATTTAATTAAAAAGTAGCATAATAATATTATGTAATGGGTCGAAAAATTAAATTTATAGTAATAACAATTCTATAGCTACTAATAACTTGTATTTAGTGTGTTTAATGTTCTTTGTCTCAGTCGATTCGGCGAAGCTCTGTTATTGGAGAACCGTGTTTTTTTTATAAATAATGTGCTCAGGAAGGGTATTTGACAATTTTTTTAGGTTCTATTGTAAATTTTATATTTGGATGTTGTATATTGAGAAAATTAAGGAACACATCAAAATCGTCTTTTCCGCGTGACCACACTACAAAGAGCTTAACCAAACTTTCGGTTTTTTACCCGTTTTTTTAGAATCGAAATATTGCATAAAATGATTAGCTATTACTGGTGAAAGTGGTAAATTTATTGGTGCTTCTTCGACTTGTTTGTAGAACTCTCCTTTATAAATAAAATACGTGGAGTTGAGACAATGTTCTGTTAACTCAACAATATGTTTCGGCGGGTTATGTTTTTTAACAATGGAAATATTTGTAAACAACGAGTAAACATTAAAACTAACTAGGAGATCTTGATCGTTTACTTTGAGTGAGTTTTTTGCATAAGAAGCCATATTTTCCGCTAGTGGTTGGAAACTCATTATTATATATTTTGCTAATTCTTGAGTGGGTGCATCAACCGCGATGACAATTGGCCTTATGTGTTTTAGGGAGACCATAAAAACCTGGGGTCCTTGAAGATTTAATTCGTGGTGCAAGTTGTTCTTTTAAAAGTTTTGTTATAGGTGATTTTTCGATCAGATTTTTTAGTTTGGTTCTCCATATGTAGTTGGGTCGTTTTTTATTTTTATATGGGTTATCATCTAGTTATTAAGCTCTAATCATATTATCGTATTCGCATTGATTTATCACTACAATAGTGTTGCCTTTGTTGCCAGGAAAAATTATCAGATCTTTGTTGTTTTTAAGGATTTTAAATGTATGTAACGCTTCCTTTGACAGATTTTGTTTCGGTAGTTTGGCGTTTCTTTTGCATATGTCTTTTTTTTTATTTTGCCGCGGGGCTTGGTGCTCCCGCCCACTTCCTCAGGTCGTGTGTAAGCCCTTATCTATCGGCTCATTAGCGACTCTTACTTGAGCACAATTGCTTCCCATCAGTGATGATGGTCCACTGCCAAATCTCAACCTGAGCCGTCCACGGTGGACGGCTACGGTTGGTATCCCGGTCCGAAGCTGCTGATGATCTCCCGGTATCATTATCTTTTGTTGGAGACGGAGGAAGGAAATATGTGGGGCAGGTCGCGCTCCACTGTCTTTTAATTCTCTGTGAGAGATGTGTAAGTGTGGCTGCACGTCTTGTGCGCGTGTTTAAGTTTTTATTCTTGCTGAAGACAAGCTAATTTGTTAAAAATAAATGAGATGCGCGGATTTCCTCCGTTGCCACTGGTTTTAGTCTGTCTATCGCTGCCTCTACATTGCTGATGATATCTTCTATTGGAATACGTTAGGGTGCTACCATAAAATTAAAACTTTTATTTCAGCATCATCTAACGGTTTGTTATTAAAATTAAACACCGTTGATTTGCAGTGATCTGTTTTATCGACTGTATTTGGAATTATATTTAATTGATCGTTAATGAGGCGATTAATTTTTTGTTCATGACTTTTTGTTCCTATTGCTGCTACGCTTACCACTCTTCCTATTAACCCCACGGTTAATCTGCGTTTTTAAGAATCAAAACAATACTACTTTTAGCGTTCAGTACAACTTTTTTTATATGTTTTTTTGGCACGCATTCATAAGCGATAATTCGCTAATAATGTGACGGTGCTATATAAAAATATAATTTGTATTATTAAATTCATATTAACTCGAAAAAAAAACAATTTCTTTAAATTCATATCCTACTTTTGGATTTAACAAGTGACCTTCACAACAATTAGTTCAAAATTTTACATCGGTTTTTATTACACATTACACGTCTGTCAAATGCCAGTTTATAGCAGCAAATAATTTCACAAGCATCAATAGATGTATTTTTACTAGTTATTTTATATATTAATTGATAAAAATGTATTCTAATATGATTTTTACTGAAATTTTAGTGGAAATATATTTATATATCTAAGACAGATTGTATATAAAAAATTATCTATATCATATTTACAAACCATTGATGTCTTGTGAAATATAAATGATAGCTACTAGATTATATAATCGTAACATGGTGTCAGAATAACTTAAAAATAGAGACTGTATTTTAAGCGTAACCATAAATGCAATTAAGTGTCAGAATACTGACAGCTATTTTCCAAAATACTATCAGTTAAATGTCAAAATTGATTGAACATATTTATTTATTTATCCGTTGTAACCTAAGCCCAATGCGTTACAACGGGCAAATCTGTACCAACTGAGCAAGTCAATCCGACATTATAAATACCTACCAGACTGAAAGTCTGAGAATTGGTGACGTTAATATTATTAATTATAAATTATTTTTTTATTAATAGCACATTTTTATAAATAAATATTCAAGTGCCGCTACCGGAGCTTGAGCCTACAACCTAAAAGTTACTAGTCTGAGACGTTACGGACTACGCTATTCCATCTTTATTTGTATTATATTTGCATAGCCTAAATATTTTAAGTTCAGTGTTCATAGAAGATTTATCTTACGGTTACGTTGAGTCACTGTAATGCATCCCAGTCTGTTTGCATATAAAATATATACTATCCTCAGATTTCTACAACCCCGAAGCGAAATTCTTCCGCTTTTGGCCACGATTAGGGACATTAAGACACGGCGGCCGTAAATCCAACGACCGTCGGTAATCTCCAATTACGAGGGCCGCATATCTGGCGGGCGCAGGCCGCGGCGGAAATATCTTTCGAATGGGGACACGTATGTGGGCCACAAACGAGAAGAACGATAACCCAGCGAACATATCCTCGAAATTGAGATACCTATGACGCATTGTGAAAAGCCGCAAAGCCGCGGTTGGGTTGCGTGATCGAAAAAATTCCACGAAAAGCAACAAACAGTATTTGTGTTCGTCGATTTTAATAACATAGTTTGTTGGTTGCTGTCGAGCAGCTGAAGTTGCCGAATGGGATAAATTAAAATCTGATTCTTTTTAATTTGTAAGGTAGATAAAATATAAATGTATTAAATATAATTAAATATACGAACTTAGACAACAGTATTTGATCATTAACACGCGTTCTTAAAATACAAAAGGGTGTAATTAAGAAATAACAACGTATTCAATCAACCCTTGTTAACAATAACACTTAATCATTCCAACGTCTATAATTGACTTGAAATTGGTTATTAAATCATTACTATAAATTAATAATCACCCCAAAACAAACAAAGTTGATCAAATCAAAACTTAGTCACACCGACACCAGTTAATTAAGCCCCGAAACCCATTCGTCCCCAACACAGATCTTATCCACCGATGGTGGCAAATTGGAATTTTCCAATGCCGCAACAACGTCCTATCCCGAAGTATCCTGCGGGCTCCTTGACGCGATACACGCAATTAAAATTAGCCGTAGGGCCTACCAAGTTTGCACAGGACCCGCCGGTTTAACGTCCCTGCCTCCCTGCCCCCGCCCACCGACAACTCTAATCGGCGAAATAATATTTGTACAGCTTAGTGGTTTACCTCATTATACCTGGCCGTTATTGTTGCACGGTTACCGTTGTTACCTGTGTGTGCGGCTTTTGCGGATAGTTTGTCCAATAGAAGGGCCGTAGCGAAAAACCGATTAGCTCATGAAGTTCGAGAGGACTCTGAAATATATGCAGACCACTAATTATCATGCTCGACATCAATCCGGTTTGGTTGAGTTTTAGTAAATTTTAGGAAACTGCGGTTAGCTATTTAGAAACTGTAACTGGGTGACTTAGGGTTGAATATAACTTTATTTTAATACTGATAATATGACCGTGATAAGGATCCTAAAAAATATTGACAGGCAAAACGAGTTGTATACTAATTAATAAGCAGTAAACATAACTTTAAATTATTGAAAATCCACTAAGCGATTAAAATTATATATAACCAGAGCCGCCGAGAGTAAACCCAGGCCCTGGAAAAACAATGATTCCGGGTCTCATGACAAAAATGGCATTACATACATTTTTTAACATCGTGATATAATTTCTTGAATAAATAATTATCCTTTAAGGGGGCGTAGCCCTAGGGGTGGTTGGTCTCGCGGCCAATGAGACTCTTCGGTGAATCCTATTAGATTGTTTATTAAGTTATATTTACAATTTTGACTATGGACGATTACGGCGTGACATTTCTCGCGATGAAGGTGTGCAGGTGATGATGTCCAGGAGTTGATTTTCTGGTCTGTTGGTGAGGGCGCGTGGTTGGTTCCTTTGGATGGCTGCTGGTAGATCTTGGCTCTCTGGTTGTCTGCATCACTGGCTCTGCTGGCTGGTGACGTCTCTTGTCTCGTGCTTCAGCCGTCTCGTATCTCGGACCGTCTGTCTTGGGCCGTCTGCCCTCTCCTCTTCGGAGTCCGGGCTTATATCCTTTAGGGGGATGCACGCTAACTGGCCAATCGCGATTGTGCATTGATCTCCTAGGCAATCGCCGCAGTGGCTTCTTAGAATTCGAGAAATCGGATGTGTATTTCCGAAAGCGAGTTTTTTGCTTGGCTCCAGACTTTCGAATTTTTCGGAAAGGGTTTGCATTGTGGTGATTGGTTGCGTCCGTACCGTTTTGTCACAAATGCGATTCTCTTAACGACCCGTGTTGTATATGGTCAAAAGAAATCCCACTTGTGCCATGATGTTTGTCTCATTGTTAATGAATGAACGTTTTTGGTCACGTTCATTAACAATAAGACAATCGCCCTTCTAAATGTGCCTATATGTGTGGTCACCACAATCCATTGATTTTTACAAAAAAACTGGTTAGAGCCTACCCTAATATAAAATAAGTTTAAATTGTACTATTTATCAGATAATTGTAATAACAGCTTTCAAATTAACATATAATTGTATATATTGATCAGGTTTTAGAAATTTGAACAGTAAAAATATTGCTAATCTGAGGGCCGCCGAGAGCAAACCCGGACCATGTGAAAATACTGATTCTGGGCCTCATAACAAAAATTACATTTTATAATTTTTTTAATAACGTAATATAATTTCTTAAATAAATAATAATAGGTACGAGTTAACCCTTTCTATGCTACAAATAAATTTAAGAGTTAGCCACCTTTGCCACATATTTCTTAAGATTATATTTAATGTAAAATATTTTAATTAAGCATTAAAAATTATTAAAAACTATCTACTCATAATATTTATCTGAAAATAAGTCATGTTTTGGTGCTCAGTGTTGCCATATAATGAATTTCTAGTTTAGTTAAAATTCAATAAAAACGCTTGATAATCAAGAGTTTATATTAACTTTTCGTAACAATATTACGAGTCAGAATCGAAAAAAATACATCTAAACCGAATTTTATCCAATAGGAGAGCGCAAAAAACAATAATTATGCTATAAAAATAAACTGCCTGACACACAAATAGGAACAACGCATTTTCAGGTAGATATAAGTATAAAATAAATATTCTGATGCGTCTGTATTTAGTTTTAAATACAGCACCGAAATTGTTTACAAAATCTGTGCCATAGAGTACACAGCTAACCATTTTATTAAACTTATTTATTAGAACATTCAAAATCGGCAAAACGACGTTATTAACCAGCCGTTTTAGTAGTCAAATATTGGAGTTTGAATTGTAACATAACCAGGCTTTTGCTCCTCGAACATCTTTATCGCCGTTTCAGGCATTTCGCACTGCCTTAATGTTATACGCCTATAATATTTTATATTACACCAAGTCCATGGTGTAATCCTTTTTGATCGCCTCCATAAATCTCGGCCGTGATTCTGGGCCCTAAACAAGTTAAGGCACTGTGCTACCGCAATTCTTCACGGGCGGCAGTGTCTTAGATAAATTCCGGATATTGCCACGTTATAGATTTTTATATGCCTATCTCTTCTTCTTCTTCTATATACATAATAAACGTAAGCGGCACAAACTAAAGTGGCTCGTTTACGGTAATATGAAACAAAACGGAACGGCCGCCTCGTCCGCGCCCTGTCCTCCGCGCCCATAAAAACTAAGTGGTTATTTGTTTGGTGGTCTAACCGGGCTGTGCCCAGCGCACAGTGGAGCGTTTTTTAAAATAAAGTTGGCAAAAGTGTCATAGTCTTTTCATGAACAAGTGCGATAGTGTTACTGTTGCAAATGAAAAAAATATGGTTTTCGAACTTCCTTTGTGTTTAAAATATTTTTCAATATTAGATTCTGGTCATGAAAAATGTATCTTTGGGAGTAGCAGCTTAAATTAATAAAAAACATACACTGTTATAAATTGTCAATTTTTTTAGCAAGTGATAGTCTATTGGTAAATATAATATTTCATAGACCAACTTGTTCAAATTTAGGAGTCAATGATTTAATGTGTGGTGCACGTTGTCGTGCAAGGGAATTATATTTTATTAATTGACAGTTGATGTAAACAGATTTTGTCTATTTCTTTACAATAACTCTTAGTTGTAATGGTTTTACCAAGATAAAAATTGTTGCGTAAAAAATGGCTCCGATGAAAACGCGTAAGACAAAAAAGCGCTGACAAAAGTCCATTGACTTGTGTTAAAGTGTTAAAAAAATAATATTTTATAAAATGCTTTAATAAAAAATAAGCTATTGCAAGGGAATATATGTCTCTTATACATAATAAACAATAATAGTGTAAATAGTAGTTTTATTGTTATTATAGGTCAAAAGTAACAAAAATATTATTATTTTTTAGTGTGTCAACTTAAACAAAAATAGTTTTAAGCAGTATGGTAATTATTTTACATTGTTAATCGTAGATCATCAAATCCAAAAACAATGCAAAGTTTCTAGTGAATATGTATTAGTCGGTAGGTTGGTATATCTTTGTCGCACCGGCCGATAAAGCTTGAAAAACTTACCATAAAACAAGGGATTAGCGTTCGGTACAGACCGTACGTGACAATAGACGGATGCATAGCTTTTCAAATCTTCTTTAATTGTAAGTCTTATTGTTTACTGTATCGACACGTTATTGTGTTTAATTTAAATCATTAATTTCAAACATTTAGCACTCAAATGCATTGTGACCTAAACCTGCTCAAAAGACAATTGTCAACCGTTTCAAAACTATTTCAAAAATGTGACAGTCAGACGCAAGCTCAAACCCTAATTTCATTGTAATTGGCTGCAGGATCAAAATCTCGGATAACTTTCACTGAAAGCACCATCCTGACAACATAATCAAATACTTTAGCCAGAGCTCTGTAACTTGTACTTACTTAGTGTTTAAAATCGAAGATGCAGCTGTTTCTTTCTTCACTTTTTCTTGATCCAGCTTGCCGTTTAGAATCCATAGTTCAACTCGACTCAACGACGACTAGATCTTTTGGACGCAATACAATAACATAAATATACAAACTGTTCATGATTCGAAATATTATAAATAAATTTAAATTAGGAAAGCGAAAGATTTATAGCACTTAGATCTTTAAAGTAATTATATTTTTAAGTTTGCTAAATATAATGACTATATTTTTGTTACCCTAGATATAGATTTTAGTTTAGCTTTGTATAGTAAAGAATTTTAAATTATTTTAAAATATGTATAAAAGTACAATTTTGTTTATCTTTTAATAATTAAGTTATTTTTTCTGGACGTTTATGTTAGTTATATTCTCCGCGTTATTGTTACAATGCTGCGCATAACATACCATAGAGATTTTTCAGTTAGTGTGGATTTCGTGCGGTACCCATATGTTTTTTTAGTGTCTTAGCTATTTAAAGTTTATATTTTTTAATTTTGTTTACCCTCTCTGATTATTGTTTATATTTCTTATTATTATTCTGACACTATGACAGTATTTGCTTATGTAAAGGAATACCAAATTTTTATTTATTTGTAAATATTATTCAAACTTAAAGACAATGACGAATTAAAAACCATTATTTTATTTCTGGCAACAACCATGAATTATCAGGTTAAAAATCACTACTGAACTTTCTTTTCTATGCACATGCATGCTCAATTTTTTTTTGGTGTAATAAACGCTAAATCTAATATTTATTGCGTATTTACGCTAAATCTGGAAAGGATTACTCACAAAAACGGAAAAAAATTAGCAAAAACAATGTAGCATATTTTACGCTAATATTTAGATGCAATATACTCAGTGGCGTAGCTAGGGTATGTGCGACCCAGGGCGATCCTTAAAATTGCCGCCCCCCCCCTTACATTTTTTGTAAAAAATCAGCATTTCTTAAAACAATAAATTGGTACCACCCCCTCCCCCCCCTTATAGCTACGCCACTGAATATACTTGTAAAAGGCAAAACAATCCTATAAATAAGAACAAGATTTTAGCATCACCCAGAATAATTGTTGATCTTTACGAAATATCTGATATTATATAAGTTAAAACGCCGCCACAGAGAAATAACTATTTACTACATTTTTTACTTCTCGCTCTTCACTTTGACCCACTCGCACCAGTGGAGCCCATGCCAAATCAACACATATGCCCTAAGATATTTTACGATTCAGAACCACTGCTTAATTTGTAAATTTAACTTTTGAAAACGCGAATGCGCCAGTATTTTACACCTTTTTCCAATACTATTTTAAAGGTAAATGTTTTTTACTTTTTTGGCATTTCTTTAGTCAAATGTCCCACCGTGCGGCGTAGAGTCGTCACGGACCCCGAATGGCAACGACCGGATTAAAACGGCACCGCGATAACAAACTGCGCGCCGTTAAGGTCGACCCCTGGTCGGCCAAAATTGATATTTTAAAAAGAAATGACCCCTGTGATAAATCCCTGGCGTTTGGTGTGATAATGGTATCTGAAGGAATGTGTGGCTAAATTGCTAAGGCTTATCGTGTGTGCTTTTTGCATGTTGGGTGTGTACTCGGCGGCGTGTCTTTAAAATAAATCAACCGTAAAATGAACCGAAAACTTAATTAAAGCCTGACTTTGGTCACGTTATTTGACTTATCGTGTATGTAGTACATAGATCAACTTAGATAAACTCTGTCAAAATAGAACTGAAATATATACTATATAAATACCGTTAACACTCGGTATAAAGTAACTAGCTTATGAAGTTAAATACATACATCAAATAAATACCATTGCAAAAATAAGCAACTTTTATTTTAAATAATATATTTTGACGACCACATTTTGATATGTTTTAAACATTAAAATAAATAATTATTTATTTTTTTAATTAATAATGCTTATGAAAACAGTGTTTTAAAGAAAAAAATATAATGCATTTGTTTAATGGTTATTTGTCGAATATGATGCTATCTTTAGCGAATGTGTTGTGTAGTCATAGGTTTAAATGCGTCACAGATATTTTGATGCCGTATTTTAGAACGACGGTTAAGTCTAGTACACTTGCTTGCGTTTTAATGCCATTCTGACTTTTGTACTTCATCTTTGTTTTCAGTGTGCCTTATTTTATATTGTCGACAACTTAATACGACGTACTGCTGAACTTTTTAATGGTATAATGATAATATTTTAAATAAAAAATATTTTTAAAAGCCCTATTGTTTGCCATTAAATAAGCCAAATTTAAAATGCACGCATAAGGTCTGCAATAACCTAATTTTTATCAAGGGCCATGGTGTAAAACACTCAACCCCTAATAATGAAATAAAACGGACTGATTTAACACACAACGGTCTTAACAATATTTCCGGCTAAATGTTTTAACGCGGCCGCTTTACGGCCGTGTAAACGCGCGCGGCTGAATTTGCGGCTCGAGTCGTAAAAAATAATTTCAATGAAATTCGAATCTGGAGTTATTCGGCACGAACTTGTAGGACATTTGCGCGAGTCGCCCGTAAGGACCGGAAGCCGCCCATAACTCTTTGCCGCCCCCGCCCTCGCGAACAATGCCCGCCCACGTGTGCGCCAAGGGCTACACACGAGGGCATAACTAATTCTTTACACGAGAACGAGCGTGACTCGGCCTTCGTTGCGATTGACACGCACCACGACAAACAGCCCACTTGCACACCTGATTGTGTAACACACTCACACACACAACACACGATGTTAGGATTTTCGCACTAGAAATTTATTGCTTTTCGCGGATTATGTACAACGCAAAATATAGAGTGCGGCCATCGCAGACGAATCAAACCATGCCGTGAAATCTCATTTGTGACAATCCGTCTGGCTCGCAAATCATGTGCGTCAAATATGTGACACTTTTTCTATCCGCTATAATTTATTTACAATATATTTTTTAGATAGTTTTTGGGGTCGCGAAAACAACAAAAAAATTAAAATATATAAGGTTTTTATTCAGCAAGAATTAAGTACCAGTAACATAGCGAAATAAAATTATAGTATTAAAATTTGTAATTATTTCTGTGACAATAGAAGGTCGCTGCTTCAGGAGACAGTCCCAATCCCGCCAGATAGAGTGCCAAGCTCCAAACTTTCTTATGCCTGCACTACACTCTCTGGAAGTTGGCCAAGGTTGGTCAATGATGGAGAATATAGTGGGTTACTTCGGGGTTACTTTGGTCGAGTTCAGTTCTGCCCGCTCTAAAATCTCTCGGAAGTTGTCAGAGGTTACCAAAAACGGAAGGTAAAGTAGGGGTAATTCAGTTGACTTGGCAAGCTTCGAGTGCTTCCAAATATTGTCGGCAAACGGACCAAAGTTGGAGCTGCTCTTTCGAGCGCGAGCGGTGAGATACTTCCCCTTTCGCTCTCTCGCGTGTTAAGTGACGAGAGTGAGAGAGATAATGATATGTTATTTTGCAAACTAAGATAGAACGAGTAGCTCGGTTTAATTTCTGTATGCGCGTAAACGTCCTATGGTTAACACGCACGTCGATCGCTGTATCGTGGTCATGTGGTCAAGTTATAATACCACATGCTTATTGGGGACTTCAACAGACTCTTACTGACATCTTTGAATATTTTAGGGCACCAAAAGGGATTTATTATACTTTTGATAGTATATTCTTTTAACAGATATCGTTATTTTATTTTTTTTTCATATAAAATTAAATAATTAAAAAATAATAAGTAGTACTTGATTTTGTTTAAAAAAATCGTTTCTAATATTCTTATGTATTTTTCTAGATCGGTTTATATAAATGCCACACCATAACGAATTCTTATTTAGAATCGATGACGACAAATACTAGGATAGTCACAGATGTGGTGTTCGTATTCTGAAGTATTATTTTTATGCCTTATGGCATTTTTCAAAAGCCGACAACGATTTTGAGTAAATTGAATATTTACGACCGAAAAGTTTTCCCTGATATTGTATTGGTGAGTGCCCACACAAACTTTTATAATTATCAGTAGCGTAGTTTTAATAATATGACAATTTAAAAATTGCGATTATTTGGCACATTTTTCGATCGCGCGCAAATATGCCAGCTGTACATGACTGCAGCCGCCGTGCGTACGTCATTCACGCCCGCCGTTCGGACGGCATATGAAATTTGTGGCAGTGTGACCGCTACTCGGAAGTCGGCGACCTTGGCCGACTTCAGTTGAACTTCGGTTCGGACAACTTCCAGAGATTGTAGTGCAAGCATTAATAAGAATAACGTGTGACGCGTCTAGGCTCTAGACGGATCACATCCCGTCACACGTCATTCTCTAGACTCTAGACCTCTAGAGGATGACTTATAGCTTGCGATTTTAAATAGAGTTCTTTTAAAGCATATTTCATGTTCCATGAAAATACGTTATTTTAAAGCATATTTCGTGTTATATTAAAATACGTGTTAAATTAACGACCTCTAACAAGCCAGTAGAATAAGCATAAGTCCTTGCAAAGAATTTCACTTGAAATACGTGGACAAAATTGTTGCAAAAAAATTTAAATAAAATAAAAATAGTTTTGTGCACCACTAACCTAGTAGACCAACAATATTATTTTCGATTCACGGTCACTATACTGTTGCGAGTTACGAAGGCAAAGACGAAAATTCATGTTCTTCCTATGGTCTTATTAGATTTTTTTCGAGTAATATGTGAGCTATGAGTTTTTCTCTCATTCATTCATGGATCCTCTGCTCTTTATCTTTTTTTATCGACAACAAACATGCGACAATTTGGAACTAGAATTATTGTATGCAGATGACCTGAAAATATTAGCACAAATTCTGATCAATTTAACTACTTTTTAGAATTGCCAAGAATCATGTTTTAACCTTTTCCAGATTTTTTGCTTGACGAAATTCTCTTATAAATAAGGCAGATGATTTTAATTAGAAATACTTTCATCGATGACTTAGGGGCTACAAGTTTGCGATAAGTCGCCAAAGATTTGTTTTGTCGTAATCACCGATTCTTTAAATTAGAGGTTTTGCATGGGTTCGGGGGTAGTTTTATAGTATTTTTCAGTTTAATAATAACAATGTTCTTTAATGGTAGGAACTAAATATCTGGTGTGAAGTTTTTTAAGCTATAAGGATTGAGAGAAAAGATTTAGTTATTCTGGTATTTTAATTTATAAATTTCGATTCAAAAATGCTGCGAACTAAAGTGGCATTGAGGAAAGAAATAGCTGACATATTATCAAAGTAAAATGCGTTTCTAATAACAAATTCGTGCATCTTTGAAGATTTTACGGGTAGATAAAACCTTCATATGCTCTAAAAATTAATTCCGAGAACTTTAACGAAAGTTTCTCTTGGCTAAATCGTACAGCACGTTCCGATAATAAAGGGCAGAGAATTAACGGAAGCCCATTTCCATAGAGAATCTATATAACTCTACATACATATGTTATTTATCTAGATTTACCTTATATAACAGTGAAAATTAAGTTGCAAAAATAAAACGATAACCTGACTAATTCGTCACATTGTGCTGGGAACAAGAGCTGAGTCGCCTTAGATTTGCGACTGTATTTGCATCTTAATAGATAGCATCCGGGTCCATAGAGTGATTAAGCGCACCGGTTCCGAATTTCATATTGTCCGTGGCGACACCTTGGTGGTGGCTGTGGTACCACATTGTCAAACGCTCCCCAAATCGTCTGCAATCAATTTATCTATAAATCAATATCCCATACGGTCTATTCATGGTCGTTTATTGGGACGACCCCATAGACACGTGTCTTCATTGTGGCTCAACAAACGCCCGGTTAGTAGTCCGTTTGAAATCAACGCTATTGTGCCCAGTCGAATTATTGCACGATTGTCAGAATACCTTTGAACACCACTTGTGTTTTGATCAAACTATCTACAATATTCGATAAAATAATATTTTTAAGAATACAAGAATAATAGTACATAAATAACTCAATACAGCGAAACCTTAATGTAATGTAATATAACTTTAAGTTGACTCGTTTTAAACCCGAAAAATATTTTTTTTAAATAATAATAAAAAATACAAGTACATTTTTTATTATTTTAATATTTTATTAAACTGATTATAAAATAATTGAATTTAATAATCATTTATATCGAAATCAATAATAGCTCAACGAAATAATTTTTTTATGTTAGAGCTTTAACTAAGAACTTATTGAAAATATTACTTTTGAAATTTATTAAATAGCCCTCCTAATTAAAAATAAAAAACACTTTTTTTATTGTGACCCGTGGCTAAATTTTCATCCCTAATGTAGCCCGACAGTCAAAAGATTTCCCCTCCCTGATCTATACACTCTTTGACGCAGACCTACGGCTTAAACTAATTAGTTACAGGGTTAATATTTGCCATTTTAAGCCATTGTAAACAAGCTTAGTAGCTCAGTTAAATAAATAAATGATTAATACACAAAATACCTTGAAACAACTCTCATATGATATACATTATTATATATATAAATTTATTTAAATATTTTGAATTTACAATGACAGCTATTATCTATTTATATTAAAGATTCGAATATTAAACAATAAAAAATATTACAAAAAATAATACTAACGCATTAATAATTTGTACAAATATAATATTTTTTTATTTATGAATTTAATAAACTTTTATTATGGCATATTAGGTTCATACTCTGAACCTAAAGATTTTTTAACAATTATTTAACATTTACGTTGACCGTTTTGGTCGTTGAATTGCGTCACTGTCATCTAACCGAATAACCGGGTTTTCGGTTTCGACTGACGCCTGTCAGCACCACTTACATACAACAAACCCTTGTCATTTGTGTATCGAAATTAATGCTGTCATTGTCTAAAGAAGACTACACCGCCTCTGCCACTGCTACACTCCGCAGACCCACCCCTGTTTATGCCTTAATTTCATTATCGGTTTTTGGGAGACATCCACCCAAAAATAATATACAGCTTACATTATAAAAAATAATATTATAGCAATTATAGGATCTTAAATACAAAAATAAAATGAATAATAATATATACTTCATCATCAGATTAATGTAGGTCGATATATTATTGTTACTAGTTATTCGTAAAAAAATTTGTTTTTGCAAATAAATGCAAAGTAAATATCAATGTATAAAGCTTATCGATTCAGATGACATTGATATTATATCAAAATACATCCAATCACTAACAGAATGCTTTTGAGTGTTCTCTAAAAATATTATTCCTGACCCTACACAATTTTGCTTAAATAAGCTCCATTCAAACAAAGACATATTATAATTTAAACTTCATAATAAATCGCTCTATAAGAACACCCAGATTTATAACTTGCCATAAAGTTTTTAATGCGTAAACAAAGGACGTTCACAAAACCCCCGTGAAAGCGAAGCAACTCACGCATAAAAAAATGATAAAAAAAATATGGCGAAATTTTTTATAAGCATTTGTCACTACCAATCGATATAATTGTTCTTATTTAGACACGCGGTTAAGATATTTCATAGTGTTATCAAGCTTAAGGCTTTGTTTGTATTCATTTGCGTTAAGTGACCATGAAACTACCAGTTAATATATTCCTAACACCCAAAATTATGACTTAGCAAAAAAAAAAAAAATATTTTATTGAAATAAATTTACATTGTAAAATTAAATAATCTCACTCTTATAATATATAAAAATGATATGATTTATTGTGATCAAAATTTCTAAAACCATTTGTTACCACTAATTGTTCCTATTAAGATACGTGGTTAAAAATTGATATGGCATTGTCAAGCTCCAGACTTGTTAACAAAGTTACCCGCTATTTCACTGTACACAGGATTTCAAATAAATCCTATATGGATCCTAGTGTTTTTTTTTAATTTCTATCGAATTTTAAATTTATTATTGCAATAATTTCAAAATGTAATAATAAGTTATAATTATTAAAAATGTATCACTGATTTATAGAATGATTTTAGTCTTATGACTCTTTATTTACGTAATGTAATATATTAAACAATAGTTTTTTTTATTTAAATGTGTTACAAAAATGTTAGTAAATTATTAAAAAATTGTTTTAAAATATTAATGATCATAGATAGAGACAGATTAAAAATGTAAGGATAATACAATATTATTTATGGTTTTTAATAATTTTTTGCCAGTTTTTGGACTACATCAACCCTTTGAATTCCATAGGCCGGTAAACCGGCCTGAATAAGTGACGCTTAATCATCTAAATTTTAGACTCTAAAACCTATATTGCATCATTATGTATTATCATTATCCCACGGGCCGGTATTCCGGCCTGCAAAGAAAAATCTGGGAGGATACTTTTGACTCGGCAAATTACATGATTTTCCAAAACACAAGAAAACGGTGCACTGGTCTAAATTATTCTAGGTGTCCCAATTATCATTTTGAATTGAGTTTAGATCTGAAACTGGTATGATGTTAATTCTAGCAATAAATTGTTTTTATCGTTTTAAGCTTTTATATACAATAAATATTTTAATATGCAGTAAATATTTTTGTATGAAATAAATATTTTTTTATCATATTATATTTCTAAATTTCTTTTTTTGAGTTAAATAAGTTGTATGCAATTATCAAAAAATTATTTAAAAAAAAGAGTCAAAATTGCGTTTTTAGTCAAAAATTTATATTTTGTCGAAAATTACTTAGGAGCTCAGGGTTAAATATGAATTTGCTATTTTAAATAATCACAATGTTGTGTGTTATGTCTGATCCCATTTGGTCCAGATTTCTTGTCTGATCTGTCCAGAAATGAAAGCATCATTTAAATAAAAGCCCTTTATAAATCAACCCTAAAAATGCTATTATATATAAGAACACCAAAAATTATAAATTATATTATAAATACACAGGCTTTACTACGTAGGTGTTTATTAGAGGAACTGAGATTAACTTTATTGCCTATTTAGTCAAAATTAACTTGTTTCTATTTTTAAAAGCTGTTTGCAGATAGCATATATATTACTAAGACTTCAAAAAAAGAATGGTACAAAACTGATACCTGAATACTTAATAAGCAAATAAAATGTATATTTAAGAAAGATACACTAAACGTCTTACCACAAAATCTTTTTATATGACAATATCGATGACAAACTTGTCAAAATGAATAATTAAGAAACATTTTATTGGGCTTAAGTATTTTAATAAAAAATACTGTGATTATACATAATCCTTATGAACATTAGTGTGCTTAATTTTTTTTATGTGATAAATGTTTGATGAATACCTGAACTGGAAGTTCATTAAGCGATTTTAAAGAGCACAGTCAAATTAGATATCTTAAAACAAAAAAAAAAAAAATTTTCCATATAAACTTGACCTTGATTAAATATAAAGCGTAATGCTAAAGTAAATGGTATTCGCTAAAAATACTCTTTCAACAATACTTGGAAAGAGGTATATACTTTAAAGGCAACAAAACAGAATTATAAAAACAAACTTAAGCAACTTTTTGAAAGCCATGGTATATAAATATATATAATGCTGTTTTTCCAAATGTTACTTTTTATACAAATGTATAGTATTAGCGTTCATATACTTGAACGAGTTGATTCTAAGAAATTCGTCCTGATCCTACACTCGGGGTCAAATCCGCCCACCCGTTGGGTGGGAAAGGGTTATTCATTGTCCCTGGGTTAAATCGGGCGCATTAAACAATGAACTTGCAATATTCGTTATAAATTGCGTTATTTCCGAAGCAGTTCTTCCGCAGACGTATTCTATTTGTTCTCAGCGAGAATGGATGAACGTCTTACAGCTAATGTTTTCCGTAACTCCTACAAAAAAAAATATTTTTAAAAAACATTGCTTGCAACCCCGCAATGTATTCGTCATCTTTATATACTACTTAAGGTCACATTCCTTGAAAAAAATATATTTGAATAACAATCGCATTATCAGTATTTTATCATTTACATAGGACCGGTAAATTACGGCTCATGAGCCGTATACGGCTTTTATAGCTTTTAATAATCATTATTCAAATATAAACACTATATTTTATTTTGTTTTACATTTATATGCAATTTTACACAAATTAAGTTTAAATAATTATTTACTTAGCCCTTTATCATTTACTTATTTAAGAAGCTATGAAAAAATAAAAAAGCAATTTCTTTTCGACGTTACGAGCCTCAATACCACAAATAAAAGCCTCTTCGTACACTTCTTGCGTGTGTTCCGTGTTTTAATGATTATTCGACATCACTTCTCTCGATGTGCCTCTTTAATGGTTCCTCATTTTCGCCAAATTCCTCGTGAAAAGTCTCGTGACCCTTTGTGCGCGCACAAAAGATGTCCACGAGAGTACACGGCGACCCTTTTAAGAAACAGTTTGCACAACCCGAAAACAGATTAAAGAAAATATATTTCTTCAAGTTCAACGAGGGACGGGCCCGCGGGGCCCCCACGTCCACTCTATGAATCCTCTCTATACCCTTTTCAACGAACAAGCGCCCACTGTCCCTATCTACGCCGGGGCGGTTTAATTTAATTTATTTGTGTTTTTCACTCCGATACTCTAAGACCAATTTTGTAATTTGTTTTTATTTCTGTTTTCGCTATCGCATCACTACTACGGTCGATTTAAGATACATTACATGAAATCAATATACAGGGTCCCCCAAAAAAAATAATGTTATATACAAAATATAACATTTAAAAAATGTATTAAAAGCTCGACTATGTCACTGATAATAATTTTTGAATAATCTGTGGAAAAAATAAAATGTTTTATTTTATTATCTTAGCATAATATAAAACGTTACAAATTTGCATATCAATGGAGTAACATTTGAAATGATCGAGAAAGTAAGCAGGATTGGTATTTGGATGCCGCACGAACTGTTCTGGAATAATAAAGAACAGTTAATAAACTGGCAATAATAATACTCAGACTAGAAAATTCATAATTTAAAACAATGATGTGTTTCGTTAACCTTTTTTTGCCAATATCTGAAGAATCAGCGTTAGCTTTTTTTCTTTAACGAGAATTGTCAAATCGGATTTTATCACTTAAGAAAGAATAAAATACATATTTAGTGAGTTGTAGTCTTTCTTTTAGAATTAATATTATTTTTGTATTACATTTATTATGTAATAGATCGTTATTTAGATAGTAACACTAAAACCCTCGGCAACCAAAAGATTAAATTAAACATTGGTTTAAATTATTAATCAAAAGGCTTTTCTGTGCATTTGGTGTAAATTTTATGTTTTAATTCACCTATTATTTCTTAGACCAAGTGCAAAGGTTTATTGTCGAAAAAATAAATTCTCATAGATAAACGCATAAGTAATTATTCATCGAGTCAAATGAAGCATTCTGAAGTTAAACTTAAAGGTTTTATTAGGCTTTTAAAATTGTTTAATATTACAAACATAATAATATTAAAACACATATGTATTTTAATTCAATACCGGCAATATTATATAAACATATTATCTCAAATTTGCAAGAGTCAATAATGCGAGTTAAAAATGAGCTTTGCTATTTTATACATATATTTATTTTTATCTTCGATATTTATGTTCAGTGTGAATATGTTATTAATGCTGCTTATTATGAAAATTTATAAATAGATATAAACAGGTGTATTGTAAATTATATTTATAGCTTAATTTAGTATGACCTGTAACCAAAAAAAAAAGTTTTCACTACTGTTACTCCACACCAAGCAAACTTATATTATGAAATATTGCTTAATTATTTTTTAGTATATTATTGTGGCGTTTTTAATAAATGTAAAACAAGGATAAAATTTTGATGTTCACTCATTATGCTCTGTTTACTTTAGATAGTCGGTATAGAATTTTATATACGCCTATTAAATATTTATATTTTTTTAATTATTCACCTTTATTGAGAAAAAATATATGTATAGCTATGCAAATCTAAGTTGAAAACGCAATATAAAAGAAAACTATAAATAAATCCTCTCGAAAACAGATTCCGGTCGAGTTTGACGTTTCGTCTTGTTTGTTCGCCAAACAAAAGTGGGTAAGGGCCGGGGCGCGTGTCGGCAAACGTCGGCCGATTTGCCATATTCAAATATTGATCGAGACTATTCCCGATATTAGGAGGTCGGACCTCCGCGAGCGCCGGTGTTTGGGAGCGCCAAATACGCAAATTCAATACAATCGATTCTCATCTTTTTTCGCTCGCGCATCGGTGCACGCGGGTCCAATTACTACGCCAGACCCTTCGCAAACCCTACAAAACCTAATTGGTAAGTCAGCGGTGGAAATTGTTAATAAAATTTATTAAAAATACAGAAATTTGGATATGGAAGATTGGGGACAGTAAAAAGGCAATCATGCTGTATCTTATTACCTACTTAGGTTGCTAGAAGAGATAAAAAATAGTTTTAGTTTTTGAGTCGTCTTGAAGATCAGGTTAAACATTTGGATTATTATATTTATTATTATGTCATTTTTTTTAGAGTAATCTAAATTTATTCTTAATATATTTAAGATATAATCGAATTAAAAATTAAAGTTAAACAGTGTTTTATAAGAGATTGCGAGTCGCGACCCACAGCAGGTCAACGATCAAAATACGATGATGTCACATTTAGACCTATACCTCATGAATCGATTCGGCCCACAATGGACTCGTTTCGGTGTCATTCGGTCAAGGGTTAGACCTGGTAGATATGCCGTCATCTGGCAGCCGTGGCAAAGTAATCATCGGTCCGAAAGGTTTGCTCGCCGTCTAAAGCGGCCATGTTTTATTCATGGGGCATTTGAGAGCGGAGAGAGAGAGAGATCCGTAACCCGGAGGACAGGACAAACAGTGCGGAGACACACCCGACTGGACCTGGGCTTTATCACGTGCGCGTTTATACAGTCACTGAGGGATGGGACAATTATCAAATATTGAACGCTGTGTAGGAATAGATGGATGTCAAAGAGGCTTGGATTAGCCATGATAAACATGATTACATGAGTGTTACGTAATTTCCTGTAGCTATATATGTTTAATACAATATTTAAAACAATAAATTAGTGTTTTGAAATTGACGGTAAAAAATTTTGGGTTAAAAAAATATTTACTATAGTTCTATTCAAATTAAAATTTTATTTTTTAGGGACCTCATTCTTTTTATTTTCAACTTAAAACGTCATTTGTATTGATATAACAAAGATATAAAAATCTATATTACTAATTAAAAAAATTCACTGCGTTTTTAAAATACATAACTGTGTTTTCAACGCAAGTAGAATATTTACCTATAATTAAAAAAAAATATTATTCCACCACAAATACAAACCAATACTTCACAAATATTCGAATAACCAATAAGTAAAAAACATGCAAATATATTTATTATTAATAATTTAATTAAAAGCAAATAAAAAAATAGTCAACGTTTCAAGCTTAATTTAAAAAAATCCTAAATAAAACTAGAAAGAACCAACAACTCTTTTTTATATAATTAAACGAAAGGACAATATCATGAAAATGTTCAGTTTTACTTGCGATTAAAACATTATGTACCTTTGAAGTAATCAATGGGTTTTTTCGTTTAAAAAAAAAAGCAGTGGGAGACAACTTAACAGATAATACATGCGCCATAAATTAATTACCTTGAGAGTAGATAACGCACGCAGCTGTTTTTAATCTGCCTTACCTTATCTTCCATCGGAAATTTATATTTATAAAAATTCGCCACTCTTTTTTCAGTGGTCGACCCGCCGAAAAGAGCGGACCATATAGGGGCCAGGAGTATAAATAGTGAGACAGTAGTACCCACTGGTACTGGTACTCGTACATTAGAGTTTAGGGCACCTAAACTTCGAAATACCTCTAACTTGGACCGCCACAAAGCGGTTACCATCGTTTCTCTCACCTCATTCACTGATCCAGCTTGACATCCGAAATCTAAAGCAACCTACTTTGGATGCATCTTAGCACAACTCGTCTCAAATGTTAAGCAAGAAACAAATAATCATTTTTCTATTGAAATAAACAACTCCGGACTATCGCCAGTCAAACCTTAATTTGCCTTAATCCCTTCTTACGAAACCAAAATTTTTCATTAGTCTACCATATATCGTGTAGCGTTTATATATCCAAAAGTCTAGTTTTCTTAGAGCGCATCCATTTATCGACCATTTATTTATATATGTATAAAAATGTAACAGTAAAAAGTACAAAAATTAAATATTTTCACTTTATGTAGCGCACAATTGTAACATATTTATAGCTATATAATTAATAAGTTTTTAACAGTTAAACATGTGGTTTATAGTATTGCAATTATAGGGATATAATTATTGCATTATTAATGGTTTGGCTTAATAATTATTATTATAAAACAGCGTTCTTGAGCACTTATTAATTGCATAATAGCCAAAATGATTTTCAAAATTCAGCAAATACCATCAAAAGTATGCACTTCTATCTTAAGCTTTAAAGCGCATTTAGAAAAAGATAATAATGGCATTGCATCGAATAAGAGTTGCTTTAACTGTCCTTTTTAAATTATTAAAAGGAAACTTTGAACTTTCAAAACAAAAAATAATTTGACGATGGGGCTAAACACGCACGCGATTGGCTCACAATTTTCTGTTTGCTCTTCCATTTGATTTAAGTTCTTTATGTGACTATTAAAAAATATATAACACTAGAAAAATAGGCAAATGATCTAGTATCAAATATATATAAATATGCTTAATTTATTTTTCTGTAATTTTTGAAATTGTTGAATTCTAAAGTGAAGCTAAACACAATTGCGATTGACTCTTAATTTGTCTTATCTCCTATTTGCATATGTTACTTTTATGGATCTTAAAGAATTGGATGACATTAATAATTAAATCAATCAAATTAGTTTTCATATTTAATTGCAACTGATAAGAATTAAAATATCATTTCCTGCCAAGGAAAATTATAAAACGTCATTTTTGCCTTATACTAACATTTTAGACAATGTGATATAAGTCTTTAAATTATAATATAAAACACGTGCTATTATTTGTGTTATGTATATGTAGTTTGTTAGTTAAAAACATTAGTCTTTTTGCACTGATTAAACAATTACTTTGTTTTAAAGTTAGTTACACATGTTCATGTATAAATGTATTAATCCAGTGATTGTAAAACCACTACTGCAGTTTCCGGCGGCATCCGATAAATGCAACACTTGTTTCGGATTATGTTCGATTCATTGAATCGCTTCAACAAAAAAAACTTGTGCACACGTGAAAGTTTTGTTCGCACCTTTTTTATTATTATTTTTAACCCAACCGGAATTTCCGCACACCCTTTATCGGCGCGCTGCAAACTGTATTTTGTATTAAAATGGAAAAGGGGCATTGTGTGAAATTTTACCCGCCGTACGTCCAAACTTTTCCATGTGAGGTGTCTATTCATAAAACGTTTGCACGAGCAAAAAAAGTGGTCGTGAACGAAACTGAAACGCCGTTTAAAAATATTCCAGGTTTTACAATGGAAAACATATATTTATAAAAATATATCTATAAAAGAAATCATTAAAATTTAATATTTTACTAACCTTACCTATTTTAATCTAGATTGACTTGTAATAATCATAATTCCAAGCCTTCTGTATTTTTTAAAAATTGTTTATATGTACTCAGCAAGCTAGGAGCCAACTTATCTTTATGAGCAATGCTCATCGCTAATCACGCCGCAATATGAATATATACTCGCAATGAATAGTAACAAAGTATTATAGGATCATAAAATAACCCTAATTCTAATGCCTCTTAACTCTAGATAGCTTAAGGATTTATTGCCACTTTCAAATTAATACAATCTCTCGAAAAGTATCTAGACACGCGTCGATTTTGCATTAATTTTCAGTTTTTTCCTCGCTGCTCCGCCACGAGCCGTAAAACCTTTGATTAATATTGAAAATTTACAATTTATATTCATGACGGATCCGTATCGTAAAATTCTTCACGCCCTGAGTTATACACCTTATCATCTTGTTTTACGAACGTATTAATATTAAATGCCCCCGACACTACGTATTTATGATCCTTAAAACCAATCATCAAAACCGAGAGCGAAATTGACATACATTTTGCAAATAGCGCAACCCTTTTTTTACGCTGTGCCGCATCAAAAATAAGATATAGGTGAAGAAAAGTTATTCGGCAAACTTCTTCTTATGTCGGACGTAAAAATGAGATTATTCTAAGAACGTGGATGTCATAGTTCGCCGTGTTCTTATATATGTCGTATAATATTATATAACCTGCGTGAAGGTGTATTATGTTATGTTATAAACATAAAACAACACGGAGATCATACTAAAAATCTCACTTATAAGACTTGACACGCAATGGTTCATGTTTTTTTTTCTTAGAGATTGCGCTTTTATTGCATTTTTATAATATTATTATTCAATAAAATATGTATGATTTATTACAGCTTATTCACTAAACTCAATATTTTGTAATTCCCAGATATTAAAACCTTTCAATAAGTATGCATATTAGGCATGAACTCACCTTTACTTGTGCAGCGTTTTAAAAAGGCCAAAGGTTGTAAACTATTTTAAAATATTCGTATAAATTTAAATTCAAATAATATAAAATGTCTTATAAAATTTTCAAACAATAAGAATTCTCGGTTAAACATATTTCTCGAGAAACTCGACATCATGATGCTCAAATAGTTAAATCAATTTGGAAACTTATTACTGGGTCATTGTGATATTTTTTATATAATTATGATAAATATGTGTATCCTTGATTTTATATCAGAGATGTATATTTTAATTATTATTAGACGCAAATAATTATTATTTAATTCATATTTAATATATGAGACATCACGTACAGTTTGTATATGTTTGTTATACGTGAATTTTTTCGCTTTAAGCGTTTTCGAGCGGGCTTAACTTTAAATTCCAGACGTTGAGCTGAACCGGGTGATGCGAAGAGAGAAGCGGCAGCTTCTGCGGTTCTCGATGATTTTAAATTGGGTCGGCTTGCTTCTGGTCAAAGTTGATATAAAGTTAGTAAGTCCAAGCTAAAAATATCTTCAAGTTGGTTGTTCATGAATGAATTCCAGTAGAAGTGTTAAAAAATCTTTCTGAAAAAGTATCGAAAATCCGTCGATTCTTAGCGTTTCTTGACTGTGAGCTTTAAAATGCTCTAGAGCAGGCATGTGCAACTTTTTCTCGTCTGAAGCCGAATTGCCACTCTTCCTCCGAGTCTCAGGCTGAAATATCCACATATACATATTATTAAGGCATTTCCCAACGTGTAATGTAGTAAGTGAGCATATTATGTAAAAATACAGCGATCTCTGCACAAATGCTTTTATTACAGATTTGTATTAAAAATTATACGATTTAAATAAGAATAATGATTAAGATAAAAAAATATTTTTATAAGTGTCCATTTTTATGTCTACTACTGAATTTTATTAATTTCTGTATATTTTTATATCATAGCATATCACACCGAGTGTATTAACCAGTGAATACAAAATAAGCATACAGTGTTTTTTTTGCGCAAAATAAATTCATGTCATGGCGAACTTTATAGTGGGATAAAGATATTCATGGAAGTTTCACAATCAGCAGATTCCCTTCTGACACTCAAAGATCACAGGAAACTTTATTTTATTTTCTCTTAAAATATGTACTATTGAATCATTTTTTAATACCTTTGAGGGCCTCTCACAGACATCATCCCTATGCCAGATTCTCCACCACCACACGGAAAAAAACATCTCGCCATTTATCGTCTGTCGCACAACTTAAATACACATTTTCTCACAACTTGAAAACACTTCTTTACGACGCCAACGCAAGCAACATACTGACAAATTTACTATGCATTTATGATATTATTTATTCAGGTATTATACAAAAAATATCTCGATTAAACACGTTCGATGTTTTGAACTATCTGAACAACTTTAAGAATGATCGAAACTCCACACGTCCACGGGCCGGATCAAAACGTGACATAGGCCGGATATGGCCCGTGAGCCGGGGGTTGCCTACATGTGCTCCAGAGAGTCGCAATCGCGTTTTTTAATCTTAACTGTCGCTGCTAGTGCGTCAACTCTCTAAAACATTACAAATATGCTATCGGCGATAGCTATGAGGAGCTGAACACATTTATGTGGGATGGTGCTCATCTATTTATGGTGTGCATCATATTTTTTATTTATTGCTTCGTTGTATAATGGCCATGATGACACATTGGTGAAGTTTGTCAAGGTATAATAGTAAAACTTCTAATTAAAAAGAAATAAAATAATTATTTTTTCTCCATTCAAATTAGACTTGACATCCATGTGAATTTACGTAATGCTCGGTTGTCACACGCCGTTTTTCATATTTTATTTCTTGACACCCATAAGCACACAATGCAGCGTTATTTAATTTTAATTTAACATTTTGCTATCTCGCCACTTTTTTCGCAGTCTCGAAAGAATTAGCGCGACGTCCGCTAATCCCGCGTCCCGTTATTGCCTTTATCTGCACTTAACAGGTTTACCCTGCATATAATAACTTTTGCAAATTTTCACACGGCTTAGTAGTACGAGTCCCAGGATTAATCTCGAAGTTTAATATTTGCAGCCGAGCACAATGGGGCACAACAATGGCACGAGTCGAAGACGCCGGCGGAGAAAAGGAGCGAGATGACAAATTGGACGAGGAACAGCAAACACGAGAATGGCAAATTCGTTTATGCCGACAGAGGAAGAGAGAGAGTTTTCTATTTTATTAATGAATTTAGCTCCCGCCCAATGTGTGTCTGTCAACAGCTAACGGCCCCTGAGCGAAAGAATGCCCAAAGAAGGTAGAGGGGGTGGCGCTCGGGGGCGGCGGTTCGAGTGATGGCAGGGGCGAACAGAGACTGAATCTTATCTCGGGTGAAAGGTCAATAGAACAGTAATTAATTATTTCCATTTTGTTGCGAAGAGGACGGG
This sequence comes from Plectrocnemia conspersa, assembly GCF_051122295.1. Lineage (NCBI taxonomy): Eukaryota > Metazoa > Arthropoda > Insecta > Trichoptera > Polycentropodidae > Plectrocnemia > Plectrocnemia conspersa. The sequence goes on along the minus strand of NW_028277178.1, from coordinate 1,577,798 downwards.
AACGACCGCCGCAATGAGCAGCCCGAGATCGCGCGGTTCGACTCAAAGTGGTTATATATGTGTTTTTATTAGTATTTTTTGTTTATATATTATTTTCAATGAGTCAATGTATTTTTCATAATATAAAATAACTCACTGTAAAACCGTTCCAATGCTACACTTTTAGAGAAATATATTTTATAGAATAATTAATTAATATATTCACAATAAAAAATATTTTCTCACTACCACAAATTATAAATAGAAATGTTTGTACGACTTACTGTTTATATACGAACATAAACTATTTAATTATATTTTGAGAAGCAAACCGTCTGAGAAGTTTAATGATCTGAACCCAAGTGATTACTACTGTGACACCTGCAAGTTCCTGGAAAAAAATCCGCTCGCTGTTCAGCGATCTCCAGCACTCGATTTTAAAAATTTTCTACAATATATGTTAACCACTTGAATAAAAGACATTTTAAACTAATTAATGTTTTTTAATAAAAATGTGTATATGTGTATATATTATTATAGTATAAAAAAATGTTATCATTTTGTTTTCTCTATAAACAAGTCTTAAACAGAAAACTTAATATCTATAGATATTTTAATAAGTATAAACTGAGGTTATAACTGTGTAGGGTCCAACCACCTACACCATTAACTCATTTAAACGACCATTTTAAATTTTAAGAAAAAAAAAATAGAAAACTCAATATCAAAATCCGCTTAAAACCCGCAATTATCATCCACCCCACATTAACGATCTTTAAAAGTTTTTGCACATATTTTCTTGGGCGAATCATCAAATGATGCGATTGGCACACCAACATACGCATCTGTGAATCGCCAGAGTTGTTTCCAATCATGAATATAAATAAATATAACACTAAGTCGCATCGGAAGATGATCCAATGATTTAAATTAAAATAATCAGAGACGATTTAATCCGACAGGTGATCAGAGACCAGCTCAGACAGCAGATGGCATCCGAAGCAAACCAAGAGAGACCCGCTTCGACACAAAATATATCAGCGGATTATCCAGATGACATCACGACGACAAACTGTATGTTAAATATTTTTTTTATTGTAAGGATTTTAATTTTTATAACTATAAAACACGCGATTTTTTAATTGGGTTCGACTGCAACTTAAAAGTTTTCAATATTGCTTAAAACTAATAAGGATAAATTTCTTATTGTTTTTATTATTTCTTTGTCTACACATGTGTGATATTTGTTTTTTAATTTATTATTTATTTAAAAGATTAGGGAAAGCTAGGAAAATATGATCTGTGATGATCTTCTAGTCATTATAGAAATAAAGAATCTAGAATTTATTTAACAACTATAATTTTAGCTGTAATACAAATCTTTATCTCACTAAAAATTAGTAAATATTCTATTCTATTTAATATTTTGCTTTTAGTAGTATTTTTACTTCTTTTCCAAATTATATAGATAGATTAACCATATTAGCTTTTATATTTTTAGCATAATTTTTAACAAAAGTCTTAGTAGTTCCTATATTTTTAAGATGACCCATTATTCTTAAATTAAATATTTTCATGATTTAGGTGATCAAAAGAGAAAAGTGACCTTAGTTTACTATAATAATAATCTGAATATCATTTGCAAAATAGTGTAATGGTTTTTATTTCCATTTAGTATAGAGTGGTTAGGCTACTTTTGGGCTGGTCGACGAGAAAATTAATTTCTCGTCGACCAACTAGTTTAAGATCTTCATACTCGTCTATCCGATAACAGATGTATATTTTTCAGTTTGTGTGTTGATTTAAAAAATTAACCAATATTTCAGTAACCCTGTTTTTTTTGTAGCATTGTCCTAATTCTCACTATCTCGATTGGCTTGCTGTTTAAAGTTTTTACAAGTATTTTTGCATTTTTTTAAAATTATGTTACATGCCTAATTGTATAGTACAATTTTTCGCAATTTTCTATAACATTTTTTAGTTTAATTATTTGTTATATTATAAACAAAATTTGATAAAATTGTACTTTAGATATTTTTGAAAATTAACTTTAATTTTTATATTTATTTGTAAAACAATAATTTATGTATTTCAAATCAGTTAATCAATAGAGCATCGTGGTTTTATTTTACTAAAATTTTAATTTTAATGTTATTTACAATGTTTTAATTTGCTTTAGACCGGATATGCTGACATTTAAGAATGGTCGACAAGCAGATTAATTTCTTGTCAACCAGCTTATTTTAAATGTTCGTAGTCATCTATCATACAGTAAATGTATAGCTTATAGCTTATTTATTAAATAAGAGTTTTATAGTTGTCCTATTTTTTTCTCGCGATTTTGACTTCTTTGATGTTGTAAATTTTTTGCATTCTTGCGGAAAGATGACATTTTTATAGTAAAATAATCTGAATTTTTTCATAACAATTTCCAGAAAAAATATTTGTTATTTCACATATATTTTTTCACTGTTTACAACTGCGAAGTAGTTTTGAGTTTTCTAGTAATGTAACTTATCAGCCAGTTATATTATAAAAGAGCTTTTTGATACAGAATATACGGATAAAATGTAAATTTAAGTATATAGCGGTAATGAGAAAGATTTCATGACAATGTACATGTGCTCTAAAAAAGCAGAAATTTGCCTCCCGGGTGGCTCTATAAAAGCGAAACCAACTTTAATTTGGTCGAGAGTCTATGACTTAATTTAATATAAAATATTGCGCTGATGATTTAATTATTATGAATTTAAATTTAATTTTATTGTATACATTGCATACCTTTAAAGTCAAGTTTATGTTTGCAAGTAAAAAGGGTCATATGATAAGATCAATTAAATTTAAATATATAAAAAAAAAAAATAATGAAATATATTTCTTAAACATAAGTATAAATATCACGTAGATTACGTGAAAATCTATTTATTCAACCAAACATGCATTGGTTTGTACCAATTAAATTGTAGCAGTGTAGTTGCCGGTTTGTCAAACAATAACAATCGATATAAATTTACATTAGCAACCATTGGTTGGATGCATTGCCACGGATTCGCAGCGTCGTTGTGTAACGTTTTAATAGTTTCGGGCAATAATCTCTTTAGGTCTAATCTAACGGGTACCGCACGTACTGTTGAGCATTCATTGCCGTTAGATTGGGTCGTTAAGCCTCTTGTTTATGGTTAAACAAAACATTACAGCACCGCTTGCTTTGCTGCTCGGCTACCTTACCTACCTTACCTACGACTCCGAGACCCATTTGGATACTGACACTTGCTACACCCGGAATTATTCCAAAAATATGGCTTTATTCGTTGTAAATTGTATAAAGATATATACACTGTCTGTGATGCGCTTCTCAATTATCAGTCATATTGAATGCGTAGTTTGTGTTTAAAAGCACAAATGACAAGGATATTTATTAATTGGAAAATATTTTTTTATTGTTCCTAAAAAGTAGTGTTGTCTTTAATTTTAAAATAAGTAGCAGTTCAAGTGTACAGTTAAAACATTGTCTCAATGAAAGTTCTAAAAAAAAGCCTATATAAAAAGCACGACAAGTTCGATTGAATTTCAATGATTCTTATTACTTTTTTCATTAATCCTAACGGTATGTTTCACTACGATTTTTTAGTACTTCATCGTACAGTTAAAAATAGGTATTACCCTGTTGTTTTTCGTTAGAAAACCCAGAAAGAACAGCAATATTTTGCAGCACGATACGCATTAACCTTTTTTTAATTTTTCCTTCGCAGATAATGAAAACAATGAATGAGAAAATATTACGATTAAGATGTGATAAAGACAAAATTTCTGATAGATCTAAAAGTTATACAAAATCTATATTACACAAATGTTTTGTTTATTAGCCTTCGTATGTTTGTGACCAAATATTTTTATATACATAGCTGATTCTATTTAATGGGAAACTAATATTTTACACCAGTTAGCTTAAAAAAACGTAGCTCTTTATAAATTAAATATACCTATGAATATTTTCTTTATATAAACTTCTGGAAAAAGCTTTTATGCGATTTCTATCTAAGTAAATTTTGGGCTCGTGTTCAGTTTCGCAGAAAGTTGTAAACCAGCACAGTGTTTTGTTAAGTTATGTAAAATTCAAATTAAACACATTTTTGGTTTGCTTACACACGGGATTCTCTAAATAGAACAACTTTAACGACTAATAATAATAATAACGCAATTTTAGATACTTTTAAGTTTTCATTAGCAATTTTCTTAAAAAAAATTTTGCGTTGTTCTATTAAAACATTATTAATAGTTCAACAGGCCATAATTTTGTACCTCTTAACATAAATATATTTTTAGCTACTTCAGAATATATGAAAAAACATTTTATTTTGTATTACCTAATAATACACACGGTAAAAAAATCAAAAGTTCGCACAGTAATTAGTCCTCACGGTAAAAATAGTATACGGTTAAATGTCCAGACGGTAAAATATATACACGGTGAAACAGACCCAGAAAAATGACCGAGAATTAAACTATAATTTAGTACATTAACGCTTCACTATAGATTTGACTAAAATCAAATCTACATTTTTTTATAATAAAAATTTGATATATTTCTTAGTATGCTTTGGTTAAAAAAATCAATTAACTGTATTTAATTAATAAACATACTATTTAAAGTAAATATTCACAACATTGCAATACAAAGAAATTTTCGTCCTTGTCTCCCGCTTTAAACCAATGAGCGTCGCAAAAAAATATTCTTGTCTCTCTTATACAAAATGTTCACATTCTAGTAGCATTAATAGTTTTACCATAATATAACTATTTTACGTTAATTATAGTTTTCAACCTAATTAAAATTAAATCTTTATTTAGTAATAGTCTTATGCGAATACCTACAGTTAACCGTCTGATCTCGTAATAATTATTTTAGAACTATATATGTTACCTAAATATGTTGTCGTTTTAATATTATTTTCACATAAGTTTTTAACACTTAACCCAATTCATGATAATGTGACAAAAAAATACACTTTATCTTCACATAATTTTACCTGAAATTAAACCATAACTTTTCCATGTATTTCTATCTGCTGTTTTACAATTATACTACGCTATCAAAATATAATATTTAATTTATAAAAGTCGTACCCTTGATTTTTTTTAAATATCAGCATCTTTCACTAATATATGAATGTCATTTTATGCCTATTTTATTAAATATTTAACAATTTCATCACATGTTAAATATTACAATTAAGTTAATTAAAAGCAAACGACAGTCTGGCAAATTTTACTTAACTTTATTACAATCATACCTAGTTCAAGCCAAATTATTCTGTTTTATAATAATTTTACCCCATAAAAAGTATCGTGTTATTATATTTTTATATAAAGAATTGTTAAGCAAGACTCTTTTAACTCAAAGCTACATGTTTATGCCTCTTAAAAAATGCTTCAAAAATGTTTATATAAATATCAAGACATCAATTCCTTACTATAAGTATTAGATATCAACTATTTTTAAATTCAACTCTATCATAAGCCTATTTGAAATTAAAATAAACATTTATTAACATTGACTTTCTTAAGGTAAAACATGTTATATGAAATTTGTTTTCGAAGAACAAATTGCGCAATTTTGGTTTGCGTAATGAATCTTGTTTGCTTATTTTTTTGTAGCAACATTCTTGAATATACATTTTCAATATATTTATTAAATATTAAAAAATCTTTACATTATCTGCATTTTGCGATAATTAATTCAATTGAACGGAAAACTCGAGCAGAAAACTTAATAAAGCTCCGTCGGTTGAAAACATTTTCAAGGCGAGGCAAAAAATAAATAATATATAAACGAGGCGAGTGAATGAATAATAACGCCTCATTTAATTATATCGCGTTATAGTATATAAAATAAAATAAATAAAGGGCCTACGGGCTTTATCTGTAGCCGAGAAAGAAAATATATAGTATATTTTCTCGGCAGAGAGAAAAATGGGGCGTCACGGTACGTCATTTTTCTTCCTAAAATACGTTTTATAGATAAAGAACCATTACCGATAGACGTACGCCTTGCGGTTCCATCAACGATCCATTTATCCAGTGTCGATGATGACGCAAGGATGAGGTTGCTGAATCGCATATTTTCAATGTTGAATAATAAGGACAATTATGTGGGTAGAAAAGGCATTGTTCTATACTAGCTCTGATTTTTATCTCTCTTTCACTCTCTCTCTCTCTTGTAAGGTATTGGATGTATTGGATAAGTGTGTATCGAATTTTTATATTATTTTATATTAAATCAAATGATTTTTTTACTATAACAAAATATATTCATGGTCTTGATTTTTCAACAAAAATTAAAAAAAATATAAAATAAGGAAAAATAAAAAAAGGTTCCGTAATATATAAACATAGAGAGCAAAACGCTTAGGACCGGATAGAAATGTGTTTAAAGAAACATGTTATCATTGTATCCTTTAAAGAAAACTTTTATTACATTTTTATTGCTTAACCGACCTCCCCACATGTAAAGAAACACACATTTGCCAATGTCGCTTCCTAGTTTCTTTATAATGTCACAAATTATAATTGCTAGGAAGGAGTACTGTGTGGACCGATTTATTTTGGTTAAAGAGCTCTTAAAGATTGGATGCTTTAAACTCCGAAGTTAATGTTCAAGTGTGAATTCTAGTAGAAGAAGTCTCTGAGAAGACCTCAGAGAATTTCTTAGACAAAGTTTCTAAAAGTAAATCCTCAGAAAAAGTGATTTTAGGTTGCCTGCGTTTCCATATTTATATCCATGGCCCCCCTCCACAGGAGATTTAATTATCTGCTCTGTTTTGATATGACGAGCAATTATAAAAGGGTGACGAGTTTCTTAAAACAAATTGCCGTAAGTTGATAAAGTAGATTATGAACGGCCGTTTCGTGAGCAATTCTGAATGCACGCATTATTTTTTTTCATGGCGACGGATTCTTAATTTTTTCTTATATATAAAAAGTACTTGATGAGTTATTTTTGTAAAATACTTTTCACTGTGTTGTCCCATTATAACAAAATAAAATCTTATGTGGTTAAAATGCCTTATTTTAAAATTTCCTAGCAGGATTTAATACCTCTAATTTTAATTTTAATTAAAGAATCTATTAATACTATAGTAATATGAAACACGTTTATATCAGTGGCGTGCTGTCCATACATGCGGTAGATTCAAAACGTCAAAGTTGATCGATTATAAACGTGTAACGGCTGAGTCGCTCGCCATCAACCGTACATGCGGTTGACGTTTTGAATCTACCGCATGTATGGACAGCACACCACTGGTATCTATATTTTAGTAGTAAAAGTAGTCTTGAATTGTTTTTGTATTTTAGATCGCAGATTGTATTTTTCCGATATTATGGATGAATATAGGTATAATTAATTAAATTTGAGCTAGATCTAAATATGAACAATTATAGTTAATTGAAAATATTATATACATATGTTTGAACAAATATGTGTTGTTTATGAATATGTTTGAACAAAAATCTTGGGTTAAACTTTTAGATTGCCTTGTAATATCAATTGCTATTCAGCTACTAATTTTATTTAAATTTAAAAAATTCTTTTCCTTAACCCTTTGAATAGTGAATTAATTTTTTAGTTTACACCTGGAAGTGAGTTAATTTTACGTATTTTTTCATAATTATTTTGTAATTTATATTGCATTTATAGTAAAAAATAGAAAAAAAATCAGGTATTTGCAAGGTTTTATTTCTTTTATTTATTTGTATTAGTCTGTTTTAACCATTTATTTGAACATTTTTCATATATTCAATTTTAATAGTTATTTTATGTATTATTCGGCGTTTGTGGATTTTTTTATTAAGAGACTCTCAATATTTTTTATAAAATTAATATAAAATATTTTTTATTAAGTTCATTTATTTCATACTCTTTAATTTAATAAAATTATTTTCTATTTAACCCATTAAATAAATACAATATTTTTTAATAATTATTTTTTATATGTATATATATAACTTTCTGTAGCAAAACAGTAAAAGTCAACCACCGTACATGTACGGCGATACTGCTCAAAGGCCCTCCTTTGCTAAATTAGGTTTTTATTTTATTAAAAGAAGCTAATAGCATTCTTAAGAAAAAAATAACTATGGAATTCGCAAATTTATTTTTTATTCTGATAGCGATATTTGTATATCAAAAACTTTTTTTTAGGCCTTATTATGGATTTTTAATAATATATATATACACAACGTTGCTTATATTTTCATTCTGCATCAACTTGTTTAAACATAAGATTACCTCTAAGCTGTGATAATTGATTGAAAGTATATTTATCTCTCACTCTTATACTTGGACACTTTATAAATCAGAAAAAAATATGGTTAATATGAAATTTAAACTAATGTCTTTCAGCTACCATGAACTTTCGCAATTAATCTTACTATTGATTTTTCGTGTAGCAGCTGTTTTACTAAAATATTGTTCATCAATATTTTTGCTTAACACATCGTTATCTTTTAGCGAATTCCTTTCATTTGCCTCTTAATACAAAATGCTTTATGCAAGGTTCATTTTGTTTTAAATGCTTTATCCTTAATAAACATTGATCAAAATTTAATGCACTATTTTGGTAACTGTTTATTTTTTCATTTGCGATTACGTAAAAAAATAAATAAATTTAATATTTTAGGCTCGAATGTATTAATTATTGACAACTTTGTATTTTTACAACGTACTATCGATGCTATAAATAAATTAATTTTACGATATAAATGGTTTCCAATTTTAAAAATTTATCAGAAATATATATCGGAAATAATAATCATGACAATTCGACAAAATATAGAAAGCATAGTGTTAAATAAACAAACAAATAACTAGCATTAAAAATCAATACCATAATGTGTACTGAATAAAGTTAATTGCCCCTACAAGCACAATAAGATGTTCAATGCTAAAAACCTACTGATAAATACTTAAAATATGTCTGAATCAAAATCCTGCTTTATAATAAATTCATATCACAAAAAACTTTATGAAAGAAACCTATTAAAAAAAAATTTCGTTTATCCATGTCAAATAATATGAAATAAAGTACGCAATAAATCAATAATAAATTTGACAATTGAAAAATAATTAATCCTTATTATTAGCTTGTTTAAGAGGTGAAAATTAGATCATTAATTTTGTCTCGCAGAAACGAGGAATTAATTTAATACTTGTTTATTTTGATTTATGTCGAACGTTAAGATTGCAACTGTTCGGATAATTAATGCCTCGAATAAACAGGGCTCGTGTTTCTCGGCCGCGAACAGTAATAGATGTCTGTAGCATTCGATCGTAATTTATTTAGGGAATTTGTTTTGGAAATGTATTATGTGCAAATTTATTACATATATTTTATGCCATATAACATATTACTATTCTTGAATAGTATAACAGATCACGAGTCAATCTAATACGCTTTTTTACTTTCTCTGTAATGAACGAATCAGTCAAAGTGTATGTGAATAGCAATCCTAGCATTTAAAAGTTTAACTGCATATACTTTCTTAATATATAATGGAATTATATATCCAACTTACCATTAGAGTCAAAGTATTTTCAGTGTATATGTTTTATGCAAAATGCTCGAGATTAAGCTCTGGTCGTTAAGTTCGGCAACTTTGTTTATTAATCCCGTTTTATATGTGAGCGAATTTTGTCAGCGAGTGCAGTCGTAGAGGACCTAGGCGGCAATTACCGTAACACCGCGCCAGGTGCGGTCCGCCGGTGATATTTTACAGTGACCGCTGTGAATGTAGTGCAAACTGGAATATTCCGGCCCGAAATTGCAATAAGTCTACTTAATTGTCACTAGTTGCGGTTGGGCTCCCCTGCAGCCGTGTCAAAACGATACAATGTCGCTTACGACTTTCTTTCGCGAACGGTAATGCAATAGGTATTTAGGGTGACCATGTGTTATAGACACAATTTCGTTAGGGATGATGATTAATTTTCCTGATTTTAAATATGCGATAAATCGCATATTATGTGTGAGAATCTCTTGAAATATTAGCAATGTACAAAAGTAGGTCAATAAGTCCTTAGAAAATCTAAGAGATGACGCTAGTAGAGTACGCTCGGGATAATGATGCCGGTTTGTTATTGTGTGCGTGTACATGTATATGAGAGGGAGAAGCGATGTAGCGTGTACTTCGTTGTCTCTCTTTCTCTTTTAAGGACAATCGCTGATTCGTCAACGCTGGTATTCGTCATTAAAGTGCAGTGTGGCACAGAAGTTCGATCTTCTCTAGTGATTTATTTTAAAGAATTTTGTGTTGATATTGGTTAAACCCAGATATGCCCACTGTCCCATGGGTAGGTCACTAAACTCGTGCCACTGTTTTTTTATTTATAAATGAAATTTTAAGAGAACAAATTTTTTTGGGCATATATGGGTTAATTGATATCAAAGCTTCAAATATACACTGTAAGTTATTCGTTCTCTTACCCGTGGATTAAAATATTTTAAAATTTTTTCCATTAATCCGTACGTTGATGGTTTTTTTACACTATTCTCTGTAAGGGTTAAAAAAGTTATTATTCTTATCGTTGCGCCAATGATATTTTTTTAATTTATTCAATTGATTCTAATGATTTAATAGAGTCATTGAGCCATTAAACAATCTGCGAATAATTTCTTTCCCCATTTTATATCGTTTTGCTTTTGAAGAATAACTAAAGACTTCATTCTTTTTTTGCCTAGTGAAAGATTTTGAATTTGGCAAATATTTTATTAATGACATCAATGTCTGGTTTCTTCGATTTCATAATATATTTTTAATTGTCCGTTGAAATTTCAAACTAAGCTCAGATGTATGTATGTTAAATAAACATATATTTTCTTTTAAAATAAAAAAAATAAATATTCTGAGCGAAATTGTTTTGAGCCACACAGTTCACGCACACAATAACAAACCGGAATCTTTATCCCGAGCGTACTCTAGAATCGAAACAATCCTTTGTTATTTTCAAACAATGTAAAAAAACTAGTTACGTGTAGTGATTAACACTTTTATTTGAAAGGCAAAACACTGAAAGAAATCAAAGCCGAGTTAGATTAAATTCTTGGCACATCTTTACTAGCGTTTAAAACTCTTTACTATTGGATGAATGTGTTTAAACATGATCGTACATCCACAAGTAATAGACATCGTTCGGGACGTCTACTTGAGGTGACTACGCTAGAAATGATCGACGAAATCTACGATATGATATTGAGGGATCGATGCGTTAAAATGCGCAAGCTTGTTAAGGCCACAAGTAGGGATTCCAATCCCGGGATCCCGAATCCCGGGATCCCGGGATCCCGAACGATTTTCAATACCCGATGAGTCCCGGGATTATAAAACATAATCCCGAATTTTTCGGATTGGTTGATTTATCAAGAACAATCGAATTATTATTGACAACATCGTTATATTTCGTGTACAAACTTGCGCAAGTTGCACGTGTCATCTGTGAATCTTTGAGGCTGTGAGTCTGAACGTGCTTTTTCAGCAGCAGGCTGCTTAGGAACCAAAATCAGAACAAGGCTAAATGATAAAACACTTGATGCTTTGATGTTACTTCGTGAGCTTTATTCAAAATAATGTTTTCAATTAATTGTGTCTATGAATGTACATACCGTCTTTTTCCGAAAATAAGACACAGTCTTACTTTCTTTTTTGGTCCGAAATATGAGCTAGGTCTTACTATCGGGGGAGGGCTTACTTTTCACGTACAATAAGTAAATTTATATATTTTCGATTATTATTTATTTTTATATAGGAATTTTACATTTATTTAAAATTTATTCAAATACAGTCATTTCATTTTCTTTTGGAACAAAGTCATAACTAATCAAATTCTGAATTCCATCCTGAATTTCAATCGCCACATGTTGGCGTTCATTTTATTTGAACTAGGGCTTATTTTCGGGGGAGGGCTTATATTCCAAAAACTCCTGAAAATCACGCTAGGGCTTATTTTCGGAGGATGTCTTATTTTCGGAAAAAGACGGTATGTACATACATTGTCAAAAGTTCATTTTTTTCTTCTCAAATAAATATATAAGACCTTCCCTTTTTTATTTTTATTATATTATTTTCTATTTTAAGTCCAAGACTAAAATTATACGTACTTTATACATTGTACGTTATAAAAAACAGATGTAAAAATATATTGTATTATTCATTTTAATTTATTTTTATCGATAAAATAACATGAAAATTATCCCGGGACTGGTCCCGGGATCCCGGGATCGACTTATTGCAATACCGAAATCCCGGGATCAAAATTTTGGCCCGGGATTGGAATCCCTAGCCACAAGCATATTGGCAAGAAGGGTGCCGCTTTTGCTCAAAGTGCAGAATATACGCAGTCGTCTGGTCGATTCAGTGGTTGATTTGGCGCTCTTTTGTTGCAATTCTAACAAGTTTCTGCGTTGATATATAACCGTTGATAAACATGGATCCACCACTACACTCCAGAGATAAAGGAACGTTCGAAACAGTGAGTTTCTGAAAACGATCCGGCTCTAATCGGTCTACAAGATGCTGGGCACGGTTTTTTGGAATGCACACGGAATCATATTTCTCCGGGGACTTGCACGTGTCACAACAGTAAACACCTTAATGCAGATCAATACACTTTTCGGATGGTTCGTTTCTTAATATATGTTTCGGTAGCTTATGTTTATATCTAACCTGATATTTTTTTAAGCCAACTATAGTTTTTCAACTTCTATTAGGTTAGGTTTAGGTTTTGCAACGGTCAAATTGAGTTTTATAGACATTTTAAAGCATCACCTATAAATCACATTCAATGTGACATAAACATACATATTTTTTAATTAAGGCTAGAAAAAACTTCAGTATTAGAACATAGCTTAAACGTACAGGACGCATGGTCACTGTAGCGATAGGTGTATATAATCCTACAAAAGGCATGTGTTTAAAGAGTTGTTTTTCTCACTTTTTAACTCTACATCGCTTTTACCCCATGCTAGGATGCAATTTTGTATTCAATATATTCGCTTTGAACACACGTGCAATATTTTATGTATGCGCATTTGTAACAGTGACACAAAGTTTTATTGGCGCGTAAAATATTGAATGTTGACTAAATTACGCATGCTTGCTATATGACTATTTATTGTAAAAGGAATATATAATCACGTTATCGATGTTTCAATATAAATATTCAACAACGCCAAAAAATATTTTTTTACATATTGAAAACCAGAAATTCTACTTGATTTTTTGCTAGTTCCTATTTACTTCATTAGCATATTTCAAACTATTTGGAGTAACACTACCTAGCTTAAGAATCTAAACAATTCACATAACTCTTGTGATAATACAATTAAAACATAATTATTTTTATAAAGAAATACAAACACTACTTGTTCCTATTTCTCTAAATTTTTATGCAAGTTATACTGAGATTTTCACTTTTAAAGTTGCGTTGACGTGTATATCTAAAAATCATTTATATGGACTAAGCTCAGATTAGATCGTCTGTGTCAATCGGGCGTGAGCTCCACTGGTGTCAAGTTCAAGGCTGGGTTCTCGTATATTTTTAAGTCATAAGCCATATAAGTAAAATATATGATGATTTATTTTTAAAATATAATATGATAAATATTCAAAGAAAAGAAAAAAATATCACAATTCCCCCGTCCGGCCTCTTCTAATCTTACATAAATTAAATAGATACATCCAAAAGCGTTTTATACCCATACACATAACCGTCTTGGCTTTTATAAATATTAAAAAAATATATATATTTCATATATTAATCTAGCAATGCATCAATCACACCGCCAACATTTTCATTATCCCAAAAACCGTCCTTTCGGTAATTGCCGACCTCATCATCGTCATAGTCTGCCCGCAATATTTTGCCGGTGACACTTTTTCGTCCTCGGACATAATTTACATGCCACCTACCCCAACCACCATCCCGTCCCGGGGTAAAATAAATTCACCACTTTAATAAACGGATTGACTTCGGTCCCGGGTGTCAAGAAATCCCGGCGGCCCTCGTCCGATGATTTATGCGGCCCGCACAGGTGCGACCCATTACACGGACCCTCTGCCGCACATACATTTAACCCCTGGCCTGCAAGAACTCGTCATCCATCGTGTAAATTTGCACCATTTATTTTTTCGCAAGAAAAAAACGTTTGAATATTTTATGGGACTCGCTAAGAAACAATTGAGCGAAGTCGCGCTTGGGTCAATCTCGGATCCGTTTTGGATCGTTAGATAATGGAATGGGCTAGAATGAAGATGACATTCGTAGATTATATGCTATTTGATCTTTTAACGTTAACACTTTTTCTTGTTCTATTTTCCTTTTAACTATAAAGAAATAATATATATAGAAACTCTTTAGGTGCAAGCTGAGACATAAATTACTGTAGCCTCTCCAGTTACCTTGTCTTTGTCTAATTAAAGAAATTTTAATAAACAGTTAGTTTAATGTTTTTAAAACTGTTATGTATTATGTAAAATTTGGTCCATCATTTTATACTTTTTAATAATCTTTTCATATTATTACTTTTCGTCTCTATGCTTTAATATTATAGAAAAACATGTTATATTTTTCTTTCAATAGATACTCAGCATCGTTCTATTGAGAGGGAGTATCTCTTAGAAATCATAGATCTCGACTCAAGAATGAAACTATATATCTATGATAAATTAAGTCAGATAGATGTGACAATCATTTGTTAAAAAATGGATCCAATATAATTTCGCGTTATCAAGCGTTACAACGCAATAACTCTTTATGAATTAACCCTCCAAAATAATCGCCATTCAAAAAATGAGATAATAGAACACCCAAAAATAATAATTGCCATGGACTTTCGAAAACAATAACAAATCAAGATTACGAGACAATTTTATTATCATTATCAAAACGCGAAATTAATACATTATATTTTACTCAAGACAAATACTTCTATTCTAATTAATTTGCATTAAGGAACTTAACGTTAATGAAAACTGGGCAATATATGTATATATAGTTGTAATAAACCCGATCATCATTATTGAAAAACGCTTTCAGAAAACATATAAAAGGGTTTGAAAGAACTTAAGCTTACTTACTTTCTACCGATTCATATCATATGAACATATATTATATATAATAATTGTCAAAATAATCTATAAAGTGTTTCACTGGCTGGTAAATTGATACAAACTCGATCCTTAAATTCAAAACTATTTCGATTTTTATTAATCATCTTTTGGTATCTTGAAACTTATGATACAAATTGTTACAAAAAACTAGAAATTCGTACATCTTTTTGTAGTTTCTAGTTTAATTAAACCTAGTATATTATAATTACATAATTCATTTTATTTTCACCGTTTATTTTATTTTTAATTAGAAATACGTCAAGTACGTTTATTACATAATTAATAAATATTAAACTCCTGATAGCTATTTGAGCAACAGCAAAAGATACACCTGTTTGATATTCATAAAATAACACATTTTTAACGATGAAACATAAAACTCGCAAATTGTGAATTTTATTCAAAGGCAAATTTAATAATGTCACCCTATACCCTCCATCCTCTAATTGCTCATCAGAAAAACATTTGTCTTAGACAATATTATTCAAATCAAAGGATAGCGATAAAAAGCCTTTGTGATGTGTAGCGTCAATGTCCAATCAATAATGTATGTGTACTACTAAGGTTAAATAAATATAATTTATACTTATAATATGAAGTGTCTGTATCAGAGAAAGGCAATCTATTCTATATTTAATATTGACTTTATAGATGTACATAAAATTACTAATTAAAATCAGTAAAAATTTTAAAAATGCTCTTGATGGAAAAATCTGTCAAAAATTGAATTCAGGTAGTTTCAATACCTTAATAATTTTTTTTAAAATATCTGTGCCTTTCACAGCAAACCCCATGTTAGTCTTTCCTGATTCATTTTTTTTCTTGCTTTTAATAAGCTGCTAAAACGCTGTTTTATCTGCACATATAAAGGACAAAAAATCAATTTGTATAATGAACTTTTAAATAAACTTTATACAAGCATATTTTAACGACGATTATGGGTTGCCGCTACACGGTCAAGTCATAAAGATAATTTAATGTAAGTTTAAGCCACTGCTGCATTAATATGCAAATTCAAACATCTAAGTACCTTCTACGTGAATTTAAACTTATTCTCATTTAGCTTTGATATAAGTCATATTACAAAGTCAATGTATAGAAAATCAATAATTTTATAAGCTCTGTCTTTATTAAACTTCAATACTATCAAGGTGAAAAATTGATGAGAACAATGTAGAAATTTTAGGAACTTGATATATATAGCATTATCTAAGAATATCTCAAATTAAATATTAATAACAAAAATTAAATCAGCACAATCTCAGCAAAACCGTTACACATGTACAGTTTTAATATCCATCACACACCCTTCACATGTCGATTGACCCGTCACACTAATGCGATCACCGAGACCCGATCTCTCGGTCCCTTGAGACCGACCAGCTCGATATCTCATCAAAGAGTTTATTCCCACACCCCACCCCGCACTATATTAATAATATCTATCTAGAACAGGCATAGACAACCAATGATTTTAAAACATTTATTAAAATACCCTTATTCTAGTCTAGAAATATACTAACAGTATATTTCTAATACCTTTTAACAATGGCATTAAGAAATCAATAAAAATGTTTAGCTAAAAAAAATTAAAAATCAGCAGGACGCAAGAGTTGCACAATAACCAATAATTACTACAATACCTAATTGAAACATTTTTTTATAAGCTTCAAAACTAGTATATTAATAATACTAATTAGGCTTACTATATGAAATTCTAAATTGAGACAGCTAAAATAAATTCAGAATTTTCATATTTTGGTGTGAGAGGTTGGTAAGAGCTAAAAAATATTTTGTTTATTTTAAGTTGTTGAGATATGCTAGGATGAATGACGAATTACTAGGAAAGCTAAAAAAAGTTCATCGCGGTCTAACCGGAATGGTATGCTTAACACTAATGCCATTTCGTTGAATGAATATAGTTTAAACTATTTTTGTAATTATCGGAGTGTCGCTAAATACAATGCTGTTGTTGCTTTAAGGGATGATTAGGAGGTAGAGCTAGATTTAAAAGCATTTTATAATGATATTTATTTAAGCATATTAAAAAGACCATTATAAAAATGTGACAACCGTATCACAAATCACTGACAATCACTCAAATTTGGACCTTAAAATCTTTGACTTTATACAAGTATAAGATTTTTAAATAATTATCAGTTTTTAACTTTACTAGTGCATTGCATAGTTTCCAATGCGTCTCGAAGATTGAGTTGGTTACTTGCAAAGACCATGTCAAAGGAATGCGAATGATTTTATTGGTCTTCTTATGCTTATTTTTAACGTAACAATAATAGAATATATTATAAAAATTTGCGACTTTCCAAACAATAGTATTCATAACACCAACGATCGTAAATTTGGACACACTATAAACAAAGGCTAATAGATATTTTATAAAAAAAAAGACATATTTTCTTGAATTTAAAAGTCAGTCAAATATGTTATCCAGATTATAAATGTTACATGGTGGTGTTGCCACAACTTTAAATATTTAAATTGTAATTTGTACGCCTTACAAACAATAATAATCTGTTCACACCCCTAAATTGTCACATTGAATTAAAAATAAAAGGTAAGCAGAGTAAAAGAACCTTTCTTATTTTTACGACCGTATATGGCGTAGATCAGACACTTCCCTCTGCTCTTTGATCTAAAACTTTTCCCAGATACTTTTGACTTCATCTAATATTAGATAAAATAATTTACTACTAACCATATCCTTTGTATTTGGCACGGACCATTGCATTGCGCATTTGTTGAATTTTTTTGCAATTGCTTCTAAACTGTATACAGTTATAATTAATGACTGCTAAGATACACAATCATTTTTAGCAAAATTAATAATTTATTTGTAATGATAACGCAATGCCCAACTCTATTTAATACTCATACTTCTTAAGACAATTCAAGTAGTTTTTTTTATATTTAAATTAAATTACTTAGTATATGTTTATTAGTATTAACTTATTTGTAAATTTTCTAGCACCTAAACGTTTTTAAAATGGTATTTTTCTCTAGCTCAAGCAATATTTTCTATAATGAAAACTGTGACAAAATTATTTAAAAGTAGAAGCGAAAATATATTTTTCTGACACGGCTCAACAATTTATCCAGCAGTCGATTTTCACCTGGACATAAATAGACAGGCGAGAGAGAGAGAGAGAGAGAGAGAGAGAGAGAGAGAGAGAGAGCTCAATCAGGACATAAATATTTTCACAATTCGGATCCTCGCCACCGCAATATAAAAATAAACGACGGGTTATTTTCTCAAATGCGTTTGGCAAACTTTTTTTTTATTTTTCGCGAAAAATCCTACTCGCCCGCTTTCCACTTTTTCTCATGAGGCGAGAGAGCAAACGCAGAAACGTATATACGCAGGCGGCGTTAACGTAAACGTGGATACGTGTTGGTGAGTGAATTTCCACGAAAAATTTTGCGAGAAAAGTTATTTAAACGCATATGGCGGAATGGAGAAATACGCCCAGCGCCGAACAATGGAAAACCTAGACCCGAATTCACTTACCCTCGACTCACGGCGCACAACTTCCATATTTTATGGTAATTTCTTGTTGTTTTCACTTTTGTTTATATGCTGATGGTGATTTAGAGAAGAATCGGTATTTGAGGCTGCTTATCTTTTTTTTTAATTTTAGAAAACGCGCTTTTCCACTTCCCTCGTTGAGCTACTTAGGTGTGAGGCTTACAGCTCCATCTGTTTTTTCCCATATTAGATTTTTTTATTTTTAGCGTAGTCATGGTCTTCTGAGTTGTCTGTTAAATCTTGGATTTTACATGATTGACTGGTTAGTTATTAATATTTTTATAATAGTTAAAGTTGGTGACTTGTGATTTTAACAGACAGTTAAGCGCCGAAATAGGCAAGTGTTTTAAGCGGTTATTTCCAATGAGAAAAAGTCAAAGAGACTTTCAGTTATGAAAATTAAGTGTCTCAACTCTTCAGTTCCTTGTCTGAAAGCTGAGTCAGACCATGAAAAAGTTAAATAGTGATTTGCGTTTGCTTATCGAAAAAGAAACATAGCCCGAAAATCGTTTTGCATTCTGCCGATTATTCTTATCGGAGCGGATTTCTAGATCACCAAAGGAAAAATAAAACCGCCGGCCGGTTAGAGTAATAGAAAATCGCGAAAAAATTATTGCTCATTCAAATGCTTTCGATCTTCTGAGAAAGTATTCATATTTTTAACATCTGGCTTGAACACCTTCGGAAAAGTTTCTTATTTGAGTGTCTTATTTTATTACTTAAGCAAAAATAGACGGTACGAATGCTTATAATTTGTTAAGAATTTTGCGTCATTCCCAGACCCCTATTAAACCATATGTATATCAATTATGGTTTAGGCTTAACTTATGCAGCATTATAAAAAGGGCATTGCTTGTACACCTCTTGGAAATATTTGTGCAAATATAATTTTATATAAGAAAAAATGCTTTTAAAACAAAATTTCTTGACAAATGAGAATTTTTGAATTGACGTTTTTTCTCGAGATATACTCAGGAAATAATATCCATTTGAATTTTTTTTTTTGATTACACAAAAAATGTCTTCGTGCCTTAAAAAAATCTAGCGATCGGTTACCAAAATGTGAAATAACAATATTATTATGCGTAGTTATTATGCACGCATCTTTTCCAAACAAAGCGTAGTTTTTCAGCTGTACTTATAGGGGATTAGCATCTCAGAACAGATGTACAATATTTCTAATTAATAACGCATTTTTTTAGTTACGAAATATCTCTTCAATTGTTATATAAAATACTTATAAAAATAACGATTTTTTTTCAAAAAATATTAAATAAATATAATATTTTTTGATTATCATTTTTTTAGTTTTATGTGGTAATATACGATTATCTGGGGTACTAAAAAAAAATTAATTTCGACCACCGCGCCGTACAGGTACGGCGAAACTGCTCAAAGGGTCAATCTCTTTCTGAAATAAAAAAAATCAATCAAAAATCGGCAATCATATTAAGGGCAAGCTACTGACCAAATTTTACATAACAAAACTCACCATAATTCAAATTTTTTTAATCCTATTTAAAAAAATATTGGGACATTGATTTGAGCTAACTGTTTTTTGTTAAAGCATTTAAATTTAATAATAGTATCTAATTAAATGTATGTTAATTAATTCAAATTAAAATTGTTCAGTTTTATTTATTTGCCTAGAATTAATTATTAGCTCGTTACTTAACTAAATAAATTAAATTAAATGACATACCTATATGATTTAATAATTATTAAATTATTTAATTCAAATTAAATTTTTGTAATCAATCTTTAAACGTGTCTTTGTTGAGTTTGCCCTAAATATTGTTAAAATATAATTCTATTATCGTAAGACGTAGTAGTTACGCGTTTTCTTTATATAAGCCGCATATTGGATTGATCTCTAGATTTTAGACATCGTAACTAAACCAAGGTTAATATTAATCAAAAAGTAGTTACTAAAAGTCTCGGTTGATGCTTGGCGTAGCTCCGCTTCCAGCGAGTCTAAATAAATTCTCGTATATCTTAAATCGGTTGTATCCGGTAAAGGTCTAGATGCAAGTTATTAGTGAAGGTACACGATGAATAAAATATGTACGGTATATAGTCGCTTATATGCGCTTTTTTAAATATAGACGGTGATTTGTTCCAGTTTTTTTTAACCATTGCGATGATTTGAGGGTGGAAAATAATAGATCTATTCCTTTTAATTGAAATATTTTGAAGGTAAATAATCAGAATCTCCGATCGTCAATTGCGTCAGAATAACAAATTCATTTGCTTAGCGTCACTACTGGATACGCAAATATTATTTCAGTTATTTAATTTATCATGTACCTGTCACTTTTAAGTATTTTTTCACAGTATATGGATACCGATACTTATAAAAATGCTATAAAATAATTAAATCTCTAGTGAAGTTTGTTTTTATAAGTTAACTAAAAAAAAACATAATTTCACCTATTTAAATAGATTTTATTTTTTACTTTTACAAGAATATTAAGATGTTGCATCTTTAGTATTGTGAGACATGTTTTAAAACTTTTAAATAACGTTTTTGATGCAAATTCATAAATAAACAATATCCATAATGATAAATATAGCATAAATATTAACTTTGCTGCTCGAAAAAATAAAAAATGCTAATAAGTAAAAATTTAAAAAAATACATATATAAAATATGCAATATAAAAAAAAATCTTTACAGAAGAATAAAGTATTCATAATAGTATCATAGTTTAAGAAGTGTTTTTTTAAAAAACCTATGAATCTATGTAGAGCTCAATAAATGGATTTATAGGTTTTTAGATTTAAACTATACCTACATTTATTTATCATGAAAATCATTTTTTCATAAATCAGATAAATATTATTTTTATTTTTTTCTTTATTTACTTCAGATAAAGCTTTATATTGATATGGTAAGCTTATTTATATCTAGTTAGATTCAAAGAAAACACCATTGATTTCGTCTTTAAATTTTGCTATCGATTTTATATTAAATTTGCTGATCCACTTTTTGATATTTTATTTTATTTTAGTAAAAATATATATATTGCAATATTACTAAGACAATAAACTAAAAATATAATAATGGATATGGACGTATACTTTTCGTAATAAATTGTGTTATCGTAATTTAATATGAAACATCATATTGTATAATATTATTCAAAGCTTATGATTCATTGTTATAAAACAATGTCTTAATATAGCCCAAAGATTGCTGCGAAAAATATATTCATAGTACAATATAATAAAGCGGAAGCGGCAAGTTACTCGCAAAAAATTGGGATGGCCAACTCTTTCACCACATACATATTTTAAAAGAAAACTTTTTGACAACCTTTGTGTAAATATTTAGATATCATGGTTAAATAACTACATAAATTTATAAAGCTGATACTTTTATAAAAAGTAAATAGTATCAGATAAAATTTTAATTATAACTTTCACCATATATCACATGAAAATCTTTCACTGCTTTCCTTTCAATCGCCTTGATTGATAAAAGAAGATTGTGATTATTTATTTTTCTTAATACACTTTCTAAAAATATATATTTTTACTATCCTCAGTACACGTCTCAGATAAGCAGAAGACATTCTTTCTTCGAAACCCGAGCTCTTAAAATACCACATAACAATAAAAAGCATTGAAAAACTATTTGGCACTATCTAATTTCACTTTACAATCTCGCATTCTGGGATCGATAAGCTTTCGCCCGACAAACGCAATATCCTCATTCAACCAAAGGCGTAGAAAAGCCCTTTTAGAATAACGAGGATTCCGGTTACGCAACATATTGCGTTTTATATCTATGAATAGACAGAAACGAAAAAATATTTTTTTCGAATCTGATGTGTCCATAACAATAATAATGCTACTGCTGCATGTAAGCCGGTGCATCACGGTGAAGCAGCTGCTATTTTTTTTTTTTTTTTTTTTGAAGATTCATTATATACCCTTGCATCCGACTAAATTTTAATATTTCTTTTTCAAAAATTTGCTTCATCACTTGTATGGAATTTCTGGATTCACTTGAACAGAATGCATATAATTTAGATGTCTTAAGTATTTTACTTCCTAAAATATTATTATGCTATCTTTGCTTTCTTTCATTTAGAAATACTGAATCAACAGTTTGTACTCTTAAAATTTGAAAACAATATATTTTAAATAGTAAAGTGATTTTTGGCCTTCTTTATTGTCTATAAATAATACTCTTTATTTTAATAATATATTTTTATTTTTTGACAGGGAAGCTTACATTGTATATAAATACTTCAAAGACATTAATTTCTAAATTTATTTTCCTCACCATATTTTTTTCTATTTTTGGCATTATAAATTATAAGCACTCATTCACGCGTCAGCTTATAACTTGTTATCATCTAACGCGTCAAACCATACAGAAAAATTCTCGGAATCAGTAGGCGGTATACATAATTTCCATCAGCGCCCACTACTCCTTTCTTCTATAATTTAATCACAGTGAAAGGAAAAATACGAAGATAGCATATAATATGTATCATAATAGGTCCGAGATTGAGCGAGCGAGGAAGGAAACGGCCTACGACTAAGGTCTATGACTCGACAACATTCTTCTCGGATACTTGCTGTGTGTATACACAGAGGACTTTCTATTCAATTTTTCTCTCGTGTAATTTTCCGGGCTTTTCCTTAAAGGCACAAAAATTTCGTACAAAGGCCGATTAGGACCCCTGAGTGACACGATCGCTCACCCTCTGACGTCACTGATATATAATAATGTACAACACGAACGTATTTAGCGTGAGTCTTGTCGTTTATTTTTTTTATCCATCTTACTTTCTTTTATAAAGTATAAGAGATGTATTAGATCCTTCGTTTATTGAATATCATCAGATTTTAATGAAAACCTTTTATATATCTTACTCAAATTATAGTTTTATTAATTTTCCAATGATATTGAAGTTGCACTTTAAATATTGTCGGTTTCTATGATATTTTTACTTATTGAGTTTTTGTAATTTGTGATTTAATATGCATTAAAAACATAGTTTAACTCAGCTTTACAATGCACAAAAAATATAGGAAAAATTTTGTATGAAAATACAGAAAATACAAAAATCAATTTTTGCAGCAAAATAATACTTTTTTATAATTTTTACAGAACATCTGTTTTAATTTTTATAAAAAAAAATTAAACAGATGTTCACAAAAGTTAATCAAAAAAATCTTAATAGGTGATAACGCTCTTTTAAAAAATGCACAAAATTTGTGACATCTATAATGCATCAGAAAGATACAAAAAAACTGTTTATCAAAACACAAAATTATGGAATTAAAACTTAGGTAAATTTAGATATACCTTAAATAGTAAATTCCAACGCACAGCTGCATTTCTTTGACCAACGGTAATAATTTAGAACGAAATTCGAGGCTCTGCTGCAACAATAAAAAAACTTAAATTTAATAAAAAAAAATATTTTTGCAAATAGATATCAAATACATATCAGTTATGAATACGTACTTTAAAAATATTTTTTTTACTCTTGTAGATATAAAAACTGTGTATATATTGCGTATGAATATTAATTAGGATTACGCAGCAAACTTGCTAGGACGCCAAAAATAAAGTTAATAAAGACGAATGAAAGTAAACGATGAAAGTGAAGGATGACCCCTGAAACAAATATTTATGGCAATAAATTTCACTCAAGTAGTTGTTCGTTTAATAATTAGGACCAAGAAAAAAAATAACATATATAAAGCGCGCAGTCAGAATCGGTGCTATCTTATTACGACTGCTTAATAAATGATAAAGCGGCGCTCTTGATATTTTAGTGACTTTAGAAACCGACCTTATCGATACTACATTTATAAATAAATAAATTCTGCTTCAAATATGCATACATAGCTTAAATGCAAATTAAAATATGTTTTATTTTAAATGCAAGTTTTGTTTAATCTTTCGTAAAACCCTTAATTTGACTCTTGTTATCAATAATGAAAATATTTTTTTGCTATTTATTTTTTGAAAAGCGCACACAGCACATTTTTTACAAAGAAATTTGCGATATTTTTAAAGAGTATTTGTGAAGTTATTTACTTTTTGTATGTTTGACATGTCGGTCATTACCATTTAAAAATATCAAAAATATAAAGATGCAATTTTATTTTTGAAACATATTTTTGTTGTACCAAACTGTATGGTCACAATAAATTATCTACATATTTCTGTATCACTAATAAAAATGGAATACGTTTTAATATATTCAATATTGGTAGTTCGGAATCGCAAAAAAGATTTTTTGCAATTCCAAATTTTCTTTTACCTTCAAATTAACAGACACAATTTTTTTTTAATTGTAATGTAAAATTTATAAATGGCTAAAAACATATATTTCTTAAAAACTTAAAATTAGTAAACAGAAAAAAGTAAACCTCAATAATCAGCAAAATCAGTCAATACACTCACCACTTTTCTAGATTTCGATTGACCGGCGCCGGCGTCCGAAGTAATATTCCTCCGGCTGATTAGCTGAAACAGCTGTCTTTCCATTACCTTTTTACACAGTCTTTTAACTTTATAACCGATAGACTACCATATGTGTAAAAAAAAATGCCGACTGTAAATATTTAATTGAGAAATATTAAATATTATTCTAATCACAAAATTGCATTTGTTGAGTTACCACAGCTGACAATTTACCATTTTTAAATTGCATGCCATTGTTCACCTTAAAGGTAATATCTATAGGTACCACAAAGACAAAATATATTCATGTCCTAATCACTGAACTACCCGGCCTAATAACTAAATATGATACACTCTAAACAATCTCATAAGAATGTTTGCTAACATTATTATGTTACAGCAGCAACAAATATGCGACGAACCGACTAGAAACAACACTTTAGGATTACTCGGTTCGCACACATCACTCGCATGGGGTGTATTTTCAACTCATCCCCTCGGGTATGCGACAAGATTTACCCTTTGTTTTGCTTTGCCCCGCGTAACGGATACTAATTACTGATACAAAGATAAGTGATTGTTGTGTTACATAATAGTTGGTTAAATTCTTTACTCGTCGGATGTGTATATTATACGTAGTGTCGTGACGATAACCTGTTAACGATTGTCGAGTGATAAGGCAATTTTACCACTGGCGTAGATGACACGACAGTATACGTGTGCTTAAGGTTATAGTAAATATTTATGCATAACTATGACACAAGTAGGACATTGTGCGAAAATATGAAGGTAAATAATAGGAAAAGTATCTTAATATAATATATATTAAATTTATTTTATCATGTTTGTACATTAAATCATTAATGTATCCTACTAAATATAAATGCATTATTCGCTATAAAATTTTTAGCTTTTTATATATTTTTATTTGACGATAATGCTTTTTTGCAATTTTTTATTATTATACTATTTTAAAGTGTATTTTTAGTTTTTAATTTAACTTTTATTTAAACAAGTATTATTATTAATTTGCCTTAAATTTGTCAATTACATATGGTTATTAGCTGTCGGTCTTTCACTACCATGAGGTACCGCAGCTAGTAATGAGCGCTATTTAATAGGGAATTATTTTGAGAGATATGTGCATTTAAATAAATACGTTGTTCCATTAAGTTGTTTGTGCATTAATGTAAAGTGAATCTTATTGTTTTACTTTGGTTTCGTTGCAGAGTTATTCACAAGGTATTCACTGTTCTGAACGCTCGTTGCCGAGCGTTCCCACTGCGACGGGGCCTACACGATTTAATTGTTTTGACGTGAATTTTTGCCTTCTGAGAAGTGATAATTGTTTTTGCGCTCTCCTATTGATCAAAATTCGGTTTGAATATACTTTGATCAGTCCTTTTATTTTATTGTAGAAGTCTATTAGTAACATTAAAATATTATGGAGCAATATGTGAGATGCGATGTCTGTCTGTATTTACTCTTCCGCTTATTTTTCCCTGAGGGATGAGTTGGCTTAGTTACTAACTATTTGAAAACATATTTCGATCTCCTAATTAAGTCTAATTTAAAATCTTGAAACCCAATATATAAAAGTTAAATTTGCAATATCAGGTTCAAAGACTTTACTACATACTTTTCTTCAACTGATGTCAACCTAAACGTTATTTCATTAAAAATATCTTATACGTATTATTTTAATTGAAAAAAAAAACGTTCAAGAAATTTATTATTCCACTGCCCACTCCGTCTCATTTAAGGTCCAGTTCTTCGCTCACTTTTCTCGCACACCTATCGCATCACGTTCCCCGTTATCAATCCAAAGGACCGTCTGAATAATGAATGTGTCTCTCAGTTGTCGGAGGCTTCTCGGCAGTGGGCATGCGTCCCGCGTAGGCTCGGCTCGTTTTCTGTAAAAGCCTGCTAGTGCGGCTCGGGACCCCGGCGCGAAAACATATCTGCGCGACCTCCGCGCGGACGCAAATTGACAGTGCGGACCTTTCGGGAAGCTCGACACACCGCCGAAACTAACCTATAAATGTGACTTCCGGATTTTATTTTTAAATATCTAAAGTGCTCAAGAATAAATATGTCAAGTGACAGTTTTGGTTGAGTTGCAAATTTTGTGTGTTTTGACGGCTGTCAAATCTGGAACAATACTTTCGGAGGGCGCGCAGTTTTGTTACAGAAATGTTTGTATGCCTATGTTTTATTATTGAATTTAATAAATATTATTGTTTTAAATAATGCAAATATGTATATAATAATATATAAAAGTAAAGAGAGTTATACATTTATCTTCTAATCTCTATTTTAAATAACATGACGCGCTTATTCCGGACTTGAATGTGCTCTATTAACGTTATAAACTACTGTAGAGATGAATGAATAAAATCTTGTAAATAAGTATATATATATCTACACATTAAAAAGATATTATAGCAGTAACAAACATTAAGGTTTTAAGTCAAGGTCATAAATACTAAAAAAATATATAAAATAATAACTCTACGCGTTACTTTTATAACAATATTTTTAATCTAAAAATAAAATACAATTTTTTAAGTTTATACTTCACATACTTATTATTAATTTCAATTGACAATTTATTTTTTGTAATATCCCAATCTCAAAAATTGAACTTATTATATGATACTTTTTCGTTGTTCTTAACCACGTAGTACGATGACGTTTATTTTAATATTTATTAAAATTGTTCGATTAATTATATTCTTATTAATTATATTTATTTTATAGTTTTTTTTATTAATATAAATAATTTTACAGACATACTTATTATATATACCATATATGTTACTACATTACTGTTCTCATGTTTACAATTTGTTTCTAGCTATAATTGGGTAGAAAATAAGAATATAAAATAAAACATTTGTTTTTATAATTTAGAAAAAAAATCTTCTACAATATTTAAAAAAATACACAAAACAAATTGCATAATCTAAGTACATTATACCAAATATCTAGAACCATTTATATATGTTGTCATTAGCCTTTAAAGCAATGTGTGCTTTGGTATTTTGTACTTATTTTTAAATATTAGGTTGTTTTTATCTTAGTCACTGATACACAATGTTAGTGTGGTTTAATCGTTGGTATATGAAGGATATGCATTTTTTTAAGATTATCATAAAAACGTTCAATATATATATTTTTTATAGCTTTATTTTGAATGATTTGCAATTTAGATAAATATGATATAGCACTCAGGTTAACGGTAAAATATGTCTAATTATTGTTTTTTAGATTAAAATTTTATTTATAGACCCGCGCCTTTTCCATAATATATCGACCTAAAAGTCGCAATGGCGAAATTCCAAAATATGTTATAAATTTTAAGTCCAAATATAAGCTTAGGTATTTAACGCTTGTTTTACAATTTACGTTACTGCTCTGTTCATTTTTAAGAGGTAGAGGCAGAGTTTGTCTATGTTTTCTAAAAATAATTGCTTGTTTTTGATTCTTCACTTCTCAAAATTTTTATATAGGATTTCAAAGGATTTTTATTATTTATTTGCGATTGGTTTAAGACTGTAAGCATCTGTTAACGTACAAATAAACGCTAATATTTTCCTATTGTTTTTATTGCAATAGTTTCGTAACGTTTAATTTAATATTTATCATTAAGTTATTTAATTACGATAATTTTTTTATATTTATAGCGTTAATAACTCGTATTATTAAAGTATTTTCAAGTCATTAAATGATATATTAATAAAAAATAATAAAAAAGTATATATATATGTATAGTAAATATAACGGCTTTTAATCAAATCAACATATAATATATATCTGTTATTATCTTACGTAAAACAAATATTTTTTAACCGCAATAAAATTAATAATAAAATAATACAAATATGCCATTATATTGTAAATAGTGGTTTTTATTGACATAATAACTGCAGCAGTCTTAATCAAATAAATATATTTTTTTTTTGATAGAATGAATTAATAAATATTTTAAATAAACTGGTTATCTAGTATAACCCAACACGCTGTTTCAAAATGACAGCTTTTCAAAAAAAAATACCACATTTGGTAAAACAAATTCATAGAGGAAAAAATAAAGAGTTCAAAAACATTCTATTTTGCGTAAATATTTTACATGTTATTCATTTTTTTGGCATTAATAAAAAAACTTATTGTCACAAATTATTATAATTATTTAAAAGAATATGAAACATGCATATTCTTTTTTATTTAATACAATACATACATAAATATGTTTTTATGGTATATGTGAAAATAAAATTGTAATAAAAGTAATTGAAATTGAAATCGAAATGGTCTTTTACAAAAATATTTTGCTATTATTCTGAAAAAAATATATATTACTGACTGTATTGATTTTCAATCCGATGTTATTTCTGGAATGTGGAATTCGAGCGATATTTATAGTTCTTATAGTTCTTATTGTCAATATATATATATATATATTTTGACGCTTTATATATTGTAGGTTCTTTTATATAAACTACCTATATTGATAAATTTAGGGCGGTTTAATATTACATTGTTTATTTTAACAATTAATATAAAATATAAGCTTACAATTCTATTTTTTAGTAAAATAAGTTTTAAATAGCTTAATGCTACTAAAATCTTATTGTTATATTTATTATGTTCAAAAAAAAATATTGTAAACGCTTTTTATATTCCACTTCAATCAAGTTATTTTATCAAGCGTATAAAATTGAATTATAGAATGCGATTTAAACAAGTAATAAAGTTTTAAAAATAAAATAATAAAATAAGAATAATATACCATTTGTGTAAGTCGATAACTAACACCTGAAATGCCTGAGTTCGTATTCCATATGAGGTTTCCCTTAGGTTTGGCAAATTTATGTTTATATAATATATTTCTTTAATCGGGTTTCGAGGCCAGATAAATGTAGTATTGTAACCAAATTAGACGCCATAAAGCGGTTAACAGTTTATTTAGTTAAATTGTACAATTTATCGAGTTGTAAATATTTTATAGACTTGTGAATAATTTATATCCTGAGTCTGTTTGTCTGCTCTCGATGCTTGTGCTTCATCGTTTCTGGCCCTCTTGTCTCGAATTACAGGATCACATGTTGTGTGACAAAGTGTCAGACCTTTTATATTCTTGATTCGAGAAGTCTCCAGCGAATCACAAAAATGCAGAAATCAGTTGAACAATTGCATCGCTCGTATATTCGACTAGCAAAATTCACGCCTTGAATAAGATGAACCCATTCTGAATGTCATTTATGCAAAGCGGTGAATATCAATAGTGGTTTTTATGCTCATGGACGCATTGTCTATTGTATAACTTGCTTAAAAGGGTAGTTTTTATAAAAAAAATTAGCGTTTAATAAGACGTATGCTTAGTTACGCAATCGTGCTAATTATATATTTATCAGGGGCAGGTGGTGAGAGATAAGGGCATTCTTACCTCATGCTCTTATCTCCCACTCACTCTCGTCTTCGTATCGTATCTCATCGCCCACGCCTGATATTTATCTGTTGTTATTATTTCCTTTATTATGACTTGAACGTAACTGCGCAACTAAACGGACTCCCATATTTTTATATGTATCTAGGAGATAGGAATTCCTGTTTCTTATATAATTAAAATTTTAATTTTGATCGATTATTACAGATAATGCTTTTTTCTGATCTCATATAGCAATACTTTATTTATTAATTATTTTCAATCAAGATATACAGTAATTAAAAAATTCTAATAATGAGGAATATTATATAGCAATATTATATATACATAAATAGCTAATAATGAGTATTATAAAATTTAAGTGTGTTTGAAATGTGATTAACAATATCAAATACAGATTTTTTAGTGATTCATAAATATTTAAAATTAAAATACTATATAAAAAAAATAATTATCTAATTTCAAGAAAACCTTGGTTTATTAACACATGTTTTATATGCTCTTCGTTGATTTTTCAATATATGTATATATAATCTTGATTTATCGTCGCTTGCGATTTGTTTACAACGGTTATCGCCATACGTCATTTACTGACAGAATCAACGCCGAAGCGTGAGGAATAAAACAATAATTCAATCTATATCCGTTCCTCTCGTGCGCATAGGATTTTTACCTCTTGTTTTTACACATGTTGTATTCTATCGTGATGAACGAGTTAAACATCGCGTTAAAATATAACCAAAATATTTTTTATATATGAAGTGAATAATAGGTATTTAAGATGTTATGTATTTGAGAAAAAGGCTTAATAAAAATATTGCAGAATTAAAAAAAAAATATTTCACCAATCAATTGGATGGTTTTTTTAATAAATATTCGTTCCTGTATTTAATAAGTTTGGATAGTTAAAAAATAATGTTAAATTTCAAAGTTCAACGTATTACATATGCTCTAAAGTAACTTTATCATAATCAAACATAAAATACATAGAATGTCAGATTTAGTAATGGTTAAATTTAATTGTACGTCTTTCTTATATGCTAGTTATTCACTGCTGTTTTTTCTTCTTAAGAAATTAATAATTTTTATTTTGTTTAAATTTACAACGTGAATTTTCTTTAGACTTATCGATAAATATACTTGAAAATAATTTGTAATGTTGTATTAATATGTTTTTACTTATACCAATAAGCTTTTTCTAGTACTAAATAAATCGCTTTAAAATAAATACATATATAATATTTTTTTTACATAATTTTTTAATTTACTTATAGGTTTTATTTTTAATATTTATATATGTTCATGTTCATTTTTATATATGTTTATATTGATTTATTAGTTTTTCTGCTGTTTTTATAATACCTTGTAATTGCATATTTTTTAAATATTTTTGTGTGATAAAAGGTAATGTTTTTAAGTCTTAATAATATCTAAAAACAATATTTTTGTCACTGAAAAGCATAATGCTCTTTATGTAAAGGTATATTAACTCCACTCAGAAGATATTACAATTATTATTATTATTACAAAATTATACGCATAAGATATTACGCGGTCAGTTTAATTAAATCACTCCTTCGGTCCGCAATTTAAGCGGTGGTTTTAGGTGTATGCTAGGGAGTTTCTAGGGGAGAGTCTAGGGAAATCGGAATGAATAATTGACCGACTTTCAGCATGACAGGAGATATTCAGGAGCTTAATTCAATGCGGAAAATTTGCCCAATCAGCTTTTCCCCCCTTTGATTAACTTAAAAAGTTTGCGTCTTTTTTTACGCTCGACCGACGAGCGGAGCTGGGAGGAGAAAAAGATAAAGATAAAGAGAAAAAACCTTGTAAAACCTTGCGCCGTCCATGTCGTATTTAAATGTTTGCTTATTATAAGGGGACGTCTGGATGGGGCAAAAAATAAAACCACTTTAAACTTCAAATACATTTTAAGGTTTTTTTTATATGTACTACGTCTGATGGACAAAAAGTTGCTTTTAAGAAAATCCAATGAGGCCGTGTTTGCCTTTTTGCATTTTTATCTTATTACGTTTTCGGTTCTATATAGTAAAATGTGATAATCTCATTACACAGGCATAATAAAAAATTTAAAAACATTGTTAAAAATCACGTTAAATGGCAGTTACGTAATTAAAAAATATACCATAGTTATTCTACTAATACCAATTTTACAATTATAAATTTAACAACTAGTAAAGATTTTTGATCCTGTTTTAGTAATACTAGTTGATCGATGTCTGGTTTTATAAAAGTGGTTGCAATAATGCTCGTCATAAATATTTGTTCTAATTTTGTTTTTCGTTGTTCATCTTTGTAAATATTTGCTTGCAAATCTAAGTAATGCCAAAGAGCGTTGTTATGAATAAATTATGATTGTACAGCGAGGAATAAATTTCTCTAGAAAGATAATAAATATCTTGTGAAAGTTTACAAGACTTTTAAATTCTAAATTAAATTTTCCTAAAGACAAATGTTTAAAGAATACCACGAAAATATATTAAATTTCCTTTATTACAATAAGTAAGTGCTTTGCATTTTTTCTGATAGCTGGGATATTTTTTATTAATGTTTTTATCTATAATTGTAAATATAATACCTAATCAACCTAAAAGTATACGAATTTTTAAGTCGCTTGTGTCCTATAGATAGCGAATTAGATATTCCTGTTCAAATCAATCTCGATGATTCAGGGCGGCAACAGACTATTTGTTATTGTCTGATAAAACTTTATTCAGCTTTACGGCGCTTATATTAGCAGTAAAATCGGCAATGATGTATTTCTATGGAATGTTTTTCTAAGAGATAAAGATAAGCAACGCATTTCTTTGTAATTGTCACCGACCATTTAGTTTTGCAAGCGCTCTTAAATTATTTAATATTAAGTTGTTAACTATGTCTATGATAATCGCTATCATCGTATCTGCAATATTCAGACAGTATCAACTATTTACTGTTTCTTATTATGTTTCTTTATTTTTTTGTATAATCAATTTTTTAATTTTATATTTTTATCTACATCTGATTGAAAAATGTTTAATGATCATTTTCCTAATTTAATATGCTATCTATGAATATATAATCATGTAATTTTTGAAGCTGGGTTCTCTGCTTTTTACGTTATTCATTAATGACATAAATTTACGTTCTCACTATATATTTTTTTTTTAATATATTTAATCTTACTTATAATATATTTTTTGTGTATTACAATAATACCATATATTGATATTTGACCATCGTGACGTATTGGGGTAGCTTATTAGGGCATGATGGTCAAGATTTAATTTAACCTTCTCAAACCCAGTGCACATTACAATGTGCAATAACTTTATTGCTTGTCTTGAAGCCATTTTCGATTATAGAATAAATCATATTATTTTAAATACATATTTAAAAATAAGCCATAGTATTTCAAAATATAAAAAAATCTTGCCCATTTAATATACTAAATAAAAAAATATACAATAAAAAAAATTCTATGAAAAGAAAATAATATATATTTCATTATCTTTTAATGTACTTAAAAAAATAATTTAACAAGAATATTTTTTATACAAAAAATAATAGTTCAAGTCTAAGGAGGTTTTTAGATATATTTAAAAAAAACAATGACACTATATTAGAACGATCTAAAGGATTATTCAAATAGATTTTTTAACATATATAGAAAAAATTATGTATATGCCGTAATCAGGCGGTATAGTTTTTACTGGCGTGTCAAGTTGTGTTATTGTCGACTGAAATGTCTGCAAAGCAGCCGGGATTCATCGTGATGTGATCGCTGGTGTGACTTGTATTATTGCAGTTTTAAGCTTTTCTATGCTGCTGTGACACCGTGGCGTCTTTTCGTACCATCTTTGTGGCGTCCCTGTGTTATCTATTCTTCTGACTAAGTGACACATATTTTATAATTCTGCTTCAAGACAGCTTTGGCGGATCATAGATGCGGATATATGCGATTAAATTGCATCGCGTCTTAGGGTCGCCCTCGAAGCTGTTTACGCCTTGATATAAATTATTGAGATAACCACTTTGGTGAGTCATAGAACAATAGTAATATGCGCAGAGTAAAATTTATTTTATAGATAGCGCGTCCATTCCAAATAAAGAGTAATATTTTACGGTACTTCTGGGTGATTAACGTCTCGAGATGGATGTATTTTTTGATGGTTCGTGCAATATGTCTTATTATAAATACAATTATTGTTTTATGATATATTTTTTATTGTTATATAAATATACTTTCGAGACAAATTAAGTTGTCTGTTAAACTGTTCCTTAGAGTTATCTCAAATAAATATAACAAGCAGGTGATTTAAACACCTTTGCCTTTCTTTTAAATTTAACGCATTTAGTATAATTATAAAATATTTTTGCGTCACTGTCATGCTTAAAACGAAATCTAAACCAAAATAATCGTCTACCCGCAGGTAAAATTCTATGCTTATTTTTAAGCCTTATAATTTTTTCCTTGAAATTCCGTTTATTTTTATCAAATTTTTAACCTTTGATGTAAACAAACATCCATGAAACATAACAAAAGCATAAAGATGCTTAACAGTTAGCACAATACAAGAAAAATATATTTTTGCGTTGACGTCAGAAAAAAAAATTGTTTACATGCGAATTATAAAATTTTGATTAATTAAAGCTAATGACTCAATCTGCTTTATTGAAAGTTTTACAAATATTAATGGTTTTTGATTAATATTAGTCAATAGCTAATTGTATATTGTAGCTAAAAATACATATATAGACACAGAAATATAATTTTAATATAAATATATAATAATAAAATTTTGTTGTCTCTTATTTTCTACAATTGTTTTTTTATATATTGCTTATTTTATTTAAAAGATCTATATTTGCACATGCTTTGTAATGAAATACAAAGTATTGGTTCATAATTATTTTCTTTTTTACAAATAAGTACAATATAAGTGTTTTTTTAAGTTAGTTTGAGTTTAAGGATAATACAAAACCACTTGCAACTAAAATTTTAAGCTAGTAAAGCTATAATTAATTAAAAATACTAAAAATGTCTAAAGGACACACGTTTTTTGCTGAATACGATGATTTTTGAGGACATGATCACTGCTGTTTAATCTTTTAATTTTTGCAATAATACTATCAGCGTATTTATTTGTAAAATATAATCTTTACAGTAATGATTAAACTTTTATATATATATATATATATATATATATATATATATATATATATATATATATATATTTATATTGCGCGTTTGTCGGTAAGATTACTTTGTCATTCCACCACCAGGATTCCAATATATAGTGTATGATACTAAATATAATTTAATATTTATATCAAAAACGTTCGGTACTGATTTTATTGCCAGTCATTTTATGTTCTAATTTTTTTTTTATGTTATATTCTTCTTCTTGTGCAATCTCATCGATGCAATTACTATTTTTTCGATCACCGCACAATAAAATCGCTAGCGCCTGTCATATTACAACGGTAGATAATCAATATTAATAAAAGCATAATATATATCAAGAATGATTATTCTTATAAGAATAACTTATTTTTCATTACAAAATAATGTTATAAATATATGCTAATAAACGGTTTTTATTTATTTAAAGCAAGCGTTTTTTCTATATTTATCATAAATTTCTATTACAATTGGTAGCTTAAATTTTTTTTTTAATAATACATTGTTTGTCCTAATTATTATTGAACCATATTTGTCTGCGATAGGAATGGATGTAATGAATAATTCCCTTGAACCAAATTACATATATTTTATTGCTGTTTAAGTAATTAAATTTAAACAATAAAAATATCGAGCAAGAATACTTTTAAGGTATGCTTATAATTAATTTTGCTAATGTTGATAAAATCGACACTGGCTATAATTCCTTTTTATGTGCGAGTCATTTTTGTATTTTTTATACATCAGAAAATGAATCTGCTTTTAACAATAGCAAATGTGCGAGAATATCGTGCATTTTTTTAAGCATACCACCTGGGGCTTACTGATTTTTTTTAATAATTTCTAAGCTGTAATGAAAAATTATATTTTGTAAGATATATAATAAAATCTTAAAATAATCTTACAATTCTTCAAGAATTGTATTTATAATTTATCCCTCGCTGATGAAATAAATTAAAAGTATCACTTACTAAAGCTAATCTCGTACGCACATAAGCAACCCTCTGACTGACCACCTTCACTCAAACTCACACATTCGAATCTAGACTTTCCCCACTATAGTAAGTAGTTATACATGTTTTCTCTCTGGAAAAAGTCAATATTATTGCGGTCACGTACAAGGACCCAGTATCATTTGTCGACGCTGTATCGAAACTCGATAGGCCTGGCCCGGTGCACGTTACGTCTTTCACTTTTTGGGATTTCCAAAAAAGGAAAATACCAAAGCGCACTCATCAATATCCATTACTCTTTTCTTCACGCCCCTCCAGTTTCGGAAAACTTTTCGGGATGTGAGAAAATTTTCGGGCGATTTCTCTTCTACTCACTCACGTGCGCGTGGTAGTGGATACCCTCGTCTCAGATACCCTTTTGTGTGTTGTTTCTTTCTTATTTATTTTTTTGCATATCTGGCTTTTTTAAATGTTCAAGTTTCATTGTCAAAATGAATGATAAATGCTCTCTTGATGTGCGTTCGCGACGACTCTCGACGGATTTTTTTCTACGCAATATAATTTTTATAATAAGAAATTTGTATCAAGAGGAATATTTTCCGTCTAATTATCAAATAAGGTTTTGTTCGACACAAATTTATTATTATATTTATAATTTAAGACTGTAATTCCGGTTTAAGTTTTGTATGATAAATGTATGACGATTAATACGATATATAAAATACTAAAAATACATAAAAACTCTACGGACAAATAAATATATATTTATATTGAGAATCATGACAAATTAGGAGTTTGTATTTTAAAAATATGGTTAAAAACACTAAAACGACAATGACTTAAATAAAGTGTACTAAGATCACCTCCTGAAAGTGCCGAAATAAATTTTTGGCGAAAAGTCGAGCTAAAAGTGGTTTGAACGTGGTAGAAAAATATTGTATTTTTTTATTTAAAATAGCGTAAAAATAATGTTTGTTCTATTTATTTAAAACAATAAATCTGCAGTTCACAATTATTCATAAAAATTAAATAATATTTTTTTAATTATATTTCTCAATCAAACTTTTTATTTATAAACAAGTAATTATTAACATTTTGGTACTATTTAAAATATGTACAGTTAGGTATAAGCCTTTAAAATATAAAATATAAAAGAACATGCATTTACATTTATAACTAATAATGTTTGTCGCAATTGAAATAATAAATGGTTTATTAATTTCAAGTCTAAATCAAAAATATTGTTAAAAAAAAATATTCACAATTATGTGTATACAAATAATGCATCACTTAATTTTATAATAAATGAAATTTTACTATAAATAGTAAAATCAGTTTTAGTGTACATTTAAACGATGAACCAAGATTTTTATCTATAAAAATCATTTTTTTAAAAACCTATTTGAAAATCACCTCCTGATGCCGAAATTTTTTTTTGGGGAAACATCAATCTAAAAATACGTAGTAAAATACGTAAAAAAAATATTAAAACTTGCAAAAAAATAGTGTTTACATAATAAAATAAATTTAATAATTATAAATTTATGGAAAATTATTCTGAAATTCACAATTATTAAAATAAAAATAATATTTTTTTAATTATATTATTTTATTATACTTTTTATCTATAAACAAATAATAAAAACCGTTTCGAATAATTTAAAATATGTATAGTGCGTTGATTTTTTAAGCAATTTAATTCAATGATAGTGTAAAATAACGTTTTTTTTATTATGAACATGGTAAAAATTGTTTCTTTAAATATAATATTCAACTCAAAAATACCTAATTTAACCTATTTAGAATTTAATCCTAATAGATTTTGTCCTCTTATTCTAAGCCATGATAGTATGAAATTAACACAAATTTGATCAAATCTAAGAAATAAAAGAACCTTAAAATCTTTTACACCAAAAAAAATATTTTTTTTTTATATATTAATTTAAGCGAAATATATATAATATAAAATTTAAATTACTTCTAGTAACGCAAAATTGTTACTTAGAAGTCGTAATCATGGCAGGACCGTCGTTGCCAAGATATAGTAAAAAATTCAGATACGCAATAAAACCCAATATTAAAAATATAGACATAAATCTAAAATCAAATAATAAATAATTCTCATTAAGACATATTAAATAATCCAGTACAAACGGTTTTTAATATAAAATTTTAACAACCCCCTAGTGTCTGCTAATCCGTATGATCCATAATTGAAATATATTTTTTTCGGATTTTAATTGCAATTTAATCTCAAAGCCAGGCGCTCTGTGCGTTTAGCGTTGTTATTAAAAAACATAAAGATATTTTATTATATATTTCATGTGCATAAAGGGCGCAAAAAATAGCTCTGAGAAATGCTGAAATATTTCATTCAGACACGAAAGAAAATCCCTTTCGAAGGTTTTTTTTTTTAAAAAAAACATTTTATCAAAACTCGGAACAGCGCGTGCTGCGATTACGTATGAATTTATATTCGGTCATTGTCGACAACTTTGCGTTAACATTCGGGTTTAATAGTTAAATTCATGTAGAGCAATAAAATCAAAGTTCATAAATTATTATTCGTTGGATATTGTCGTGTGTGTGAAAAAATGTAAGCAAGAACGCTTTATGTTATGTTGATTCTAATAAAATATCAAATAATTAAGAAAAGTACTGTACCCATCAAATTCACGACCATTTTACCAATGCGATAATTATGGGTGGAAACAGCCTATGTCATTTTCTGCTAAATAATAAACTCAATTTGAAAAAAATGCAGATTTAGCAATATTTTAACCTTATATACTTAAAAACATATTTCACATATCGTATTTTTGGTTAATATTCATTTTAGCATGTTTTTGTATTATTCTGACAAAAAAACACGCTCAAGAAGTGGCCTATTAACACATATTGTAATAAAAAAAAACACTTAATAATTAGAAAAATATATTTTAAAACTATAATATATATTTTGAATAAAAAAATATATTTTATAATATTTAACTATATCTGATATTTTATTTAATTTAAGATATTTTAAACGGAATTACGATTTTAAATATTTTTATACACTATTTTTTCAATTTTTTTTTTCAAAAACGCTTATTACGTATTCATTTTTTTCTCAAAGATTTTTACCGAAGTGATGGGTTTTTAATTTTTTTAGTCGTTATTTAAAAATATGTACAAGATCTGTGTTTTAAAAATATTAATGAAAATCTCATAAAAACATAAAAAAAGTTTTAATATTTATTTCTATTGGTAAACGTTTTTTAACTCTTTGATATATTCTTTTAAATCGTTTCACCAAAGTTGCGGTATTTTATTTAGCCACAATTTTTTTTAAAATGCCCGATAAGACTGGCTTTCAAACATAGCTTAAATATTTACATCATATGTATATTTAAAAAATAAGTTTCATGATAATATTATTAAAACTCTAGCAGTTATCAGAATCTCAAAAACTTGACAAAAAAAATAAAAAGCAAAATTTTCTTTTTTTCATTTTATTTCTAAAATAAAAAAATATTTAAACAAACTTATTTTTTTTTTCGTTCTAAATAATTAACCTTTTTTTATTTTTTTACTAAGGTTTTTAAACTAAGTTAATTTAAAGAAAAATGCATTGTGCTGATCTCTTTCTGTTTTTGTATAGATTTACTTTTTGTCGCTGCAACAAAAAGATTTTGAATTCTTAGTTTAAATTCAGTTTATGCGACCCTCATTTGCTAAACTTTTTTAATTTATTAGCTGTTTTAAGTAGTCTAGAATTAACGCCTAACTTTTGTGCATAGTTCAAATCTAACCAGTCCCATTAGTTCAAGACTTTCTAAATATTTAATTTTTTAGAACCACAATTTCATTGTATATTCTTAATAGTATCAAGAACAGATGCAAATTTTTATTTTATTTAAGCTTAAACGTTCTTAATTTCTTAACTTTTTTCATACATTTAATTCATTAAATACTTTTAAAATACCATTTTCATACAAGCTGTAAGATCAAATTAGCTAACACATTAATCGAGATATTTACAATATATGTTTTTAGAATAAATTTCATTACGATATCATTAAAACTACGAAAGTCCTCAAAAAGCAACATAAATGATCATAAAATGTAGAAAACTAAAAAAAATATATATTTTAATCTATATTTAAACGTTTTAATCGCATAACTTTTGATGTTTTGATTTTAATGTAACCAAAAGACCTTTAGATTTAATTAGGAGTCAATCAGTCAACAACGATTTAAGCTGCCTAGTTTTGTCTTAAAAATATTATAAATATTAGCAAAACTAGGTACAGCTGATATATTTTTTTTAAAGTTATAAACATATTTATATTCTTAAGTAGACTTTGTTAAGGAATGACAATGTTTTACAAGATCAGTAAAATGTACACATCAATTTAGATGCGATGGACCCCTATGGTACCATCGTAATATATATGTATACACGTATTCATGTTTGTTGTGATACAGAAAGGAAATAATGTCTAAGAAAGCCATCTTAAACAGAAGTTTTAGTGCATATAGATATTAGCAAAATCAGAAGTAAAACAGTATCATTGTTAATATCATATTATATTATACTGTTCTTAAAAAAATCGTTGCATGAATTATAAAATGAGTAGAAAAGTATTACAATGTTTAAGTCCTTTTACGACAATGGATATAGTATTTGTTTTTTCAAAATACACTAATTACAAAATATGTTTTGGTATTCAACGTGTTGATACCATTAAATTTAATTCAAATTCAAAAAGAGCATTAGATTGATTAATTACTAAATAAACGATAAGAACACGCTATGTATTAATACAGCAAAAAAACTTTTGAACTTTCATCGTTAAAGCGTCTAAAATGCAATCGCGACGTTATGCTGTGATTTATTACACATTTTCATTCAAAAGTATAATACTTATCAAATCAAGCAAAGCATAAATTAATTAAGCATAAAAATAAACAAAACAGTTTATTAAATGGATATTTCTTTCAAAAAACAATTCTTGGGTATGCAGATGACATAGACATAATAGAAAGATTTGTTATAAATTTTTGCCTATATACTTTTTTTTAGTAATATTCAATTTATTTCACTATAACGTACAAACATATATAAGCTATTTATTCTAAAGCTCGCGCAAACCGTTATAAATCACAACCGCTTTGACTTATTTCAAAAAAATAAAAATTGCGTCACACCGTTGAAAAAATTCTCTAGGTACAATAATTTACATGTGTCGCGTATAGTTTTATTTTTTCGGGTAAAGGATGTGCGTGACAAGGGGATATTTGCTTCCAGCACACATTTTCGTCGGTTGATCCTTCATCTAAAATTAAATCGCACTCCGTCATGTTATTCGCACCTAAATATTATTTTCAGCACAGATTACATCCACGGGCTGGTGTATCCGTCAAAAAATTGATGGCTCGTCGGAGTGAGGTCGGATTATGGATGAACACCTAAAGGAAGCGAAGGGAAGGTGTGTTACGTGGAAACATAATACGCTGTTTGCGGGGTCAATAAAAACACTATCATGAAAATTGAAGAGGCACGTGAGAAGCTATTTTACAAATAAATATATCAAGAAGATTAAATCTCATCATATAACCTTACAAACGCTTTAACGAAAACAATCAATCATATATTCTTAATGCGAGACATCTTAATTTTGTAGCATATTATCTTTTAGTATATACATACATTTATTTATGGATGCATCGTAAGTTTTGATATGGAGTCACAGATACCTGAGGGCAAATTCTTAAGGGCGAAGCCCCGGCGGTAGACTCGAGAACGCTTCCTCTGTAGTGCACGGTTAAGTACTTTCTTGGCTACGACTTAAGCTGTCACTACTAAGTCGTAGATTAGGCTCGTTATTCAGCATTTTTTTAAATATTCCACTCTTTAGTTTTTTGTCTAAAAGTGTTTACTTATTTAATTCTGTGAAGCAATTAGATGTGACAAACATAAAAAAAAAATTCACAATAATTTTTATGTACATATTTCAGAAAATTAATCAAAATTTATAGACGCGTACATTTTTATTTGTATCGCATCTATTTTTATTTCAAGTCTAGCAATAATAATTTTCGACTTTGCTAGATAGTGCGCAATTTTGTTTATTTTAACGATTTATCTTAGAGATAGGTTATCTTTATATTTTAAGATGACTTTAGCTATTTTTTTTATGGGCACTAACGCCCAAATATTTCAGAACATCTTAGAAAAACACCTTCATTGACATAATAATCTCACTTTTTCACAGCGCCCCTCCGCTTTAAAACCCATATATTTTTATCTCTGACATTAATTCACGATCTAGCATCCATTTTTACGCGTTATACGCAAAGGAGCGCGCGCATAAAGTTATGGCAGACCATTAACCCTTTAACGTCGTTAAAATTGCCGCACACACGGCGCGCAAGAATAATACAGCCATTTCTGTTAACACTTAATCATGCCGCGAATGAATATGTACGCCGCGGATAAGATAATGATCCCATTTCCAGTTTTCCTCTACAACCTTCCTTCCCAGGTAAAGCAAAAAAGGGCTCCTTGACGCGATAACAGTAGATTACTCGCATAATTCCTAGATATAAACGAGGGGGCTTTCGCTACATTTGTGAAAAGATTACCCCCACCCCCGACGGCGTTATGCGATTTTTTCAATCAATAATAATGGATATTCAATCGGCGGGACACGAATTTATTTTACGGCCGTGAGGATCCTTCCGAGGACCGTTATTGTAGTAATAAGATTTTTCTTCTTCTCCGTCTATTCCATTACTTTTATGGGGGCAATTCTAAATTTGTCTGTAAAGGTCCCGTCCATGGATTGAATGGTGTTTTAAAAATTGTTACTGGGCCCTATAAGTGATGGGGTTGATATTTTAATTTTTAAGGATACAACCCTTTAAATGCCAATGTGTTATGATCTACGTCAGCGAGCCTTTTATAGTCGTATGCGATTGCGTTTCGGAAATGAATTTTTGTATTTGTATAGTTTTTGTGATTTCTCGTTGGCAGATAAATGTTATTTACGACATAATTATAAATGCAATAATATTTCTTTGATAAATTATTATTATTGAGTATAATAATGTTTTAAGTAAAGATAAAATTTATTTAGGTAACGCTCTAAAAAATTTAAAAAAATAATAGATGTCAGCTATGAATAAATCCAAATTTAAAATTGTGAATTTATTTTATAAAAAGATGAAAAAGACAAGATTTTTATAACAAATATTATCATATTAAAAATCAAACGCTGATTTTACTGCTTTTATACTTTGGTATTTAATTTTTTAAATACCTAGGATTCTATTTTTCACCAAAATGACTCATTTTTAGCACTTTTTTTAACTGATTATTTTTCTAATTTTGTAAATGTAACTTAAAAAAAATATTTAAACAAAGTTAAGTATTATTTTCAAATCACTTTTTGAAAGAATTTATTTTTAAATCATGCATTTTTTTGAATTTATAGATATTTTTCTCATAGCATATAGATTTTTTTACAGTCTTTATGATTTATATATTTTTTCTTCCCTTTATTTTGCAAGCTGTCTGGGGACAATAAGAAATTCTTTAATATTTCTTTCCTACCTTAGTGGCTAAGCGTCGGA
Source organism: Plectrocnemia conspersa (assembly GCF_051122295.1). NCBI lineage: Eukaryota > Metazoa > Arthropoda > Insecta > Trichoptera > Polycentropodidae > Plectrocnemia > Plectrocnemia conspersa. The sequence goes on along the minus strand of NW_028277178.1, from coordinate 1,533,467 downwards.
AAATGAAAAATTACACGTAGGAAAACTCCCACTGGTAGTTTCCATTAAATATACATATATTGTATATATAATATATATTTATAATAAGTTAGTCGTTAGTACTCTTGCTATTATAATAGATAAAGTATATATTATAATTATGTTAATTAAATCTGTCAGTTAGTTTTAACATATTCATTCAGTTGGCCAGTTATATGTTATTTTCCCTTATAATAAAGTTAAGAACTTAAAGAAATTCGTGTTAGTGCAAATGTGATTTTCTGAAACATTTTGAATTCAAAACTTGCATTTTTTTATTCGAAAAAAATGCAAAAAATAGTTTTAAATGTCTTTTAGTAGTTGGTATTAAATTTTGAGGTAACTGTTATCAGCTGTTATTGGCAATGAAGTATATTATTTATTTGTTATTTTAATTAATATGTTTCAAAAAAATGACTGAACGACTCTTTTGCAGATAATATTTAATATTCACTTCGTGACTTAAACTAGCTATTATATTTTATTTCGTATATATCTTAAGCAATATTTTTTATAATACTAAAAACTTTAAAGCATTATGAAAATATTTTTTTCTCAAAAAATTATAAAGGTTTCTGTGATTTTTAAGCGATTTGTATTTATTGTGTTTTATAAGCTGGTATTTGCAAAAAACTAGAATTAAGTGCGATGTTTTCCAAATCAATGGTTTTAAAAAAAATTTAAGCTTTTTTCTGAAGCTTGATGTCGTGTAGTTTTTAATAGTCAGAATTAATTAAGTGACGCTGTAAAAACTTATATAAGGATTTTAGCAAACTATAGCATTTTTCTGAAAAAAAATTATGTTGATTTAAAATATATTTTTTACATACTTTTTACAGCTTTTATATTTAAAGTTAGTTTTTGTACTATTTTTTCAAATTGTGAATTTAATTTTTATAAGTTGCAAGGCTTCTTAGCAAGTTTTTTGTATATTTCTCTACCCTTAAAAAATACAGCAAGTAACCAGTATTTAGTGATGACTTATATTTAAAAATACTACTTTTACATTATTGTTTAATAATGTTTAAATTCAATACTAGAAACATTAGCATAAATACATTTTCTTAAAGATAAAATTTATACTAGGTATTTTAATCCAACATAATCAATTAGGCAATTTATAATAGAATCTATGCAAGAAATAAATAAAAGTATATAATTATTTTAAAAAGTTTGATGTAGAATCGTGAATTCGTTTACATATAAATTAAACTATCTGATATTTTTATAAAAAAGCAAATATCTAAACTAATATAATATTTATGTGAATAACAATTATATTTATTCATATAATTTTTTAATTAAAAGTAAATTTTTAAGACAAAATAAAATTAAAGACATTACTCAATTTTGTAAAAATAGTAAAGTAACATTAGTTATTTTTTATGTCGCAAATAAAAAAACCTTAAAATCGATAAATTTATTATTTAAGCTTTACCTAGCTAATTTTTATATAAAATAATAAAAAATATTTACGATCCCTCATTTTTATTACCAGGAAATTACACAGCAATTACCACTATAAAGCAATAAAATTCACTATTCACCGACTTGTATGAAAAATATAATAATAAACTAAAACCTTATATTGAACCATTAAAATAAATATTATTTTATTATTGAATTTTAGAGTAATACTAATTTATATAAATTAAAAAAATCACATTTATAATTGTCTAATGTACTTAATTATTTTTAAGTAAAAAAATAACGCTATATAATTCTTTATATATTGCCCTTTTCATAGATTTGTTACAAAATGCGTTTGTTACCCACTTCAATATTAAACACAGCACATTGTTTACAAAGCATATTTTTCTCAATATTTCATGCTGTTTACATTTTGTAATTTTGGTGTGCCATCAAACAATATTAAGCAAATATATTTATTGTAGATGAAATAAATGTATTCAAGCAAACATATTTCACAAGACTGACAAAGGGTTAAAGATGTTTATTCATACCTAATGCTCACCACCTAAGAAGTAACCTAAAATATTAATACCGATATACCATTATTTTTATTAGGTCAAAGCATTACTGACTTTGAAACATAAATTTAATTTATTTACATTTGTCCCGAAGCAAACCACGAGCACTTGTCCGTTGACTTTAAATTCCTTAAGCTCAACAACTCCTAAGACGTCCACCCGTTGGATCATTAATGTTGCATCTGAGGCGAAACGTAAGTCTGAATCACTTGTTTTGCTGCAGCATATAGGACACAAGAGGAGAGCAAAACTCCCTCTCGTGCTGGGCATATTAAGTACTCCGCCGATTACCACTCGACACAAGCGTTTCTTTCTGTAATGATTCAAACGCTGACTTTTGTAGCTTGTACAAAGTATCTAGGAGAGCTAGACGAACTACACGAGAGGCTTTTACTTTTTGAGATTGACTACCCCAAATGCTGTGCTATAGAATTTATAAAAAGGTGTCGACTCGGACTCTCTATGCCTCTAAAGTAAGATATTTTTAAGCATTTTTATTTTATACTTAAATTAAATTCTAATCTTAACATAGTCAGCAATTCTTGATATTAGTGGATATTTTGGTTTTGCGTAATATTTTTATAGTATTTTTTAGTATAAATATGGCAATGTTTTTTATTTGTTTCATACAGAAATTTACTATACAGTATATAAGGCGTTTTATATATTATTTGTATCGCTTTATGTTAAATGACTTAAATCTTAGAGCAAAAATAAATAACTGGTGTTACTCCATTCCGAGCAAGCGCATGTTAATATGGGACTAATAAACTATTCATACAGGTAAATTTTCTTTTACAAAAACAATACAATACATATATTTAGTAATTAAATTGTATATGCAGTCATAAATTATTACATTCAATCGTTTTTATTTTTAGTCTTAATATAAAAATATATATGTATTTCTTCTGTATGGTGAAATATTAAGAAACAAAAAAATCCTACTGCAGACACATTAAATCTTCCTTACCTCCACACATCAGCACATCCCTTGCCACAATAAATCCACCATATTTATCGTCGCATTAAGAAAACGCACAGCTAACGTCATCTCCCTTCGCAGCCTCCGAGACTCAAGATAGAGAGTTACGACTGAAAAGCCCCGGGCGGTGTTTGCACGTCGCATAAGATAAAATCGCCCCTGTGCTCCACAGCGTCATCCGGCAGCAGCAGATCCCATCTGTGTGTAAATGTTTACTTTTATGGCGGCTGCCGGTGTTTTCATTGAGTTGCGCATATCGCGCGTTCGCATCGTGACTCTGCCCCTTATTTATGGTGATAACGAGACGCCTTTGGTGGGTTCAAGGGCGCCGCGTGACGGGACGCCGTTTTACAACGCGCTACTAATAAATTAGGAATGTCGCATCCGATTCGAAAGTGGGTTTTCCTAAAAAATATTGCATTCGGCTGTTTGATTATATCGGACGAATCCGTGGAATATCAAAGAGTTTGTTATAATTTTTAATTGTATTACACACGCCTTCTAGAAAGCTTTAAAAAAGATTCCGTATTGTATATACTGTTCTTCTATAACAGGGCTGCGTAACTAGTCAATTTTATTTATTTTGACTAATGTAATCTGGTAACATCCGACTCACAATCAAAGTATTCGTTGTACTAATGTATCACTGATATAAAGGATATGTGCTCGATAGTCGCTTAAAGAGTAGACACGACGTTCTGTATTCAAAGCTGTTTATAACCTCCATAAATTAGTTTTAGTATAAAAGTGCAATACTTAGCGTGTACGTATGTATTAGGTACACAATGATTATACGTACATTATATCACTTTATTGCAGAAGTTGTATTCAAATGTATAATGCAAATCTAACGGTACATAACAAATATCAATAATTCTGCTATGTAGCAGAAATGTCCGCGCCGTTGCGGCCTGCCGGCCCCTTTTTATGATAAAGATAACAAAAGCAGGTATTGTACACACGAAATTCTTTTTACTATTTGTACATTTTTATCCCCATTCAGACATATTTTTACCCAAATAATCAACCAAATATGCTTCACTAAACATGGTTGTTAAATTTTATGGAATATTATAAATATTAATAATAATTATATTTAATTAAAAAACACATACAAAAAAATTGCGTGAAATGTGTTTTTTTAAGTAAAATAATTTAATTGGAAAATAATTTATTGATTTTTTTCCTGCTAACAACTAAAAATATAATATTCTAGATGATTTAAATAAAATGTGTTGACGGGTGTTTTTTACAAATTTAATTTATCTTATTTAAATATGAAAATAGAATCTTATTTTTATTGTAATAACAATTAAATAATATTGCTTTTTATTACATTATATCATTTAAAATGCTAAAAAAAGCTTTCAATTTTTAAAACACATGTTTATAACATAATTTATTTTTAAAATGCAAATGAATGATTTTTCAAAAAAAAATTGCATATTTTAGACCAAATTGTCTGGGATTAAAATGGTTATACAGTATTCTATAATATTTACATTAAAATGTATTACTCAAGTTTAATTAATGTAACCTTTAACATTAATATAAATACATAAGTATACGAAAGATCAATAAGCAATCAAAAATAAATATATTTGAAATATCTAAAATAAATATTATATATGCAATTTTTAATATAAAATAATATAAATCACTAACATTTAAATTACAAAAATATCACAATCATCAATCATATAAATATTTCTCATGAGATTCTTTTAAATAATCGTAAATGACAAAAAAAGAATGAGTAATATTGTTTATTGGAAGAAATTGGCGAGTGGTGGCCCTGATATAAAAATTTAGGAGGCATCCAGAAGCGGATGATCAGAAACAATATTTTGTCAATGGTTATGTTGTGTTAGATTTATTGTTCCAAAAGAAGAAAGATTTGCCGCCCGTATTTTTAAAAATATTTTTTTATGTAAAAAATGAAAGTGTTTAAATTAAAATAGCTTGTAATTAAAAAAATAAATATATAGGAACAATAATTTCTATAGTATTCGGTGGCTTTGGTTTTACCAATCATAAACATGATGAATCATGCGATAGGTACTCGGTCTACTTTTTTAGTCATATAAAAATAATAACAATGTCCATTTCGATATTATTACAGTACCTAATGTCAGCAATGATATTTTTAGTTTTTAAAGGTACAATTTCTGTTTGTTTATTTTTAAGCAATTTAATTATTTTGCATCATAAATTATATACTGTTATTCGTTTTTCAAGTTCACGCAACCACGTTTCATTTTTAATGTTTTGAAATTCATCGCGAATATCATAAGTATGTCTTTTAATGTTTTTGATTTAGTGGATTTAGTTTTTGCCACTACTTTATTAAATTATTTTAATTTTAATTAAGTTATTAATCAATAGAGTAAGTTTAATATGATAAGTTATATTTTTAGCTTGTTCGATTACGGTTTTAAATAATGAATATCATCAGCAATTTAATTACTATACGAGTCTCGACAATACTCTTGAAACCCTTCCAATCAGTTTTTTTATAGCCAAAGACTATTTTAATCCCGGTTCGATTTACGCCGGAACAATTCCAATGCACGTATCTAGCGTTGATGTTACGTATCATTACAGGTTAATTTACATCTTGGGGAACTAAAACCTGTGACCAATATATTATTATTCTATTTTTATGTTTAATTTAAATCGTTTATTGGGTTATTTGTTTGATATATTTACAAATATTTCGACTCTTTCGCCTTGTCTTGAGAGACGGTCCCCCCAAAGACAAACAAAGTTGGAGATGTAAATGTTAACGTGTGGTGACTACAATAATGTTGTACTCACTAATCAGTAGTTCCAGTTTTCCAGTTTTATATCGGATTCCACGAGAATTCCTCACCATCAGGGCGATTTTAATTTTACTAATTCTCCTGCCAGCTTTAACTCGGATCTCCAAGTTCACAATCAGCATCCCGCGAAGATCTGCAGTAGTCACAGCATCGGAGAAGGTCTCCTTAGATTGAAACGATACATTTATTAGTGTATCGTAGACTTGGTATTCGACTTAATCAAATTAGTCGTTTGGACGTGTGTTCTTGTAATCTCTAAGATTACGGGAGTAAAATTATAATATGTCATAGATATATGCATAGCTTTTTTCTCACAATTTGCTAGATATTTTTCGGTGTAGTACTTCAAGATTTTTAGTAAAAAAAGGACTTTTTAAAGTAATACCCATACACAAAAATTGAGAGGAGAAGTAATAAATATATATATATGAAAAATATACTTACAGTTTTTGGTGTAATAACTAAAAAATTTGGCATTTATAAATTGTACTCCTATAATCATGACTGAAAATATTGCTTCATGAATAATATTTTATTTATAGTGGTAGTATTTGCTTTGCTTCTGTTTTTTGTTCTATTTATTTTATTTTTTCATATAATTATATTTTAAATTGTATTTTTTTCTACTGAAATGTGGAATATTGGTTTTTATAGAAAGAAGTTCATCAATTGAATCACTCTATTATTAACAATTGGAACACCCAATGGTAAGATTAAATCGGCAAATCTAAAATAGAATTAAATATAATTAATTATGATAAGAGCATTAACTATATAAAGGTTTACCTTGTTAATTATTATATACGTCACAGTGGGGTCGTTTTGCCCTATTAACATTTTTATGGGTTTATTTACTCTCAGATAAGGTAATTGCAAACTTAATTGTCGTGGCGTGTGAGCTGTGATTAAATGCGAATTACGCGATCACTAAGTATCGTAATCATGCAAATTGATAAATCGATATTTATAAATAAAAATATTAAAAAAACTGTATTTATATTAAGGATTGTTGTGTATTTGATTTGTGTTACGAGATTTGCTGCGTTCAAATATTTGCCAATTACGCATGACCCTAACATGTTCAAAGTTGTGTTTTTCGATAGGTAAACGTTTACCTAAAGCTTGTTTTCCGCTGTTAAAAAGTTACTTCAAATTATTCTACGAAAATCAAACGATCGGGTAAATTATTATCGATAAGGAGAGGAGTGATATTTAAGCGAATAAGTTATATTTATGTTTTATGGTTATTAATAAATATGGGCTGGTGTATAAATATATGTTTTTCGAGAGCTTAAGATTGTTATGTCATGAATACGAGTTTTGGCAATTTATTTCCCGGATTGATCCAATAAAAACAAGTACAATTTATGTCGAAAAAAGATTGTTTAATCAATAATATCTATTTTATTTATTTTATTGCTATGACAATACACTCTTTCAACGACAAAAATGTTTACTATTTTATTTTAGTTGCTACTGGAGACCTTCCTTAAGTATTTTTGTTATTGATTAGTCGGAGGCTCTGGCTAGCAACCAATAAAAAATTAGTATTCAAATAAAAAATAATGTAGCCGTTAACAACGGTTGTTTATAAAAATATTTGTAATCGATTTTACATGTTAATTCGACTTGCCTGAATATAAATTATTGGATTCAAATTAACTGGGTGAGTTTTTACTATTATTATCTAATATATACATATAATATGTGCAAGGTTTATAAATATAAATTAATTGAAGTATATATATTGATTCGTAATGAAATTTGCAAGTCTTGTATTCCGTCGATGGGCTTCGAAACTGAAAAGTGATTTTTTGTTTTGTATGACAAAAATATATATTTGTGAAAATTTTGACTATTAAAAAAATATTTTTCTTTATAAATTTATCTTAAATCAATATAATTATTAATAAATATATATTTTTTTATATTAAAAATAAATATTTAATTTCTTTAACAAAGATTGATTAAAAGCTTTGTTTATAATAATGACAGTTAAATTTTCTAATTACGTTGTATAATATATTTGCTATACATTTATTTTTGTTTTTATTAAAAAAATATATTTTTTTGTTAATAATATATATTTATACTAAAATTTATGCTAAAAATAACCATAGAATGTTACTATAAAAATATGTCAGCGGTGAAATGGAACCGTCGTTAGTTCCGTGATTTTTTTTATTATAAATAAAGGTTGAATAGTATGTTTTACCATACAGAAGTTCGATAGCTTAGTCATTGTAAAGTTTTATAAGGATTTTTCAAAGAAAAAGCCGCCCTCAGATAATAATATCGAATCAAATATCATTGAATTTTGACTAAAAGTTGGAAGGAAAAATAATTCCTGGCTCACCGAATCTTAAATATGTATCATCTGGCTCCTTACAAAATAAGTTTGCCGACCCCTGGTCTAAGCGGTCCAAAAAAGTAAAGACTCAAGCACCTCTTCTATGTCAAAAAGTATATTTTTTGTAAATACACTTTTATCAAATTCTTGTGTTTGATACTTTTATAAGTTAAAACTTGACACACCTAACTTTGCTTCTAACTTAGGATACGATAAGGTTCATCTAAACTTGCACTAAGCTATACAATGTAGACGATTTCTTCTTATGTCAAACCTGTTATAGCTATGAAGGCTTAAGAAAAAGTACCAAGAGTTGAACCTGATTTTAGGAGAACACAATTAGATTCATAAGTGTATTATGCTTGATAATGACTACTTTGAAAAAAAAAACAAAATAAATAAATGCTTTTTAAAACAAATGAAATTGTAGCTATATTTTTATTACACCTCTTGTTGTTCTATATATTATATATTACTGTTACATATTTTTAATTTGTTTTTTTTCTATTACTTTCAGGTTTGTCACCTAAAAGACGCAGCCAGGGAAGGGGCGGAGCATACATGAATAAAATTTAAATACGATGCAAATATCTACGGTGGAAAAGGGTTGACGAGCGTCGTCAAAAGACCTTAATGATCGTCCCCTATTATGTAAGGTTTTGTTGACCCTGCGCTGCGAAAGGCGTGAACCGGAAGCCTGTAAAAATGTGATGTGCTCGTGTGTATGTGCATAGTGTTCACGGGAGAAAAAAGTGCTCATGTGTGATGATGGTTTAGTGAAACATGAAAAATTCAGGAGAGAAGGCTTCGAAAATGTGGCGAAAGATTATTCTCCTGGTCGCTGGATGCTGTCATCTGATATCGCCCATAGTTTCTGTCATTTTGGATAATAAACAAGGTAATTGTTTTATATTTTTTTCAATCAGGTATTTGTCTCTTTAAGTATGATCGTTCCAGCGCAACTTCGCATTGGATTTGCCATCATAAAATAGAATTAAGAAAATTATTTACGTATATTTCATTTAGAATAACTTATCTAGATATACAAAATTTTATTTATCGCCGTTTTTAAAGTATATGTAAAAAAAATATCACGTGCATGAAAGTAATCCAATGTTAACCAACCGAAGCGGACGAAAATTGAGCTCTCAGTGTTGCCGTATACGTAATTTTCTTGCGTGTGGTTATACCTAATATATTCAACGAAGGTTGACATCAAAGTAATCCCATTTTGTCTAGTCTTTCTCGTGTCATCTTCGCGCCTTCTCACATATACAATCAAATAAGTTTATTCTGCTTACATACAACAACAAGCATGTAATATTATTTTACCTGTGATTTACATGCATTTGAATGTTGATATGAAAAAATAACTTGACTGAAATAATCAGATCCGCATTTATCAAGAATTTTATATTCCAAACATTGCACTGTTTTATATAGTTGGTATTGTTTAAATCATGTAAGACTTCTGTAGCTTCTTCTTATTTTAATAATATAAAAACATTGCTATAAAGTTTTACTAATTTTCTATTTCAACAATATGCAATATAAACGAGAATTCTTGAATTCGAAATTGCATTTCTCAGAATTCATTAATTAAATCTCTCTATTGTTCACCATGAAGCTTTTTTTGATGATAAAAAATACGTTCACATTTTCTCAAATAAAAATTAATAACCTTATTTTATAATATATTAAAATAATAAATAATATATTCTTAATTATTAATTCAAAAACAATTATAGTAATTGTTTTAAGTATAAAGATAAAAAATAGCTTGAGCGCTTTTGTAAGAGCTTAATTGAGCTTTAAATAAATTATATGTTAGAGTTTATTAAAATCATATAAAAGCATTAAAGTATTCTGTTAAAGTAAATGTAGCAATAAAAAAATAGTAATATCTTTAAAACTTTTAACTTAAAAAAGAATATAGTGTGTAATTTAATACTTAGTGGGCAAGAAACGAGAACCTTTGTTTTACGACGCTAACTGGTTAAAAGTGGGAGAAAGGGACAAATCTGTTTTTGCACTTTGATATATTTCTTTACAAAACATATACTATTAAAAGCAGGAAGTTAGTTTATTTTTTAATATAGTTGACCGATCTATTAAATTCAAGCAAAGTCAATAATCTTATGTCACATTTTTAATTAAATATATTTTTTTTTCTTAATATTATATTTTTGCTTTTAAAGTCATCAAAGCAGTAAAAATGAGTATTTTTTTATATCGAAAATGAATAATTCTTAGACTCAGTTATTTTTTTATTAGCAACCAACTCCACTTATAATTACTAATATCTCAATCTATGTACATATCTTATCTTTGTGGCAGAAATATCGTTTTATTCTTGATATTATTGATCTACATCTTTTCATCAATGTTTTCAATGCTGTTTTAAAATCTGTTACGTGCATTTTTTATATATTAACTGACATAGTAAATATTTATAAACATATGTTAAAGTAAAATAAATCTACAGTTTATATAAAAAATACACACAACTGCTGCTTCTTAACGATCTGTGTTGATACAGATCGTTAAGAGTAACATCATCACGCCACATACAATTTTGACGGTATAAGTCATTGGTGTATATTAGGCAGAATGCTTATTGACGCGATTAGCAAATTAGATAATCGCGTCAATAAAGCGATGATATCACCCGCCATATACAATTTTGCTATTTTAAGCTAGTAGACAATAAACACAATCTTCACCAACCCGATTATTAAATTAGTAAAACTAAAATTAAGCTTATAAAAACAAAGTTAACTATTGGTCTAATTATAGAGTTTTGAAAAAAATAATTACCGTTAATCAATGCTAAGGTGAAATAGATTAACATTGCAAATATTTAACCTAAAATATATAGTTTTTCACTCAACCACCCAAAATTATTTGATTTTGCAAATATAGAATATGCAACTAAATACATATATCAAATTTTAGCCAAATCTAAAAAAATATTTTGTCGAGTGTTAAGAGTGACATCATTGCGCTACATGCAATTTTATCGTTTTAAATTAGTAAACAATAAACAGAATCTTCATTGACGCGGTTATCAAATTAGGAAAATAAAATGAAGCGGTGTAATTTGAGCTTTTAAAAAAATACTCACCGTGTATCAATGTAATAGGAAATAAATTGACATCGCAAATAACTCACATTAATCATATAGTTTTTAACCAAAAACATCCCGTTTTTTTAGTTGCTTGATTTTGCATGTAAAGAGTAATAAACATATAAATATAAATTTAAAATTGTATTCAAATATAGAAATATATTTTGTTGGCTGTTAAGAGTGACACAATTGCGCTTCATACAATTTCATAGTCAAAACACTAGCAACATTTTATTTTTCTTATAATAAAGTGTATTGATTTTAGTTTTGTCTACGTCATATTGTTAATTTGTGTAACATCCGGCGAACAGGTTTATTCTTTTGGACTTATAGTTTATAATTAATCAAATAGACTTTGTTTTATGTCTGGATTTTCAATACCTGTAGGTGTTGATTGTGGTTACCTTTGGCAAATAATAACTGAAGAATAAAAAATATATTATGTTTATTATACAACATAATCATTGTTATAATGCTTCGTCCCTAACCATAAATTCGGCTCTGGTTATCACGCACCGCGAGCATCACATGTTTTAGACGGGCCTCAAAATTAAAACGCCCCAGTTCGTGTTTTTCGCCGATTTGTGCATTTCCATATTTTTTTCACAAATAGCTCATATGTTTGTACGTGCTTTTTGGTATGTATTTTTTGCGAAAATTTCCGGACTTCCAAATGATTCCGTGAAAATACGCCCGGGATATTTTCGACGTTTTTCCAGCGGCATATGTTTAAATATACCGTTCTTGTTCTATATAATAATATTTCCTGGATGAGCGGGTTTTGTCAAAAGGAAGAGGAACTAGAGAATAAATACTCATTATTATAATAATTGTAAATATACCGTTGTATTATTACAGGCACTGACCTTGTACGTTACAGTGGAATAGCAATTTATATCTACGCTGTGTTGAAACAATTCCAAACGAAAAGTCTGCGAATTATATTAATCAAAAAGTACTTAGGTATATATTCTTAAATATTAATATCATCCCAATCGAAATTTGTTTGTGGTACAATAACTTTTATTAGTATTTACTTCTGAATTTTATCTTTGCCCTAAAAATGCGAAAATAGAATTTTAGAACCTTTGCTTCCATGCTGAATATATAATTTAGTTAATCGATTATTGTTACAAATAATGAATAATTTATTAAAAGCACGTGTTTTCAATCTCTTTATTTTAATTATTTGCTTCAAATATATTTACATATGCTGATAACACCCTAAGCTAGCGCTTTTTATGTTATAATTTATAACCCACACTCACTGTCATGAGGTACCACAGTTAAGTGGCGTGCGGTCATCGTACGCTTAGCTTTTAGGCTTTGAATTGCACTATTTTATTGTTATAATAAGATTTTTAAGCAATTATGTGGATGCACGATTTATTTTTTAATCTTTTGTTTGAACCTAACAGGCGTAAGCCCAACACATTACACCGGAGTAAATCTTTATCAGCTGGGTAAATCAAACAGACATACTAAATACCTACAAGTGAGTATTAACCACCAAACCGAACATCTACAGATCGGTGACATTTATATATTTAATTAAAAATATGTGTAATTTAATTTATATTCAATAGATGTTAAGCGTATTTTTTTGCGCCGTTGCCGGGGCTTGCACCCAAAACCTCACAATTATGAGTCTGAGACGTTACAGACTGCACTATTTCGTACCTAAATATATTATATTATAGAGCATAAATGGGATAAAGGGTTTTAAGACACTAAATACGTTTATTTTAAGAAATTCGCAAATTCTGTTAATATCTATTATTTGGTTTATCATTTCTATTTTTTCTCAACTACTATTAATTATCAAATCCAGTCCACCACAATACACAACACAGATAATTTCACATGCCTCTGTTTCTCTTAAATATATTCTCAAATACTCTTATAGCGTGTACTTAGTAAATGGACGTTTTCTCGAGTACTGAAATTGAAGACTAATGTGGTGTCATCGGCATATCTCATGTTGAACAGTTTTTCTCTTCTAATTAATATGCTAATGTTTCATCCATCCAGTGCCTTTTTTAATATATATTCTCAATCAATTAGGTCGTTTAAATAAATACACCTTCATCTTACTCCTTTTCCAACTTTATATTTATTTGATTTCTATGTGATTACTCGTACCACTGTTTTAGCTTTAAAGTATATAGACGAGGTTTGTCGGGGCTTCTATATTTGACAAAACATCCCAGAGGCATTCTCACTTTACACAATCAAATTCCTTTGTATTGTCTACAAAGCAAAGAACTGGATTCTTGAATTTTCGACATTTTTTAATAATTTGTAAAATATTAAGTATTTGATCTCATGTTCCGCTTTCTGTAACAAATTCCACTTGTTCTTTTAATGGTAATTTTATTACATAGAATATGAGCGCACTATTTTATAAATCCTATTTTGTGCAAAGGAATAAATATAGATACCTAGTCTTGAGGCAAAATCCTGCTTTTCCACATTTTGTTGTATTTATCACACAGAATGGCAATACCCTTATCTCCAAGTTCATTAATCATTTCTGCTGAAACTTTATCGCTACCTAAGGATCTATTCATTTTTTAATAGCTTTGTTAATCTTTGGCTCAAAGCTACTTTTTTAGTAAGTCTGTTTTATATAATTCTAAGCTAGATTCCATTAATCTATTCCGATCCATTACAGAGTTTCTTGAGCTGTTTTTTATTATCTAAGGTTTACTCGCGGCACAGTTGTTGTATCGTTTTAAATATATTTATGTTCGATTTGCTTGAACCTGGGCTCTAGGAAAACAATGATTCCTGGCCTCATGACAAAAATGGCATTTTGTATATTTTTTAATATCATTATTTAATTTATTAAATAAATAATAATAGGTACGAGTTAACCATTTCTATGCTACAAATAGCCACCGTTGCGACATATTTTCTTAAATCAAAATTTGATGCCAAGTATTTTAATTATGCATCAAAAATTATTAAAAATATTTACCTTATAATTAATCATGTTTTCTTTGCTGCTCAGTGTTGCCATATAGCAAACTTTTATTTAAACCTAATCTGTTAAATGATGTCAAAGTAGATACTTAACGCGACAACTTTGATAAACTAAACGTTACTTACCCAAAAAAAAAACAAAATCATTTTAATACGCTAATTAAAAAACTTATTAAACAAAACAAACATAAAATCGCTAGTTAATTATTGAAACGCGTGGGTTTTTTTTAGTTTTTTTGCGCTCAAAAAATAAAAAGGAAAATATGTATATAAATTAAATAGTTTTTCAGGTTAATGGCTCATGCCGAGGAACTAGGAATAAAATATTAGACACTATATGTTAAGTGATTGACAATTTTGATTCACAGAATATTGTTTTAATATCTCGAGTGCATTTTTATTTACCTGTTAAATACTATATATTTTTTTATTCAAAAAATATTTTAATAACATATTTTTTTTCACACTTTTCTTACTTATTATAATAATATAATATTTATTTTTAGGTTACTTTTGTAGGCACAAACCGTGTGTAGGCACATTTTTGCCCCGAGGCTTAATAGTTAAGGGTACAGTGCGTGCAAACGACCGACGGGGAAATTCCCAGCGAGATAATTTTATTTGCGCTGCGGGTTAACTTATTTCCCTATATGGCACTTAATTACAATCTCAGAGTGTGGATAAATAATCGAATAGTCTAATAGAGGCGTAATTGGTGCGATAACTGTCTGCTTACGTCTTACAAACGCACACTATTAAGAACACACGCTCGCTCGAATAGCTGCTAGTGTAATTGCCCCGAAGGGTCTTATTTACTTTTACTTTCTATTATTTTTAATTGTATGGATATTACGAAAGTAAACAGTATTCAAACGCAATACGTTTTAACGGCAAGCAATGATCTAATAATAATACTCCCTAAACGACAATGAAGACAGTTTTCTCTAGTATTCTCCAGAGATATGGCACAATTTCTAGCATTTATATAAATAAGTACAGTATCAAAATCGGTAAACACTTGTGTTAAAGATTATTCTGGTTATTAAATAGGATCTTTTTTTTTGAAGGCTAAATACGATGCTCAACCTTCAAGCGTTATTTATAAAACACCTTCAAATTAATTAGGTAAATATATATATATTCGTGTATATACTTTTATCATGTTTCCATGGTCGTATAGAGTAATGTACAACCGTGTATAATTGATTAATAACACTCCGCCGAAGAGCTTCCCCCTTTCAATTATGTTTTCCTTTGTGCAACAGCTCGGAAATTTTTATATAAGCCACACATATACATACACACAAACACGTTCGGCCAATATTGGATTTTGCAAAACTCCACAAGTAATATTCGAAATCGATTTGGAGCCCACGTCAACTAGCCGACTCGGGCTTTTTTCCCAAATCGATTAGTGTTTCGGGCCTTTTTGGAACCTTTCGTCGCTTAATTCATAAAACACTACCCACCATGACACAACCTGGTTTCAGCACATTATTTACCTTTTAATTTTATTATGACTTAAAAATCATAATAAATCTTGACGGCTTTATAGTGAAGGGTGAAGTAAGAAAAACACATATGTACATTAGTGTATCCCTCATATGAGCTAAAATTTTTACGAAATCCAATACGCATACAGTTTAAATTTATTATATTTGATCTTAAACACTCATTTGTGAAATATCAGCTCTTTAGGATAGCAATAATCTGTGCCGAATTGACGACAAAGTAAAAAAAATCAGCGTTTCGCTCATATCCGCGAGTTTTCGTCTCCCTAGCCCCCAGGTGACATTAATTAATTTACTTACTAGCGTATGTAACTTAAGATCATGGTACATGCTTTCACAAATTTCCGATTTATAAATCATGCGTTTGTAATAAATCAGATATGTCGTGACGATTTTTCATGACGGATTTTTGTATCGTTTTTAAGGCGGCTGGTGTAAGCAAAAACATCCATGGTTAAAAATCTAAATTAGTACTGAGTTAATAAGGTGAAATTTCGAATCTCGTGCAATTGCAGGTAAACTGAATCAAAATGTATTTAAATCTTGAATTGATAAACATTTTACCAGAGATATTTTTATTTTTAACTGTTTTTTACAATCATGATACATCTCTCTATGTTTTTGTACACAGCGAAACAAATATTGTTTTTGTTCCTCTTCTGATGTGATCAGAGCATAAAAGTATTGCATCAACTCTACAGCTGTATTATTCACTGCTTTAATCAACGATACAGTATTTTTGGCTTCCAAAAATGTAGCGATGGTTTTTCATGAAGATGGAATCTCGGGGATAAAACCATCATTAAGTTTGAAACAAGAAAATAAATTCTTATTCTTGATAGATATAAAATCATCTGTTTTTTTATTAAAAAAATCGTTACTAATTTTATAAATAGTATGGATATGTCAATATGAATACTCTCCATTCAATGGGCCGTTAAGTTTTTCTTAAGTCACGGGTAGTACTGCAACACGCAGACTTAAAATCATATCATAGATCAAGTTGAACTCCTAGAGTTTCTGCTACTATACATATATTTGTTTTTGTCTAAAGCATATTTTAATATTATTTTGCTTATTATAAGCAGTTAAGATTTGTTTTAGATTGCGTAGATTTGACAATAGTGGCTTAACACAATAAAGCATGCTATTTACTCAGCTAAAATATCCAAAAATATTGGTTTTTTATTGTAGTTAAAGTGCGATCTAACGCTTTTAGTTTATTAAGGATTATGAATGATTTTTTAATAAAATTATATTTTATATATGAATCAAAAAATTAACCTTTATTCTTCATAATTATTTTTATTTTCTAACTATGCTCAATATTCAAAAGATTAGTAAATTAATTCATACACATTTGTTACTTTGTTAGTATACACCTGAGAGTGAGTTATTTCAGTTTTTTTTAATATTGTTAAATATTTCTGCTGTTATTTATTTAATATTATTTTTATTAAATTATATTTGCAGTAAACTATAGAAAAATTAGTGATTTTCAATGATTTATTGCTTTAATTTATTTTACTACTTTTTTGTATTAATATTTTTTAACACAAAATTTTGATTATAGACGATTAATATACACATATATTTTAGTTATATATTAGTTTTAGAATAAAAGTAACACATTGGTCTGTCTTGTTGTAACGAAATACACTAGATTTTGTTTGGCCGGCCTGTGAAGTAATCTCTCGCCAGCCGATATTTCGACTCATTTTTGCAACGAAGTCACTTTTTGCTCTGCTTTTTGAATAAATAGTATACAATATGGTTGCACATATTTTTGCCAAAGCCGTAAAATATTTTTTAGACAATTACAGTGTTTTTTAACTGCTAATGAATTATGTAAAGATTTGTGCCTAATATAATAATTATAACAAAGCGCTTTTTGAAATATTGCGCAATTTTTTCGGGCACTTTTTATTTTTTTAAAAGCAGGAAAACTAATGTAAAGATAATTTAATTTATATTTACAGATTGGCAAAATTAATACTAGGCACCATTATTATAATATAGCATAATAATAGCAAAAGTTTCAATAGTCCTATTTTTAAGGTTTTAATTATGATGTTAAGCAACTCACCCAACTTTTAATCAATTAAATATAAATTAGGAGTCACAGCATCTTTGCCAATTAAAAAATATTTATTTACATTTTAAAATGTCCTTTTCCCAAAAAAAACAAAAATAGATATTATATATTCATTAGTTTACCTCAATTAAAATTATTAATTTATTTTTGCCATTGTATTAAGTTGTTTTATAAATATTTTATTACAAAATAAACGTATTAATATTTATTATTTATTTATTTAAATAATTTATTTAGCTTAATAGCTAATCTTTACATCTAACAAATTTAGTAAACATATATAAAAATATAAAAAAAATACATAGTGGAAAGAAAAAATAAAAATATACAATAATAAAGTATTAATATTATAATTTATTTCTATATGTACGAAGGTGTTTTTTTATTCCATTTATGAAACCCGTTATATTTTTGCTGTTTCGGATTTCTCTTGGAAGACTATTATATAAATCAAAACCTCCGTACATAATTCCCCTAGCCGTACTCGTTTTCTTATACTTAATTATCTTTAAATTTTCTTTATTTCTAGTATTATATTTATGTACATCTTTATTTCTTATTAAATACTTATTAAAATATTTTGGTAACATATTATTTTCTAACTTATATATAAATACTAAAACATTCATACTCAATATTTCTTGAACATTCAACCATTCTAATCTATCAATCATACTTTTACAATTAGTTAATCTATTTTTATTTAAGATTACTCTCATTGCCCTATTTTGTAATTTTTGCAATTTTTGCAATATAGTAAACAATTTGTTTCTAATAAATAAAATATATATCATATTTCCTCAATTGTGATATTTTTATAACATTTTACTCTCGGACATAAGTGGTAAAAAGTTGCATCTGAGTGTTGTCAGCGTCGGTGCAAAATTGCAATTTTAGCACTATGAGTGCCCGTGAGAATATTGGTAAGAAACGGTGGTTGCTGTATTTGAGAACCCTTCACCCACAACGATATTTTCCTCACAAACTTTTTCGTTTTGATCTTATTCGAATCCAGCCGGCAGACGCACTCGAAATGTCTGAGAGCATCCCCTTGCCGAACCAACCCCTCAAAACCCATCGTCAAGTCATGATTTTCAAATGGACATCATTATGTAACTATCTTGTCCAAAAACGAGTACTCTCTTTTATTTTAGAATAAAATTCTACATTGATAAATTTTTATTTAGACCCTTGACTTTCTTATTTTCGTGTAAAAATATATATAGATACTTACTTGTTTATTGTATAAGTTTTGTTTATTTTTCTTGTAGCATATCGTATTGCAGATTAACTATTATATCAGCGATTTTGGTATTATATACTGCTTCATGGAAACCAAACTTATTCTATTTTTCGAATTTGCCATCTTAACATATAATCATGGGCAATTTTAGCTAAAGGCTTGAGCTTGTTAGCTAAAGGCTTGTTAAAGAATAAAGTTCCTTTTCTGAAAAATGCAATTCTTACCATTTATTTTCAAGCACTTACTTATTAAAATATGTCTCATTTTTCATTCACCCGTGTGCCAAGTGTTTTTTTTATGTGACTTGTTTTATTGATTCAATTTTGATGGCTAAGTTAGATGTAGGAAGTGATCTCTTTGTTGCATAGTTTAGTTATACGAATATTCATCTACAGATCATACTAATTACTTCTCTCTGCTTACATTTTTTATTAGTGTTTAAAGGTGTCTAGTATCAATAAAAAGTCTAAATTTTTATCATCCCCAAATCTTATTGTTTTTATTGGTTTATCATATCCTTAGGTTACTCTTATCCAAAGCTTCTTAAAATATGAATTCAGAATACACGTTAAACAGAAAAGTTGCATTTTTGTCTTATATCAGGTCGATACATATTCACTGAATTTATTCTCAATTAGTTGCTTGATTTCAGTACTGGTTTTTAATAATACGGATGTCATAATCAATAATTATATATTCATTTCCTATAGTATTGTTCTACTAATCAGCTCTATTTAAATTAAATTTTTTATTTGAGGTTGAATTAAAAGTTACATATTCATATACACACATACACCAAAAACATTCGTCAGTTACTATGAGTACTTTGTATTGGATCCAGTGGCGTAGCTAGGGTATGTGCCACCCAGGGTGATCCTTAAAATTGCCGCCCCCCCATACATTTTTTGCAGAGTCATAAAATCTGCATTACCTAAAATAATAAATTGGTTATAAATAACCTCTTGTTATTCGTGGATTTATATAGGTTTTAGCGAATTTAGGGTTAAGAACCTCACTAGACGTTCCCATCGCGAATATGCCGCCCCCAAGCAAGTGCCGCCCGGGGCGGCCCGCCCCCTCCGCCCCCCCATAGGTACGCCACTGATTGGATCTTAATTTGTTACTTCTAATAAATGTATTCAGGCATGTTTGTTTTATGAGTTTATTTTCAAATCAAAAGCTGCAAAAGTATGTCTATAAGAAATGTTTTGACATATTTTTAATAAGTTTTTTATCACTTTGTTTAAATATTAACCATATTTTTATGAAAAATATTATTTTTAGCACAAATTGATATTAATGTGCTGAATTTGATTCAGTCTTTTTTTCATAATGTCTAAGTAGTTTTTTATTTTTATTTATAATTAAAAAAAAATATTTTACTTTTTCTTCAACAATTTTGTTTTTTTCTTAATTTAATTTTTTGCATGATAACCAACGAACTAATACGAGATATTTACAAGAGTTTTATTCAATATAAGTTATTCGTCGAAATGATTAAAACTACGACAGTTATTTTGTTCTCATAATTAATGCAACTTTTGCCGAATGGTATTATTTTGAATTTTTCATAATTATTGCAACTTTTGCCGGATGGTATTATTTTGCATTTGATAGCAATTTAAAGTATCGTGAAAATGTACTGACAATATTCGTAAAACTATAGTAAAAAATACCATTAAATTATATTACTGTTATTTGTATTTACCTTCAAGTTCCTCATGAACATAGTTTAAGATTATTCATTACGAATTGTTTACTTGCTGAAGATAATATCGTGCGTTTTGCTTCCTCTTGTAATACGTCCTGAACTTTCTGTATTTACTTTCCGAATATCCTTCCTACGTAAATAAAGTAAGTCTAAATCTAAACTGATTGCTACAGGGAGAGCGAAAATAATTTGGATAAGCTTTATCGTTAAAAATTACTTGAAAACTGAGTCATTCCCAGCACCTGAAGTAAATTAAGCTTGGTCATTTACCATTGTCTCGGCTCGGTGCGCTCGTATATCAGCCTCGGGGCACTGTTGCACCAGAACGAGATCTGCAGAGCAAATAGTTACCCAGTTCGCCAAGGCATACTCTCCATACCCCCGGGGACTATCTCGTCACGGTGGTTTTTGTTTTGCTTCTCAAATCTCTCCGGGGACGACGCGGCAGTACATCTAGGCTACATATTCCCACTATCCCTTTGTTTACCTGTAGCAACTCCACAGTATTCGCGGAATAACAAACGGCAAAGTGGCTCCTATGTATGCGTTTGTGTGTGTATGTGTACAAAAACATTGAAAATATTTGATGTTTGTTATGTGAAACGTTCTCGATTTGACCCGTTTTTTACTGTTGCTCTTTTTATGTTGAACCGATGTCAAAACAGTGCTCTATTATTCCGCGATGGGTGGCAAAACATTTTTTTTGATTGTTTTTATTTGTGTTCCCTGAATGCGGCTTGTGTGATTTTTTAAACGGTGCTGAGCTTATGTGCTTTTACATAGAATAATACACATGATGGCAAAAAATCGTACGGATTTTAAATAATTATATCTTAAAAATAAAAACTTTTTGGGTTTGAATCCGTGTGGTATAACTTATTCAGTCGTTAGAAACCACCTTACCACCAATTGTAAAACATCGACAAATACAAAGTCTGTCTGTACAAATCTCCCAAGCACTTAAGGAACATAAACAAATAAAAAAATACGACTCTAGCTTTAATCATATAACGTTTTATATTGGAAGATGTAAACAACAGAAGTATGATTCACGCAATATTACAATGATCATAAAGTATTTTATAATAGCGACATGGAACTTTAGATATTTAGAAAAATGACATATGTTTCATTTCAGAAACACACTTAAAAAATCAATCTTGCATAAATATCAAAGGCTATAAATATGTCATTTAATTCACGTGCAAAATAAATCTAAAGGAGAAGGCGCTAGCATAATCAAAAAAAGCATTGACTATTAAAAAAAACAGATATAATTCAGCTGACGATTACTTATAATGGCTGTATATTGCTCTTTTGCGTGCAGACGCTACTTCATACCATCATCTCACGATGTTCATAAATCTGTTTATATTTGCTTCATAGATTTTGAGAGAGCATTCGATCACGGAAAACATTATTATCTTATTGAGCAGGCCTGGCCAGTAAATCGATCGCGACACAGTTTATCGACATATTCACAATCGGTTTTAATGCTAAGTAAGTGTGATTGTGTAGTAAAATAGACGCCGGAAATTCTCGTGACGGTTATATACATATATGTTACAAAAATACCGGTATTACCGAGAGAATAATAGTTAAATAATTGACTAAAAAAATAATCCGAGCATTGATTATTCCATGTTTATTAATTTGTAAAACCAAATTATTCGAATACCCCGGCAACAAATTATTTTAATTGAAAATTCGGGTGCCAAATCTTTTTTTCTTTTGGAACAATAAATAAATTTAGGACAACACAAAATATCGTCTTTGATCGACAGATTTTGGATGTCTCCTAAATGTTTATACCACTCGACAATTTATTCCAAAAAAATATATTACTCCTTATTTCTTCTGTTACGATTATCAGAAAGAATCTTATGAGAATGGAATGCCTAGAAAAGTGTAAATCTGTTCGTTCAAAATGCGATATATTTAAAAAAATATATATTTGATTAATGATATTATTGCGCATTTAATATTAATTATAGAATATTCCATTAATATTTATTTTAGAATGATTTATCTCTCATATACTTATTTATTTCTAAACATGTTAAAAGTAACATTAATTGTATTTGAATTATGAGTCCTGACAATTTTCCCTAACATAAGCGATTTTGTTAAAAAAAAATTTTTTTTATATAAGTGATGTTATACACATGTGTTTTAAACATTTAAAACTATTTCGTGTACTTGTAATTATGTGAGGTTACAAAAAGCAATAATATTTAGTTGATTTAAAAAAACACAGGCCAACATAATAATTCGATAAGTAATAACTTAGTTAGTAACAAATAAAAAATAGCATTGCATTATTTTTTAATGAAAAATGTTTTTTTAAAAAACCTAGATTTCGCGCAATTTTTTAAGATACGTTTTTTATTCAAATATAATTATTGAGACTTAATTACTGCTTATAAATTACACCCGTGTTGAATGTAGAATATTTCATAATTAAAAATAAAGAATTTCGTGTCTGCAATACCTGCTTTTGTTTTCACTTCGCCAGCCATCCCTATTATAAAAAAAATTTCATGTCAATATGATTTAAGTTACGATCGTATTTTAAAATGTTGTTATAATCCATATCCCAAATGGCAAAAAACTGTAAAAAAACTCTTGCAAATTTTACAAATCTCACATAAATGACAAAAATGTATGTTTATTTGTCTAGAATATTTCATGATTAAAAATAAAAAATTTTGTGTTTCCATTACCTTCTTTTGTTTTCACTTCGTCAGCCATCCCTATTATAAAAATAAATTTCATGTCAATATGATTTAAGTTACGGTCGTATTTTAAAATGTTAATATATCCCACATCCCAAATGGCAAAAAACTGTAAAAAAATTGTTGCAAATTTTACAAATCTCACATAAATGACAAAAATGTATGTTTATTTTTAGCTTTTATTATACTTTATTTTATATATGTTTTACTTTTTATCTATTTTTTTAAATAAGGCTACGACTTTTTCTTAAGCTTAAATATTTGGCATTTTTAAACTTTTATTCTTTATGATTTTTTATCGAATATTTTATTTAATACTTGCCATTAGGCTTGCTAACAAACTTGACCGAGATTTTTATAAAATGTCTTACGTCGATTAAATAAAATATACAAATATGTCAAAATTATCATATGTTTGATATTAAATGTAATACATTTATTTTATCTAATTTTGAAACATTACCGTTAAATATATCTGACTTTGGAAGTGTAAAACGGTTGATTTCTTGGTATTTTAAAGGTCGTCTTGGTAAATACTCGGGGTAGTTAGCTTAGTGCGAGTTCAGCTAAGCTATCGTTTGTTCTAAGTCGGAAGCAAACTGCTAAGTTTTGACTAGTATAAAACTGATTTAATACCTCATGCTTATGTTTGCTTCATAAACTCTCGCAGATCTAAAGGAGGTTCTTTTCCATTTTATTTTTAATTTCTGGCAAATGCAATGATTCTTAGCGAAAATTTTATATTTGATATTGTGAACTTAATATATGATTATATTTTTTTTGTAACGGCTGATTCTAAAATTAGTAGATTTGGTAATGCTGTAACTTTATCCAACGTGGGTATTACAGGTTATTTTTTTTACCATAGCATTCAGCGCAAAATCGCGTCATATGACAATGCATTTTTTGTAATTATTGTAGTTAAAATATCTTTAATGTTATCTATAATTTGATGATCCAAATTCCAAATATAATTTTATTCTAAAGATAAAGCCTTCTCCCACATCTCGAATATTTTTTTAATTCATTATCATAAAATATTCCAAAAGCTTCCTTTTCACATCATCAACATTATGTTGTTTTTTTATCTAAAAAGTGTCACATCAATTAAAATGGTAGTCGGAAGGAGCTAGGTCTGGAGAATAACTTTATTTAAATAAAAAAATTGAACGTCCAGTACCCATACTTTGACTAGCTGCGGTTCCTCACAACAGTGAGAAACTGACTTATATTGAATTATTATTTTGTAAATAAATTGCTGTAGCACTAAATAATATAATAGTATGATTTGAGACTTATTGTATTATATTTACATTTTTGGATAAGACCAGACAAATTTTACCAAGCATTTGATTTTTTATTGACACCGACCGTCTTCTTTGCTCAAGACCCTTTTAACAAAGTACAGTTTTTCGAATGCATGTAATTTAATTTAATATACGCGCGTTTGTATCACGCCTCGCATTGATTAATTAGTTGTATTTGCTTTTACCAAGTACCAATCTCGTCACATGTTCGAGGAATTATTTTATACTCATCTCTAAAATTTTGTATCGTATCGGTGTAGCATGTCTTTTATTGTTTATTATAATCACTATTAATGCAAAGATTTGCAACTTTAGATTCTTACTTTATTGACATATAAATTACCGTTTATATTTTAATATTTTCTTCTTAAAAAACACCACTCAGCTCTGAATACATTTTTTATGTTTCTTAATAAACTAGCAATGGGAAACCTCTTTTTTATGTTTCAGTAAGAATTTTAACGTTATTTTTGATAGCGTGGCATAGTCAATTGTGATAAGTAAAATTTATATTCGCTTTCAACCTTCACTTAAATAACGATTTCCTATGATTTTTAAAATGTTTATATTGTACACATATAATAATATAGCAATACAATAACGGAAAATGAAAACACGCAACTGAACATGACTGCTGTTTTTTCCGGTCTAAACAATATGACAGCGATCCTTTTTTAATCAATCAGTAAGCCAACAAAGCGACAAATACGTTTGTGTTATAAAAAAATATTTGTTTTCACTAGTTAAAAATGATGTTACATATAAAAGAAAAACTTTTATTTTCAATACCACTACATCACTGTCTCTAATACTCCGATAAATAAACCAGACCTTAAATTTATTTATATACCTTCTAATAAAGCTTTATCATTCTTTGTCTTATATTTCATATTGTATGAACTTATAAGTTTTAACTTTATTTTATAAGTTTAATTCCTAAAATCTTAACGGTAACGTTAATTAACGCTATTAATTATCGAACATTAACGAGAGTTGCCACAAAAGCTTCGCAAAGTAAAATACAAGAAATCGATTTTTCTGACAGCTCCCCTCAAAAAAGTCTTCAAAGCTTTAGTAGCAGCGCTTCCATTGTATTCACCCTCCAGTGTTGTCGCTTTTCTGTTTTATTATGTATTTTTTTTTTTGTATCATTTGGGCTCGACGCGACAATTAGGGCGAAATATTTGCTTTAATCGGAGGGCATAAATTAGTACCCTTATTTGCCATCTACGTTTTTAAATAAACCCCAGTCGGCGCGGCGCGGGTTAACCTAACTCTCTTGTTAATTGCCTCCCTTAACCTTAATTAATGTTTCCGTGAATTACGACCGTAAATATTAATAACTGTGAATATCTTTAGCGAGAGTACGTGTGTGCTTTCGTGTGTGAGCTCACGATTTTTTATTTTAAAAACGTATACGCGTTTACCTCTCTTTCCTATTATATCTAAATTTAAATTAACCAAGCATCTGATATTTAACATAGCCAAATACAACTAAAAATAATAAAAAAATATAATTTACAGTTCTTGTATATGTCACGGTGAATGTACAAACTTATCGAAATACATTTTCACAGATAAATATATATTTATACTAGTGAAAATATATTTATTTAACAGATGCTAGAGAAATGTTATTTGACAGGCGTGAAATGTGTCGAAAAAGCGATGTAAGTAGTGATCTTAAACTGACAGTTGTAAACGCCACTTGTTAAATCATAGACAATACCAGGAAGATTCGTTTTAAAAAATAGTTATATTGCCAAAATGTACCGAATCATCCGCTCAGTTAATAAATACAGTTTTACTTAAATTGACCAGTGAAATTATTAATCAATTTTTTCATTCATTTTAATTGGTCTAGTTAGTGAAACATTTAACCTCGCTAATAAATAACCATTTATTGTCTTATTTGTTGATTGTCTTTTTGCTGTATAAGCCTAAACCTAATCTTAATTAATTATTTAAAAATGCGCTATTATTAAAAAAAAAGTGGCCCCAGCTGTAGCGATATCTGTTGATTATAAATTGTATATCACATAATAATTTATAATTAATAATACATATAGATCTCACCAATTCCCAGACTTTCAGTCTAATGGTTAATTCTTAATTGTATGTATCTATTATGTCTGATTGATTTAATCAGTTGGTACAGATTTGCCCGTTTTAACGCATTGGGTCTACGCCTGTCAAGTTACAACGGAAGATTCAATAAAAATAAAATAATATATAAAAAATAAACCGAATTATATTTCTTATTATATTTTTCAATATTTTTCAACCGGTAAGGTTTTGGTTTCAACACAAAATAACTTTGAAATTGAATTTCATAAATAATTATTATCAGAGAGCAGCATATTATTTTATTAGCGCCTATTAGTAAAATTATATTTTTGCTAATAAAATATATATCTATCGTCTTTACGTCTTTGACCAAAACACAAAAATATTTTAGCCTTGCTGATCATTTTTACAGATTTTTTTCACCGTGGGTTGCATTAGCAATCAACGATAAGTATTTAGCAGGTTCAAAGCATGAAAAAAACGTGTTAAAAACGCCATTAACTAAATCTTATGTTTTTCTATTAGCTTAACAAAAGTTTTTGTTCAATTTAGTGATTAGCTAAAATCATTTTTGAATGCATTAAAATAGCCGTTTAGAGCCTTCTGTAATTTTACTATATTATATTGACAGCACATAGGGATAAGAAACATGTTGCTATGTAAGAAGATCTCTAAATGTATATTACAGTATGAAAACAGACTGTAAATTACAAACACAACAAAAATTTGGCGAGCACTAATCCTCCTCCAAGCGTACCAAGCTTATAAAACCAGATACATAGTGTCTATCTCTACACTTCTATTTAAAACTCGCTTTTCAGCTCACTTCATAATGAGCCCTTAATAATCCCAGTTAAGCTCCCTAATTTAAACATACAAGTTGTCACCCAAAACTTGAATTTTTCACTTTTTTTGTTTTAATAACTATATGAGAAAGTGTTAAAAAAATGATTATCAAATAATTATAAAATACTATATTAAAAATAACCTGTTACAATTATTTTAATCTAAATTTTAGATATTTGATTATAGTGATGTTTAAATTATAAAAGATTTAATTTTCAGTTTAGGAATCACTACAAAAAATTTTTTTTTTTATAAATGCGAATCTTGTTAATCTTATCTGATAGCAAACACATTTTTTAATAGTCAATTTTAATATAATGTTAATATGTATACAATGTATATTTTAGTGAAAATTCATTTAAGTTATGTAAAAAAATGCGGGACAGAAATAATAACAGTTTTAAAATCAGCAAATAGTTTAACATTAGAATTACGTTTTTCAAAAATGTTGGCTAAAAACAGTTGCAAAAATATTTTAACTATTAAGTAGAAACTATACAATGGCTATAATAAAATAATATTCTATTAAAACACATGGTTATGCTCTAGTTGTCTAGGAAATAAAAAAAATATTTCTTAGGATAAAAATATTTCATTTAGTGAATGACTTTAAATGCATAGAGAACATTGACCGCTCACATGTCACGAGTATGTGTAGTAAAAATTTGAGAAATAGATCTAAGCATCAACAAACGCGTCTAGTTATACATTCGTAGAATAACCAGAATATAAAATAGTACACTTATTGTTTTCATCAACAAGTATTAGTATTTTGTTCAATCGATTATACTTAATTTAAAAAAATACAGTTTAAATGACAAAATCGACCTAAATAATGTATGCAAGATTTTTTTTAAAATCAGTTTATAGTTTAACTTAAAAATAATTTATGAATATTTTCATTAAAAACCTGCTAATTAGTTTTGTTTTAGTAAAATAATGCATATAATACGATGAACAATTATTTGTAAAAAATATTTTATTATACAATACTATAAAAAAGTTATACTTTATTTATTAGAAAAATGTATCACTTAATTCAAAAAAATTGTTTGAAGAATAACTGATAACCAATTTTGTGGTTGTGGTCAAGGTTGTTATTGTGGTGAAGGTTTGAGTGTTAACTTACCCTGCTAATACATTCATAAAATAACCAAATCATGTAATGATACTTTGTACTTTTTTCAACAAAAATAATCATTTTATTGACTATTTTTTTTGTATTTTTTTTTATTTAATTTAAAATATTTATATATATATATAATTAGGGACTTTAAATAATTTAAATGTGTATATTGTTTTTATTTAAATTTGATAAATTAAATTACTATAAGATATAACTGAATAATTTATTTAGTACATATTATCAAAATCTTTTACAGTGCTTTTTCAAAGTTTTTCACTATCTTAGGTTTTTAATTATTTTATTCTAGCTTTAATATGCTTAACTCAAATTTGATAGCCAAAAAGTTTTATAACCACTTAGTCAGAACAACCATTGATTCATGAGAAGTTTAATATACCGCTATCAACTTCAATATTAAATCTAATACTAGTATATACAATGTATATTATACATTATATACCTATGTGCTATGTCTATAACTTGGTCATTAGTACTTTCCCTGGTATTGCGGTCCAAAGCATCTTCGGAATAGTTTACACAACTAAACACAACGATAACTGTTTAACGACAAATATTCAGTAGACCATAACTATGCAAAACTCAGCGTTTTAATAAGCAAATTAGTAACAAGGATTCTTACCTCAAAGTATACAAATTTTAATACACATATCATAAAATTAACTGTTTAATAATTACACCAGCTGCCAAAAACTTAATCAGTTAACGTATAAGATATAATTATTAACATATTCTTGAGAACCTTAGTTTTGTGATACTATTTTATTAGCTTATCAATAATTATTAGTTGCTTTACATTATTTTTAATAGTATGTAAAATATGATGGTCGAATTAAATGTGTATGTTTGAATAATTTAGTTTTAATCCAATTTCGTATCGATCGGTCTCAGTAACACAATTTTGGTTTAACCAATTTTATGAAATGTATATCGGTGTATATTTTGGTATGACATAATTTATCGTTTGTGATTCGTTTTTTTTGTTGTTGAATAATTGTGTAATGATTATATACACAAAAGGATATGAAAAAATGATTTATTACACCTAATATATATACAAGATATCCCAAAAAAATTATACATATTTTTTTTCAAATCACATATAAGATTAAAAAATTAAAAAATAACACCATAATTACAAACAAAATAAATATTTTTTACAAAAAAAATCTATATTACCAAAATACAGACCAATATATAAACATTAGAAATATTTTTTATTTTGGGGTTAACCATAAATAGCAATATAAATATAGTATATAACCTAGTTTTATACTATAACTATGCAACTACTATTTTCATTTTTTGTTTAAAAAAAATTTGCGCCCTATTGATATACGTTTCTATACGTTGTTAATACGTATTTTAATTATTTGTTAGACTTGCGCTAATGTTTCTGATTTGTTATTGGTCTGAATAAAACACTTGATTCTATTTATGCATTTGGGTATAAAACTCGTAATTCATTCTCTTTTGTCTTAAACTGTTTCATTACATTAGTCATTCTCTGGACACGTCACGTGATTGTCCAGAAGTTGCTAAGAGACCGAGAGAGTACGCGATTTGCGTCGCGTCGCTTGCCATTCCACCTGATGACTATTGGGACTGCTTTTGTTTGCCACTGCTGTCGTCACAGAAATACATACATATTTTAATAATTTAATATGATTTCGATATTTTACTGGTATTTATTTATTTTGAAATTAAATTCCTATATTTATTGTCTATGAATTTTGCGACCCCAAAATATTTTTTTTTTACCTTCGAGCGATTCAATATATTTTTAAATAAATATTTTTTTATAATTTTTAATTATATTATGTGTCTATAATGTCTGTATGAATCATTTCAAAAACAATAAACTTGATTATTATATTCACAAAAATTCAATGACTATTGTACCAAAAATTAGTTTTTATTTATATAAAATTTCAATGTGTCACACATAGTAAGAAAACAACAAACGATGAAATAAACCTATTTAATCAGTTTAAAGAAAAATATTTCATATATAAATTATTGCATTTTTCTACTCCAGATTTTTTCGCGTGCGCATAAATGTATATTCATACGCCACTTTTCCTTTGACTTTTATTACCAAGCCATATATTAAAATTAATCATTTTAATAAAAAGGTAAAAGAATAATGTAACAAATTTGGAAATATATTTATAAAGTTGGCGACTAACTGTATTTAATTACTACAACATATTTTTTTAAGATATGTTTATAACAACACACATTCGCATTAAATACGAAATGTAGTCATATTTTTGAATCGTTCTTTACAAATAGTCAATAAAGGTGGAACTAAACAATAACACGATTGGTAATACATTCACCTTCTCTCTTATTTGTACAAGATTTATCAAAGGATCAGATTTAGATTAGTGGACTTTTTTAATCTCTCTTCGTATAGATCAAACATCTCATTATGAATTTAACCAAAAATATTAGTATGCGCCGCGCATTTATTAGGCAAGTTTTAATTGAAGCTCTGTCACAGATTCTTTTTAATCAGATTATTAATATAAAATGCGATTGTGACAGTTGAAATGAATATATAATTACTCACTTAAAGCTTACACATATTTTAGTTATGAGCGTATATCAATGTTGTTACGGTATATTAATACTTTTGTAATCCAACTATTCCATAGTTCACATTACTCAAAGTAAAAAATCGCAAACGATCACGTGCTGCTTGTTTCGCGTTCGCAATATAAATATGTCGAAATTGGCTTATCTTATTTTATAGCCGATGATGGGCGCGCGTTCATGTGTGTGTCTTTTTTCATTGGCGCCTTGAAAACATCTACGGCTAAATCATTTTTATTCAAAGCACGGCCTCGTGTCTACATTTCGCATATTGAACCTTTTTACGTTGCCTTCGCCTCGTTTCTGAAAATATATTTTTTTCTCTAACAGCGGCACATACGGCGGAAAATGTTAGAATTTTCAACGTACTGAGGCCCAAAATTAAGGGAAGGAGAGGGGTGTGTATGGATGTGTGTATCGTGCAGACATATGTCTAAATAAATAAGCTAAATCAAAATTTAGTTGCCGCATACGACTTGCGTGACGATTATAATTGATTTTTTTTAATACTAATAAATTAAATAGTGGTAGCATATAAAAAAATTAGCATGTATTATTGACGTTTCGATTACTGTTTTTGGACAGACATGGGAAAAATCTCTATCTTATCTGTTGAGATCGATTCGATATTCTGTTTAATGTCAAGATTTAATTGATACGAATATACAAAGAAGGGTAAAATAAAAACTTAAGTATACAGGTCATGCATGGTCATTTAGATCGCAGATTTTTGATAGTGTACGCAGGTCTTAAGGTGAGGTATAAGTCTGTAGAGCAAGGGTGGGCAATTCTAGCAATTGAGCAAGCCGGATTAATTATTTCTCTTGGAGCGTCGCGGGCCATAGTCAACAAATAATCGGGGGGTGATTAGCTGAATCAGTAACGTGCAATTTTTTAACGAAAAGGGAAAATTAGTGTAGTTCATAAGTAAAACATTACCATTTTATATGAACAATTGTTAAAATTAAGACACAATGAGCGCAACAAAATATTTTTCAATTTAAACTAGCTGTCGGTATCTCACTGTCGTGAGGCACCGAAGCTAGTGAGTGTGCGAATACCGGACCCTAAACTTTTTGCGTTTTAAATATTATTTTTGCTTCATTCTGATTTTTTTTAATTTAATGGTTGCAATTAGACATTAAAATCATTGTGTAGCTGTGCGATTTAAAATATTATTGGGAAGAAATCATCCAATAGATATGCGGTTGATCCTAGTGAATTTTTAAATTTAAAATCTGAAAACACAGTTATAGAATTTTAGGTATTTTATATTTTTAAATATGTTTAACATTTCACATACAATTTTCAATATTAAGATAAATGAAAGGGGTGTTAATTTTTAATCATTTGACATTGCACATTGGCCTGTTTAATATCAGTTACGAGGAGCTGATCCGGTTCGTATTATTTAATTGAAATATTTTTATGTTTTTTTCTATCCTACTGTGTATTAAATTTTTGTGTGTATTTTTTTTATCTATTTATTACATTATTGGTGTATGGTTTTAATGCTGTGTATTGTTTTTAACCATCGTATAGCATTGGGTTACTTATTAGGTCACTATGGTTTTAATTTAATTTAAATAAATAACGATCACTCTTGATCCTTTGCTGCACGAAACACTTCTTTAGCTGTCAACCTAATTCATATGTATATATTTTGCAACCATGACATCTTCTTTTTATCTTAACATTTTTTCCTTTAAATTTTAAGCATTGTATGAAAAATCTTATATTTTAGATCGCGAATCATGTACCTGAAATACTCGATCTTCCTCCTCCTTTATGTTTGATAGTTAAAAAAAAGTTTTCTATCGCATCTAATTATTAAAAAAAATATCAATAGAGATTCTCTTAGTGCATGAAACGTATAGAATATACTTTATGAATAAATTCTGGTAAGTTCATATTCATGAGACTAGCTTTAAATTAAAAAAAAAACTGCCTTTTAACAATATTAACGCAGACTAAAACCTCTGCATTAGGATTAATTGCGTTTATCCCACTAACCATATATTTTAAATATTTTAATGCTATTTATTCGTAGGTCCTTTTTAATAAAATATTTATTTACACTATCCAAGTGTTTCTGAAAATTGAAATATTGCACTGTCTTCAGCATAACAAATGTAAATTTTATCTCTGTCCTTGAAGTTCTTTTTTAAATATAGTTTCTTCATATATATTGAAAAGAGTAGAGGAAATAATTCATCCCTGTCTGACATTTCTCTCTATGAAAATATGTTGTGTTTGTTCTCAATATTTATTATTACATCTAGCTCGATTAAATTTAGATTTTAGGTTTTATATAAGATAATGCTGTTTTACAACTAAATTTTAAGTTTTACATTTAATCTATGAAGCTAGATCTAAACAGGCTCACGAACTTCGTGACATCTCTGAAGTAGCTTTTTCTTTTGTACCAATGCCTGATAATAATGTCCTCTCAACGTGTGTGAATTTTTTCACTTAGTGACTTATAAGCTAATAAATATAAAATCGCTGTCAAATTATTATTTTTTCCAAGAGAATATGTTCAGATAGTCGTCCTTGTAATCAGTATTGATATCTATCGGCTTATCACAGTAATAGTGTCACTTTTGGAGCAATCCAATGCGCTACGTATGCCAGAGAGGTAATTAGAATGTCTGTACCAAAGACTAAATTAGTGTAGGTGGACTCAATTTAGGACAAATTTACGATCTGTTCGACGTTGGCACAGCGAGGAAATGAGCGTACGTTTCGTATTAATTAAGCTTTGAGTAATTGAAACTGCTTTTGATATAAACGAAGAATAGAATTTTATCCCAGGGCTCCTTTGAAAATAAACAGGTTCCTCATTAAATTTTAATGTGATATAAATGAGGGGACTCGGAACAGCGAGAGAGAGATGCCTCGAACGCTAAATTATATTATAAAATTAAATACATATATTTTAAATCTGAGTTTCACTCTCGCCCAAGTTCTGAGCCTAAACGAAATACCTTGTTAAGCCCCCGACGTTTGTGGCAATAAATAATCTTCTTTTTTTCGCTTCAGATAACTCAGATTTATGTGAGAAATTATCGAAAAGAATAATTAATAGGGCTTGCTCGCTTGGATGGAATGCAATCTTTGTTAATCTTTGCTTTCAATTTTGTGTATTACGCCAAAATTAATTAATCCCATGAAAACGCACAATAATCCTATGTTTATCGTGTTCGATACCCTAGCAGATGTTTATAAATTGATATTGGTAATTATTTTAATTTTCATCATATTCATATTAAATTCTTATTAAAGATAAATTATAATATTTACTATTATTTATTTAAAATATTGTTATATTTTATAAATATATACAAAATACGGATATGATACAAATTTATTAAAAAATGTGTTGTAAATATTTCGTACAAAACTTTATACATAATTTACTAATTCGTTCGTACTGTAAGTCTGCAAATCAAGAGGAAAAAATATGTCTTAAAGTTCTCACCTTTACCTTGTCTCTACTGATGGAATAAAAACATAACACCACTTACCTTCTTCTTCCATCGTATAATAATCCAATTATAAAAGATATGCGTCATTTAAAAAATAATACATTATGTAAAAAAAATTTAGTTACATCTAATTCTAATTAACATAATGTAATATTTTATTTATTTACTGGTCTGTTGTTTACATTTGTTTTCGTATTAAAATATACTTTACAGCTTATTATTAAATGAAAAACTATATATATTTAATACTATATAGGTAAGCCGAATTATATTTGAGTTAAATCATGACGGCCATATTAAAAATTTAATAGAAAAATAACTACCTGCTAACATAATACGTTAAGCATGCCATAATAGCTTTAAAAATTAATATTTAATTGCATTGGATACCTTTGCTAAAAGCGATTATTTGTGTATTACAAATATTTTCTTATTTATGTATTTATTTAAATAAAATTTAGACTATTGAGACTAACAGGCTACCCCAATGCGTCATGATTGTCAAAAAAGAATACATAGTATTATTTTAATACACAAAAAAATATAATAAAAATAATACACTCTTAAAAAGAAACAATAAAAAAAATGATACCATTAAATGAAACGTACATATTTTTTGAGTTTTTTTTTTGAAGAACTCTACTGCGTGATTTTGTTTCGAAATTTTCTTATACGTTGCATACATATATGCGGTTTTTAATTGGTTCATATTTTTTTTATTTGACCGATTTTTTATAGACAAAAAATAGCATAAGAATATTTGTGGTTATGTGATATTTTTCTTTTACAAAAATATTAATCAAATATATGTCAATTAGAAGCTTAGCAGACGGATGATAATAAATAGCAATTAAAAACAGATTTGACCGCTGTAATAGTATCTATATGTTGTTACAAACGATATGAGAGAACGGCGGACAACGTTCCGCTGGTCATCGTCTTTCCGTCGTGGTAGCGAAATATAGTTGATTTTATCACCGCTTGTGAATAAATAAATTGAGCTACAGCGTTTATTTTCCATTTATCTCTCTTAATCCAGTGATTTATACCCAAAGATATTTGCATTCATTTCTAGCCCAATTTGCAGATATTTTGCGCTACACGCTTATAAACTTATGTTCTTGCGGGTATAAATTTAACTCATTACTATTTACACTAAATTATTTCATTTTATTTTTAACCATAATAGTGATTGCTTTGCGCTATGCACTCATAAATACGCGCTTTGCGCTCAATACTTTACTCTTTGTAAACGTAACTCACTACTCTTAAATTAGTGTTTTTAACTATCTATCGTATAATATTGATTTTTTTCTTATACTTTCACATATATTTAAATAAATTATACAAACTCGGTGCAGTACTGTATTTGGATTTAAATAAAAAAACTTCAATCAGGCGTTATATAAAATTCGAAAGAAGCCCTGAGGGGTGTTTACAGCTCTGATACAAGGATTTTTCATTAATCTGTGACACGAAGAAGCCGACGGTATGGAAGGGATGGGACGAACGGGGGTGTTATCTCTTTCATCTCGTGCATTTCGCAAACAGCCGTCATTTTCAAAAGAGCTAGGATAAATCTTATCCCCATTTTGGTTAGTGCACATTAAAAGCAGAAAAAACGTACGAAATAAGACCGCCAAACGAGATTTTTTTCTACTGATAGGGTCAGATTAATATAATAATGTATGGTATATTCATTTCAAAA
This sequence comes from Plectrocnemia conspersa, assembly GCF_051122295.1. Taxonomy (NCBI): domain Eukaryota; kingdom Metazoa; phylum Arthropoda; class Insecta; order Trichoptera; family Polycentropodidae; genus Plectrocnemia; species Plectrocnemia conspersa. The sequence continues at coordinate 1,496,736 of NW_028277178.1, read as the reverse complement.
AACATATTTTTGGATAAATATTTTAAGCCCAAATTTTTAAAATTTAGTTAAATTAAAAAATATATTTAATTTAATTTGTAATGCAAAATTTTTAATATACGTTTTAATTTAATTAATAAATCCATAAAATCGTTTATATAATATATAAGATGTTTCATTAATATGTATCAGTTTTTTTATATATTATTTTATGCTTTTAATAATTTATATAAAAAATAACTTTTTATTAGTATTATATTTTTGTTTGAAGTCAATTATTCTATTTAATTTCACATAGACACAGCGTTTTTTTAAAAACAATTAAAATTTGTATTTTTTTAAATTATAATTCCAATGATGCAATAATATTTTTTTTAAATAATATTATTATATTATATGTAACTAAGACTGTTACGCAGTAAGTTCCTTACCATATAAAAAGTTTACGCCATTAAGAAAACTACTTTATAACCCTAAATTTCGCAAGCTTAATCTTTTTTTTTGTATAAAATTTTTAATGTAAATTATTAATATGTTTGTTAAATATTTTTAAGACATATTAACATTTTTTATATATTGATATAGATATATGAGTATATTGTTATTCTATGATCAGAATTTTTGCTGTACGATATTTTGACTTGTGCAATAGTAATCGAACCCTTTATCATAGTTAGCTTTAACCCATAAAATTACTTTTTGCACTTTGCACTTTTTTAAATTTATTTAAATCGCTCTTTATATTATATAAGGAAACGCTTTATTAACCTAAAACCAGACGCTTATGATGAGATACATTCCCTTTCGCTCGCTCGCGTGTTCAGTGACGAGAGTGAGTGAGAAGAAGTGGCGTGCTTAACGCTTGTAACGCACGCCTTTATCTCTCACTCACTCTCGTTACTTAACACGCTCAGCAAGAAAAAAGTTTCATTCTTAAAAGTATCAAATAAAACTTTTACAAAGCCTCCGTTATATTCTTTATATTTTGCCGCAGCCATCATGGGTGGTCCTGACACTTCTATATGTTTATTATTTATTTTTTTTACACGTTGTATAAATCATACAGAACTACAGAAAAAAATGTCTGGCATTAAAAAGGTTAAGTCACTACAAAAATCCGGTCAAACAACGCTCTCTGACAAAATGTGTCATACAAAAACTGCAGGAAGCTATTTAATGCATTTATTTTAAACAATGCGTTTCCAAAACTAAAACAGCTATATTATTAAAAAAATCTGAGCTTTATTTAAAGTATATTCAACATATACAAATACCGTCTCTTAATGTCAGTATTTTCTAAGTAGACAAACTTATCTTTTATTGCTGATATTGAAAACACGTTTGTCAACATGTTTTTATAAATGGAATTTTCAGTAAATTTTATTTACGTTACCATTAATTTGCTTGCCTTAATAACTGCAGGGATAAAGGTGGTGTTTTGTTTTTTCCTAAAAAGAATTTTGTTAAAAGTTAACCATATATCACAAAAAGGACAGGAGTTATTCAAGACTCTTACGTCTCACAAGCATGTAGAAACGATTTATATAATAATTTTAATAATTCTCAGCGTTTGTTTTTCCATATTTTTTATCTACGTTGACCTTGTATGGATGTCGGTCGTTTATTCATATTAATCACATTTACTTTAACTTTTTGATTATGTAAGCCTCGTATAGAATTCGTGTCGACATTTTAGCTTACGTTTTTCGTTAATACCTGACAGTGATGCGAACATACAAAATAATATGTATACCGTAACATCACAATTGAATTATGTATATTTCTAAAAGTCTGCTAGAATCTTTATGTGATTATAATTTTACGGCTCGTTTAGAAGCCGACCCTATTACGTCCACACACGTTAACGATCGGAACACGATAATAACGTGAAACGAAAGATGTGTCGATACACACACACTCAAGGAACAAAAGCTCATATGTGGGAAGAAAATAAATATCAAAGTTGTGTTATGCGACATATTAAAACGGAGAGCGACAGAACGAAGGGTCGCGATAAAGAACCCAACCCACTACCATTATACTCCCTCCCTCCAGCGCTCCCGCCGTATAAAGGGTCGACCCTCGACACTGAGGTCCAAAACGAAAAGCGTATCTCTGGGTAGCGATTGACCCGACGTGATCGGCACTCGATATTTGATAATTCTTTTTATTGTGTGTGTCAGACAAATGTCGTTATGCGTGTGTAGGCTTCTTGTAATTTTTTTATAAATATATTTTAAGAATTTAAACGCGTGTGGGTGTATGTACATGTATGTCGTATACATTATTATTTAACTGCCTAAAGGGAGTTTGCTTAAAATTCTTCTCGTATATGTTTTTTTTATTATGAAAATATATTACACAATTAAAATGATAATGTGTTTTTTGTATATGTGTAATTATGTCATATAACATATTTTTTGTACATATATGGTTGACCTATATAAACGATGACTAGTGCTATGATAAGCAGCAATAAAATAAGTTATGTAACTGAACTAAAGTCTGCAGGGCATATTATCATAATTTCACATCATGTTTATTTTCAATATAGATTTTTAAATTATAAATATATTACTGCCATCATAGTTTTACCATTTACATTTAATAATTTGCTATATTTTATTTTACAAAAAATCAACTGTATATTATTAATTTGCTGCGTTTGTGGGTATACAGATTGTTTTAATAATCTTAGTTACTGGATGTCTTAAATCTTGAGTTGAACTGCCGACTGATTTTTGCTTACTTGTGTGTGGCTTTCAATCTAATCTGAATATTAAAGTTACTAAGCTATGAGTGTAATATTCAGCTACTCAAATTTTGCATCTGAATGTCTTCGCTAAAGTAAAAATTGACTTTTATTTTTAAAATATTTGAAGTGAAAGCGAGCAAAGCTAATTTGTTTATTTGTGTTTTTCTGTACAAATGAAAGTTAATGAAGCATACATAATATTTTTAACAAAATTCCAACAATCAAAAAAAAATATCACATCCTGGAATATGTCCTGAAAAAATTTTAACATGTTATTTTAATTTCTTCTTACATGCAAGCAGCAAATGCTGTGTTTTTATGCACTTCATAAAATAAATTTATTAACGATCGCATTCTTGTCGAATATGACGTGAGCTTTTAGCGAGTTTCTTTTAAATTTTTGTTTATTACTGTTTTATTAGTGCATTTTATTTCTTATATGTTCTTTTTGTAGTAACTAGGTCGCGTAGTATTTAAGTCTTATCGATGATTTGCTTAATATTTTGGAACTCACGTGACTATTTAGCTGAACCGGACTAGACAGTTAAAGTAAAAACAGCTGCCTTCTATGGCTTCTGATGTTCGTCTCAATTGCTTTGTCGTTATTATTTTTGGTGTAAGTTTGCTTAATCTCTCGTTGTTCTATTCTGAAGCGTGGCTAAATAAAGTTCTTTGAGAAAGTTATTTTTTTATGTTTGGTATAAGTTGAAAGCAAAATAATGATTTTAACTATAGTGTATAAATGTATTTCTTGGAGAAAGTTTATTTCCTGCCAAAGTTCCTGATTTAGTACAACCATTCTCGTATTTATATACTTATATTTTATAGTCCTAGTATTAGTCCTTAATAATCTGGCCAAATGTCGACGATTCGGGGCGGGACCAGACTCTTTATTATTGTCTAATACATATTATTTTATATGTATATATGAGGACGCTCGCTACCTTTTCACGCTCGACTGACCAATGTGTTCAATTATATTATAAATATATAGTTAGTGGTAGAATACTTGCTATCTTTAGCAAAGATATTCGATGCATTCTTTTGTATTTAGCACCGACCAACGCAGTATTTAGTGGTCCGGGTACTTTTGGAAAATACTTTGATTTTAAATGTTTGTTTGATACGCAATCGTTTGTCAAAGGCCGACAAAACAAAAACTGAATTCTTAAAACGTCACAATTAAAGTTTTTATAAAGCTATTGCGACTTATTTTGCTTCAATAATGATGGATAGTCTCGATTTATTTATAAATCCTATCTAGAATGAGGTATGTGCCAAAAAATTAATTCAGAATGTGTTTGCTTTCTACACAGCAACGATCCAGCATTCAACAATTATCTTCCTTACTAGTTGAACTTTGCAGTTTTAAATTTCTAGGGGGAGGGTACTGTAGGGACCGATTTATTTAGTTGCCCATAAATCTGTGGTAGAACACTAGCAATACTTTTACCACAATAATGTAGTAAAAGTATTATTATTATTATGTATAACTACAATTTATATTTAATAAATATTTCAAGCTTTGATAAATTTTCTTTTACACTTATTGTCGCATTTTCCCAAAAAAATGTGAAGTAAAAAAATAAGATTTTGCTTCAAGAAAATTAAGTTACATTAAAGTTAAAAAGTCGTATTAAGTAAATAGTATTCCGCCTAAATGTGATAGCAATGTTTATCGAAACCATTTTATTTTTAGCAGAGATTTTAAATAAGATTTATTTTCAAAAATATATAAATTATCATTTAAATCGCTGTAAACCCATAATTCTAGACTATAAAAAGCCAATACCATAACTAACAATCATTCTCCAAGTTCTCGTCTTTGGCCGACTGACCCCATCAAAGAATCCTCCGCCGGGACAGCAGCCTTTCGAGACTATACCACATATCTTATAGCTAAATAAATCGGTCCCCATTAGTTTTTGCATTTTTTTTTAAATAATTTTGAAGAGTTCTTTCTATTGTTCACTTTAAAGTTAACTTAGGTTTGTAAATCAGAATCGACCAATTCTTATGTTATTTTTTTATTACTTTCACAAGTTATGTATAAAAAAATATTTTATATATAACTTGTGATATTATCAAAATTAAATGAATTTATTTAAAAAAATATTATTCAAGCATAACTATAAGTTTGATGAGAGAAATTAAGCGTGTTCATAATATAAAAGCAATATTTCCCGGGAACGGATCGTAGGGTGTAATTTCGTAGGAAATTATGTCCTCGGGTGGTAATCTAGTGCCACAGAGATTACTGTCGGTGTCTAGGTAGGGTTTTTGCCAACCAAAAATTACCGGACCCGATGGCGTTATCTGAACGCCTTTATGAATACTGCAAGCTGTCAGGGACCATCGTCTAATGAGCGCAGAAGCGTACAGAATATCTATATATAATATAATATATTTAATATATAGTAAATAATATTTCTTTTACAAAATATCAACATGAAAAAAATAACAACCGTCTTTATTAGTACCAACCTAAATGTCACGAGGTATTTTGATTTTTTCATGTTCGAAAAAATATCAAATTATATTAATATGTACTGATTAAAATTTTGTTATTATTTTTTTAGTACGTGTATTATTATTTTCTTAAAACATATTTAACAGTAAAAAATAATATTAAGATTATTTATATTTATTTACATAACTGGGGTCTTGAGCTATTAAAAAAATATATGCCTCTAAAACACGATGTGCTTAAAAATTATATATTATTATATAAATTTAGGTTTATTTTGTCTTAGACATCATAGATTTTGGAGCTGAGTAAAGTCAATATGGTCTCGCATGATATTTTTGTTAAATTTTTTTGTATGAATATGGCAAAGTTCTTCGATTTAGTTAAGAAAAAATATATAGGTGTTACTTTACCCCTAGCAAGCATATGTTATTAACTGTCTAAATATCTGTTTATATATTAAAAAAATATTTTATGATATATATCAGTTTTAAGACCATAGCGGCAGTAAACTTTTTATACTTGAGTTTCACCTAGTACACCTAAGTATTTGACGCTCGCCTTCCATCAAATGCAGTTTCCTTGTTAATATTTAGGAAACTGAGACAATGGTGTATATTAAACATAAATTTATATTGTCTTTATATAACAGCTGAATTAATTTCAGTCGGACCCAGACGAATCTGGGTGTCACAACGAATTATACTACAAAACTACGCGACGCAGAGTGTATCTTTGATTAAGGCATAACAACGTTGTACGCTTCGAGTTTTGGCTGCTAATTACATCATAGCTACATCCGTGATAATTATCATCAGTTCCATTCCAATCACCCCTGTCACCCACTCCGCACGTCTTGGAATCTTTGCGCTCGTTAGGTGATTCGAGCAGTAGAGAGTGCGGTTAATCGATTATCCGCGATTCGCGCTTTTCAATTAGCTCTACTCGCAATCGACAATGGTTCATTAAAGTCGACAAGCTGCCAAAATTGAAGAGCGCCAGCTATGACTATGAAGTTAAATGTTCATCCTTCCGACAGGCGAATCTTTGGAATTCCGCTATCTCAATGAGCGCTACTTCACAGTAAGATTTATGAAGGTTTAAATGGGGAAAGCTCTTCCAAATAATTTACGCGAAATGCACTTTCAAATATGCATACAAACACTACTATAATTTAGCTTTGTACTATACGAAGATTTATTTTTTATATAATTATATTTTTATTTTTTTTTATATTTATAAATTTATTAATAATTAGAAATGTTTAATATTGTGACATAGAATATGAGTAGTTTAATTTGAACATGTTTAAAGCTAATAATAAATCCTTGTTAAAAAAGAATGTAGTTGAAAATATTTAGTGTTTAAATCTATATTAAGATATTGGTTTTAGTATATAATCTGATCCTTTTACTATTTACATCAATATATGTTCGCAAAGCTCTACACAAATAATAGTCTGAAGCTAAAAGTTCATGATTATCACCCTAGTCTGGTGCAATATTTTTTATCTAGTCTCAATAAAAACATATGATTTGGCATTGTCGTGGTTAATCACTTTTCACCCCTTATATCATTTAAATTGGGCAGTTTCAATATTTTACTTCGATTTTTTTTAAATAATAAACAGTTTTTCAGTTCTTTTTGTCAGGATTTTTTTAAATGTGAGACCAAATATTTGATTCTTTATTATTATTATGCAATAATTTAAATTACGTATACTACAGTTCGTATGCTTGTGCTATTGTACAAGTGAGATTATTTTTTTACGTCTGCTTCTAAAGAATCTAATCATCTACGAAATGAGCTAAACCCTGGATTTTGAATGTGCTGAATCATGGTTTACGTGAAGAGGGAAGCAGTTTTTTTATTTTATTTTCTATTCATGTTGTTGATCAGCACCTATTCTTGCTTTATACTTCGTTCAAACTCAGTGAATCCAAGTTAAAAAACTCTGGTTAAAGTTATTGATAGTGGTTGTAGCGAAAAATGAATTTATTAAAGAGTTTAATACGGCGTTACTTATTTTTTTATAATTAGCTACAAATCTGCTTTTCACTAATTTAACTTGTGCCTTTGAAAGCAATTTCTATAATTTGCGACGATTATTCAAATATACTCAAATGTGTCATCATGTATAATATTTTCCGCTGTTCGTTGAACGACTTCAATTGAAACAACAGTTTTTGGGAACATATATTTGAGACCATCAAGTGTAAAAAGGTTGCTCACCGCTAAATTAATTAGTTTATGATAAGGTCTGATTAGCACACTATGTAATTTATTTCTTCAAAGTAACTCCTCTGCCTAATGAGTTTGAACTCCATTGTTTTAGAACATACGTATAGTTTTAATATACACCTTGTCAATTTCATAACTTTGTATGGATTAGTTTGCATGTATTATTTCACTATATAACATTTTTTACAAATATTAAATAACTCGCGCTGATTCATTTACTAAAACTTTTATAAATGATAAAAAGCTAGTATATAAATTATTTTATTGTCAAACCTTTTCGAGGCGCCGACTCTTTATTGTCTTTATTTGAGTAAAACCTACGGTTTTTATGCTTCGAAATTGTTATTTAACAATTAATGGACGTCCACTCGGATACAAAAATATTGTTAGTTTACGCTGACAATATCAAAAGAACGCAATTAGTTTTCTAATACCCTTTTGGCTTGTATTTTGCAACTAATTTCATCGTGAGAATAATAAAAAGGGTTGTCGTGATTATAAAAATATTTGTTTTTATTCAGTAGTAAATCAGATGTGAAAATTATATTTTGATTTCTATTGCTGTGGTACTGAAGTTTTGAGTTTATGTACTATTAAAAATTTCTAATAATGTTTTAAAAGAGTAGTATTTACTGTGTAGTGTCTAATAAATCATCAAAAGTAACTTACAATCATGTTCTTGATTTTATTTACGTCTCTGAATATTGCATACAATTTTAAAATATTATTAAAAATCTAGACGAATCCATTTTGATAATTAGGCATTTCATAAGTACCATAGTTTACTATAACTTTTGTTTTAAATCGATATTGTCTGTATTAGGGATTCCAATCCCGGGCCAAAATTTTGATCCCGGGATTTCGGTATTGCAATTAGTCGATCCCGGGATCCCGGGACCAGTCCCGGGATATTTTTCATGTTATTTTATCGATAAAAATAATTTAAAATGAATAATACAATATATTTTTACATTTGTTTTTTATAAATTACAATGTATAAAGTACGTATATTTTAGTCTTGGACTTAAAATAGAAAATAATATAATAAAAATAAAAAAGGGAAGGTCTTATATATTTATTTGAGAAGATAAAAATGAACTTTTGACAATGTATGTACATACTATGTACATTCATAGACACAATTAATTGAAAACATTATTTTGAATAAAACTCACGAAGTAACATCAAAGCATCAAGTGTTTTATCATTTAGCCTTGATCTGATTTTGGTTCCTAAGCAGCCTGCTGCTAAAAAGCACGTTCAGACTCACAGCCTCAAAGATTCACAGATGACATGTGCAACTCGCGCAAGTTTGTACACGAAATATAACGATGTTGTCAATAATAATTCGATTGTGCTTGATAAATCAACCAATCCGAAAAATTCGGGATTATGTTTTATAATCCCGGGGCTCATCGGGTATTGAAAATCGTCCGGGATCCCGGGATTGGAATCCCTAGTCTGTATATATGCAAAATTGTTCTTCAGTGTTTTACAAGTCCATACAAAGAGACTTAACCTTTTATGTGCCAAAGTATCTTAGCGTAATATATCACTGTAATGATAGCTAATTTTAGAATCGAAAAAAAATATAAGTGAAGTCTTACGTACTAGCCGAGGACTTTTACAACCCAAAAAGAGCATATGGTTGGTTTGTGGTAGTTAAACATCAAAGTGTCAGGGTTGTCACAACAAAACAATAATGAATTAATTTCGCTTTATTAGCAAACTAACATTTTTATACAAAGATTTTTATATTTTTGTGAAGAATATATTGATCACTCCATCGTCTAACGCGGTTAATTTGGTCGAGAAGTATCATATTACAAATTTTCAAATCGGAGGACAGCCCTTACTGGCTTTATTACGTTTTAGCCTTAAGAAACAAAAATAATTTTAGACAATTTATACACCAATTTTCAATTGTTATTAAAAATTACAAATAGCGCAAGTTCCTTGAGACAGCCCTGGCTACGTTAAAACATTTAATTCTATCTATTTAAGAAATAATAATTTTAAACGTTTCTTTATCGATGGCTCTATATACCAAACAGTTTTGTAATGTAATTTCTAAGCATAAATGAGAGTTTTTGTGAGAGCTTCTTAGGAAGGCCGTGGCGATACGGTCGCGACTCATCTGTGCTTCGTACGGCGTCCGTGGCGCATAATTACGAATGAGGTGGAATGCGTGAGCAAATGGAATGTATGCGAATGGTCGTTTTGAAATTTTGTATCTTTTGATTTATTGAATAAATTACTTTTAAGTATGCACTGGAATTGAGACAGCGAGTGCGTTGATGTTAAATCTTCCCTAACGGCGTTCTATGAGGTGCTTTCGATCAGCACGCACGCACGCACGTGATATACCCTAGATATTTTTCTCCCGAGAGCATTTCATTACTAAAAAGAAAGCACGCCTTCCATCATTTATGAAAAAGATCCGTCTGCTCTCGAGGAATTTTGTTCATTAAGAGCACGTGTTAAGTGTTTGTTAATTTAGTTTAACAAAATATTGCGCAATATGTTCTGTTTTCAAAAATATTTTTCGCCTTCTACTTAATCGTTTCCTTATTCTAGTTCAAGATCTTCAATACTGACGATCATAGAAACTGAACGCTCAGATCTTAAATACGGTTTTGATAAATTGCAGACAGGTTCTTCTGTGCCCAATTTGATTTTGAAGGGTTGCGATGTCAGTCTCGCCGCTTTTAATTTAATTCTCAAGACAGGATCATTTCCTTATCTATGAAAATGCACAAAAGTCACCCCTATTCATGAAATTGTGTATAAAGAACTATAGAGCAGTCGCAGTGTTGTCAGTTCCTGCTAAATTGTTTGAAATAATTATCCAAGATATGTCTTTAATGACTTTTGACAAGTTTTGCTGGACCAACAGCTTCCCGCCTGTTCTTCTGTTACTATTCTATTGCCTTTCAGCAAAACGGTGACAAAATCTCTCGATACAGGAATTCAAATAGACGTCGTATATACAGATTTTGAGAAGGCCATGGTTTGTCATGAATTATTATTAAAAAAATTGTCGAACCTCAATTGCTATCATAGACAGTTTGTAACCTATGGCAGCTGATTGTCGAAAGAATATTTCACCCCTTCGGAGATTCCTCAAGGGTCCAACCTGGGTCCTCTGCTCTATATGTTATTTATTAATGACATAAATACGGCAGTTACAAGTTCAAGTTTTCTTCTGTTCGCAGATGATTTAAAATTATATTTGCGGACTCCTCTCTACAGAGTGATTTAGACTGTCTATGGAGATGGGCTTTTCTGCTCTTTAGTGTCGGAAAATGGCATACTGTGTCATTTACTCGATCCCGTTCGCCATCAGTTTATTCCTACGATCTCAATGGAATTATTTTGACGAGAGATACTTCCATTAAAGATCTCGGAATCACTTTAAAGAGCATGTGGAGGTTGAATTAAAAACTATATCTCTTAAGAACGATACGTGATTTCAAAACTGCGTTTCTGCGAGATCGCAAGGTCTGTTGCGGTCGTTATTGACGTCTGGTTCTTGAGTATCTCAAGGGTTTGGTTGTAAAACACCTTTTGGCACTTTCTACTGAGCTACGTTATACGCGCATTTTGCCTTAATAAAATCCTAAAATAATAAAGTTGAAAAGGTATATGGTGTATTACTCATAGCCTTGAAGTAATACATCAATAAAAATTTCAGAGAACGTAAATCGCAGGGCGAAACTGTTCATTTGCAAAATGTCGAAATGCATATTCGATTTGTTCGCTCTTCGCCGCGGACGTTTCAGAAATGAAATTTAATTTGGCGTAAAATGTGCTTCCGAATAGCTGACATATCGAATTCAACAGTCGCGCAGCAAAAATTTTAAAAATGTGTCTCTCCGATCATTTTTCATACTTTCTTATTCTTGTTTTTCCAGTGAGAACTGTCGACGTTCAGGCGGTTGAGGGGAAAATTGCTGAGTTTCCATGCGACATCAACTCGTCGCAACACGACAAAGTCCACATGGTGTTCTGGTTCAGAGACGATGCTGGAATTCCGCTTTATAGGTAATATTTATTTATAATGTTAAATTTATAGATTATATGCACAGCTACTCCCACGTTTTATTATTATTAATATTAAAATATAATTTAATTCTGCCGTATACATAAATATATTGAGTTATTAGTTTACGTAAGGTATGCTAAGTGAAGTAAGGTTAAGTTTGTATTAGATTAGGTTACGTCAAGTGTAATTATAAATTAAATTTATAAATACTTATTTCATTAATGAACAACTCTCACTACATCATGATGTATTTTTGTTCATCGATTTTAAATAATTTTCCACCTCGAACGTCTTAATTTACCAGTCCGCCCCCTGCTATACAGCAATAGAACGAGCGGCGCCTCCCCTTAGCAGTTATTGAAATTTCCCCAAACTCCAGGTGCCAAAAAGTTGTATTGTGCCGATTCGGACTTCGAATCCGGGCCAATACTAATTTTATTACGCCGCCCTAAACGATCCTCGTAGAGGCAATAAAAAAGTTTTTATTGTCGCTTCGTTTTTTTTCTTCTTCTTCTTCTGCCTCCAGCCCCCTTGTTATTATGCTCGTTGAGCGTGCTTTAAATAGAGAAAGAATTTAGAGTTCGACGTATGACAAAAGTTCATAAATGGCACCATTAAACTGATATGGTTTATGCGCGCAGTTTAGGATAATGAACATGTGTTTTGTGACGTTTGTTTTATCGGCTATAAAAATGTTTTAGAGTTTTACATTTTATTGTGTTATATGAAGACTTGTTTTATACATTAACACATTATGCTTTAATATAATTAACTGTAGTCAAATATATACAGCGTAGATTGCCTAAAGAAGGGTGTGTAAAAATGGACTTTTTTAAACATTTAACATGATTTAGTTCAATAATTAAAAGTTTTCGATAAATAATTCAATATTAATTAATTAATCATTACTTCAACCATCTGTGGCAATGGATATATCAATATAAGCCTAATCTGTATTGATCGATCGGAATTATAAACCTCTGAAAGTTGTGACCTTACGGTTATTTTTGTCTTTCAGTGATATATTGTTTCCCGTGACCGTTTCATTACAAAAATATTCAGTGCTAGTTCTTAAATTATGGAAATTTCGATGTCTTAATTTTTTTACATGTTCATGATTCAGGGTAAACTTTTTGTTTTTGTCTAGTCAAATACCATTGATTTAAATTAAGTAATAATTATAACGTCGACATTTTATAATACACCCATACCTCGCTTTACGGCCTAGATACGTTCCACGAAACTTGGCCGCAAAGCGAAAAGCCGTATAAAAAATCAAGTATTCTAATACAAATTCATACAAATTCAATGGGATCGGTTCCAAATTTGTTAAATATGTAACATGGTTTATCATTTAAAATGCATTTTATCTTTTTATTTAATTTAAATCAAAAATACATACATAACAAGTACATACATTTGTACATAAAATAATAACAGACTCCAAAAACCAACAATAATCCATAAACAAAAATGAAACTACTTCATGTTACATAAAATATGTGTATGAATACATACATATTTTTTTTAAAATAGCTTTAATCTAAAGACGATGAAGAAACGGTAACCTACAGATCACTGTCGTTCTCATTTTTGTCTGGTAAGGATAGGCCTGGCTTAAAAAAATTGTCCAACGTTGTTTGTCTTGCCTTTTTGTCTATTTCGTTCTTCAGTGATTTATAACAGCTAATGGCTGAGTTAATTCCTCGAGAAACTTTACCGCTACATTCGACGTCAGGATCGTTTTCAAGGAGAATGTTTATTCCTTGTTCGAAATAGGAAAAAGCTTTCGACAAATTTTTTGATGTTAGCTGTTTGAATACAACAGGCTCTGTCTCTTCATCAAATGCTGGTTCTGCTTGCAACTGAACAAGTTCCTCATATAAAAAGGGTTTCCTTTCAGCTTCAAGTAGATCAAGCACATCACGTTCGTTCAAACCTTCAAAGCCGAGATCATGTGCTAGATCCAAAATGTTTTGCCTAATTTCAAGAAGGCAATTAACTTCTGCATCAGTACTTTTTACACATTCTGGCCATATTTTTTTCCAAACATGGTTCATTGTTGCTAATTTTAATTCCTTCCATGATTCACTGATGCTGTTAACAGCATCCTTGATGTTATACTTTTTCCAAAATGTTTTAATTAAAGATTTGCCATTGGTTTCCCTTATAAGTTGTCGGAAAGTTCGGCGTAGGTAATATGCCTTAAAAGTGGCTATTGCACCCTGATCCATTGGTTGGATCAGAGCTGTTGTATTTTTCGGAAGGTACTCAATCATGACATCTTCAGATAATTCGGATAAATTAATAGGATGCCCTGGTGCATTATCCAAAATTAGCAAAGCCTTGTTGCTTGAGTTATTATCTCGCAAATATTTCTGTACAAAAGTGATTTTTAGATTTTTTAAAAGTAGCTTTAGTCATCCAAGCTTTCTTGTTGGATCTCCATATGACGGGTAATTGATTTTTATTTAGTCCTTTAAGAGGCCTTAGATTTTGGACAAATATATTAAAAGTGGTTTTAGCTTAAAATCACCCGCGGCATTTGCACTAAGTAGCAAAGTTAATCGTTCTTTAGACACCTTATAACCAGGCGTAGATTTTTCGGTTCCAATAAAGCCCTGTTTCGTCTACGTTAAACACTTGTTCAGGTTTATAACCACCTCTTTCAATAATTCCCTTTAAAATGTTGGGATATTCCTTAGATGCGGCCTCACCGGCGCTAGCTGCTTTACCTTTCATTTTCAAATTATGCAAATTAAATCTATTTTTAAATGTTTTTTAAAATTGACATCGAAAAAAAGTTTTTTTTGCCGTTATAGCGAAACATTTTAGGCCGTAAATCGAAAACATGCCTTAATTGAAGAGGGCCGTTATAGCGAAATGCCGTATAAAGAGTGGCCGTATATCGAGGTATGGATGTATGTGTAATCGAGGGATTCATGAACCTGTTCAAACCAAGTTTATTTCCATTTAACACCGACTTTCTAGTGCCTTTCTCCAAGTTATATCCGTTCTGATACGCAATTTAAAAAAGCTTTTATTTCAGATATGTGAAAATTAATTTATTTTTAACTAAGCTAGCACATCTTAATTATAAAATAACGTTAATGTGCTGTCTAAAATTAGATTATAAATAAGTTTAATGAAAAAAATAAAAAGTAGATTGATACACTAACACTTTATTAAAGCAAAAAATAACATTCTATCTTTATAGTCACTATCGGTAAAATCCAAGTATATAATGTATTTATAGTAAAATATATCTCATTAATTAGAGCCATCCCATTTGGTTTGCGTATTTAAACTGAATAAACCCACACACAAAACCGTTTCTCCCAATCCGCCCCCGATAGTCGGTCGTCTATGATTTCAGGCACGTGTAGTGTTTGTGCGTCGCAAGGAGTTATTATGGGCCCTTTATTAAATTGTCCCAAGGACCGCCTTAGCGCGATTCTTCGAGTTGTTCACTTTTCGAGTATTAATTATACCGCACAGCAAAGTTTTGATACCGGCAGGCAGACTTTTAACCGTCTGGCTTATAAAACTCGAGCTATCCGCGCACACAACCGGCTTGAATTATTAAACTGTTCTTGAAAATTTTGTGTGCCGCCACGTTAGCTCTGGTTAAACAAAAATTCTCCATGTCAATTATTGAGCGGTGAGGAATAATTAAAACTTGGTTCACTGCGCGTCACCTTGTGAATTTCATCTAAATTTTTTTAACTAAATATTGCAATATTTTTTTTAAATATCATCACATAACAAAATCTTAAATTCCTATAGCAAACATATATTATCTAGCTCAAATAAAATCAATGCAATTTAACCCAATATTCAATATTATTTTTAACACATGACGTTATCTTAAATTTTGTTAAAAAAATCCTAAAAATTAAATTATGTTAGAAATCTTTTTAAATAAAAAGCATTATATATATTTGACATTTAAAGTATTTTTAAATTACACAACACAGTTTTGTACAATAAACAACGAGTCATTATAGCTGACCACCCCAAAAAAATAATATTCCTTAAAATTCAAATTATTGCACACAAAAAATGAATTTAAACATTTTCTTAGCGCCAGAATATTGTTACTCAAATACAGAAAAATGAGGTAAAATTTCAATTACATGCTATTATTTTTAATCATCACCTTAATACGTTACAAGGACATGCATTACAAACTTCAGACCATAACTTAAAATATACATTTACTCCGACTTATATTATATTTAAATATCTTACATTAATTTTGTCACTTTTTTAAATGTTGAATAATTAAATTTAATTTTGAGGTTTAATTTAGTACATAGATTTAACAAATTTAAATTAATGAAATATAGTGAAAAATACTAATTTATTACAGCAATAAAATTCATACTTTACTACCATAAGTCACAGTATATTAATTTAAAATGAAAGCTCTATATATATTTATTAATACTTTTTTTTCATAAATGCAATATTAAAATTAAGTAGCTTTACTTTAATTAAAAATACTATTGACTCTTAATTCTATATTTTTTAAGTTTTGTGGCATTTTTAATACATTGCCAATATAAAAAATCTATACTATATTACGAGTAAAGTAAAGACAGATAATATTGTACAAAAGCTAAAACCAATAATCGTTTAAATAAATAAAGTATTTAGAAAAAGCCCAAAATTATGACATAAAAATAAAAATTACAGTTTAGATTCACAATTATTAGTGAAATATTTATCTAAATTTAAAGATTTATTGGGTACAAGCATACGAAATTACAGGTCTTATACCTATTTACAATTAAATTATGCTAATTATTTATTATCTAACATTTACGAAAATTAGTTTTGCTCTGACTATTTTTCGTTCAAGGTCAGTATATGGTTTAAAAAATATGTTAACTTTATTTTTATCAATATAAGCTATGCATTTTGAACATATAGGTTATACTTATTTAATGCATTCATTTTTAAAAATAGCTTTATTAATAGTATTTTAAAATTCGCGGATAACATATTTTTTACTTGTACGTTTGGTTGTGTATCGTCAAACATTCACACATACGCACACTGCGCACACGCGCGTGCGTGTATGCGGCTGGGGGTGGGCATTGTTGCTGAGCAGATTTTTTGCATAACGTTTTTTTTCGATCATGTTTTAAATTTTTATAATAACTACTACAGTATTATAATTGGTTAAAATATTTGCACCTAGATATGTTTCTACTGATGTTAACGTATTTCTGTATTTTCCTGTTGTTTATTTGATTTTTTACAATATCAGTATTGCAATCTTGCGGATATTTTTTCTGTGGCTACTACTATTTTTTTTGGCATGGCAGAACTGCATTTAACGTTTATTACCTTAATTTCTCTCCGCAACCATCATCAATAAAATTCTCACTTTTATCTACTTTTGCATTGACATTACATACAATTAAGTTGCAGTATTTTATCTTATTAGGAAACAAAATTAGTTACTGATTTATTTACATTTTTCATTACTAAGATTCGATGACTTTATTATAAATACCATTATCATGGTTATATAAATTATATAACTTGCTGGTATCAGTCGTATGTTTTTAATTTCCTTTTCTCTTAGCTCACTAATTTCATTCATACAAATTTTCCCCGAAACAAGCTAGCGCATAGTTTTAATCAATCATCGAATTACACGACCCCAAACACAATTACGCTACTTGCACCGCCCGCGCAATTCGGGCGCCCCGGGCGATAGGGGCTCCGCTGCAGAAGATAATTTCATTAAGCCGCTGTATAAATCTTCTTAATCATCTTTTGTATTCATGGCGGTACATTTGCACGCGTTAATCTGTATAAATTGCAAATTCGGGACAAGTGATGCATAACTTTCGGATAGCTCAAACGACCACCCACCACCACTGCTCCCACCTATTGCAGTGTGCAGCGGCTAACCCTTTGCGCTCGGGGGTCGCGTTAAAAACGAGTCGTACGTGCGCGGGCTTATTATATTTTTATGCAAATTCCGCGACGATCGGATATCGCGTGCACCCGAAAACACGGAACCTCTTGACTTTGCACGGACTTTTGCCAGCGCCGGACTGGCCGAGGATAATAAAGCGCGGTGTTCCGCAGTGCGCGGACGGACACGTGTAAATTATCATATCGCATTTATACAATTTATAGAGGGGTGACTAATTTGCTGAAAAAACAAGCAGATCGTACTTTTTATTTTGTGACCGGTGTATTTAAGATACTTGCGTAGTGAAACAATAATAGCAGCGTAACGATAAATTTGATTTATTTTCGAAAAATATGAATTGATGCGAGATAGTAATAATATTTAGCTATAAACGACTGACTATGAGATTTTGTAAAGCCACTTAGTCATTATGGCTGACCACCCTTCAGAATAAAATTCGTAAAAAAATCACTCAATTCACGCGTAAATTGTTACTTAATAGTTTTAATTTGTGATTTAGTAGTATAATTTGAGCAACTAATAAATACAGCAAAATTAATTAAAGTTTGAGTAAGGTTAGATTGATTTGGGATATGCTATGCTATGCGAAGTTGGGCTAAAATATGTTAGGTTATGTTATTGTAGGCACAATTGAGATAATGTTAATTACAGTATATGTATTATTAAAAGTCAGGCACAAAAATAACGTTCAAAAGAACATCACGTGCTAAATTTCTGAGGAGCAGATTTATTTTTATTTTTTTGAGATACGCTTGTCAATAGTATTATCTAGTTGCTTTTTTTTTAAATTTTAATTATATTTATTTTTAAATAAATACCGTTTCATTTAATAAAAATATATTGAATGTATTTTTATTTAGCTATGTTTTTAGCGTTTACATGAATTCCGCGTATATTTGTTTTTAACTCTCGATTAGTCTGCATTATTAAACTACTATATAAAACACCGTGAAATGCATTTATTTTGCATTTTATAAGCTGTTATTTCTAAAAGACGATAAATAAGATGAAAGTTCAGCGTGTTCGGCATTACCCCATCCCCTATTTATATGTTGAACATATATATTATTTTTTCGTTTGTTGTGTTTATTCGCGCGCGCGACGCTATCTGCGGTCTAGTGGGCATATATCAATGATTTTTCCGACATAAAAATACTTAATGCTGCGCACTCGTTTGACGGTTATTGGCCATAACTTGTCGTTTAAACGGCCATAAAGTGAATTCGCAGCCGCGACTCGCGCGCCGCTCGGCGGCCTCCTGCGTCAACTGCGCTTGGCACAGCGCCACGTATGCCTGGTGGCGAATGTAAAAAATAATAAATAATATACATTAATAATTTGCTTTAATTATAATCTTAATTATAATTTTTAATTTAAAAACATATTATTTTAGTGTGCTATTTTACTTTATACGTTTAGAACCACTTAAGATTTATTGAACTCAATCGATCAATCAATACTACGCTACCTCTGTTTATGTTCAGTTGTGTTTTAGTATCTTGTTACGTTTTAAACGCACAGATGTCTGCTATTGATTTTTATTAGAAACATAAGTAAACTTCCACATAAACTTTTTCAAATTTAATCGAAGGTTTAGTAGATGCTACTCTAATGAAAAAAATGTTTTTATATAGTGGTGTAGTTGTATATGAAAAACTGAAACTCAAAAATATATTATTTTTAACCCTTTCTGTGCCTTAAGCGTATTAACGCGCTCTTTATGTCTGGGCGCATGAATCCGATCCGTTCATACAAAAGAGCGTGTTAACGCGTTTTACTTTGTACTTAAAAAAATAATAATAAAAATTGGACGGAAAATAATAACAAAAATTGGACGGAATAAGTAGCAAATATTATTGCTATTTCAGATATTTAAATCTAAGCGTTTAACGTTTAATTAGTCACTGTTCAGAGTTATGCAACGCGGTCATTTTCTATTACTAACGAGAATAATCAATATCAATTGTAAGCTTATATTTCACAATTTTTTCAAATAATTGTTTTTACATTTAATTTTTTTTATATAACCATTGTGACAACCTTGGTTTAATATTTCTATATTTGTCGATATATAACGTACCGTAAATTTTTTTTAAAACTAATGTGATCCTGACATGTTTTTTTATTCTTCTGCATAAAATTTGCTAATATATATTTTTTATATACAATACATATATATTTATATATTTGAAAATATGTAAATATTTTTCACAAATTTTTACTAGTGGCTATGTGACAACCCTAGCATTTTGTTTTTATTAATCTGTTTTAAATTAAATTATATAATTCATAATTTTATTTTATTTTATAATGTGACAACACGTGCATGGAAGGTTAATACTGTGTTTTTTGGTAAATGGCAATAGAAATGATACATACTCTGTCATAATATGCCATCGATATATTTTCTAAAAAAAATCAATAAAATGTGTTTTTAAAAAAAAGTTCCGGCCTGTAGTGCACGGCCGCACTAATAGTTAAATATAATAAATAATACAACTTAATTAATTATTATTAAATAATTATGTATTATTTAATTACAATAATCTACAAAATGTGGCATATCAGTTTAAGTAAATAGCATACTTGAATATGTCATTATTTTTTCTTTTAATATATATTAAATTATAATATGTGCCTAACACATAAATGGGTAGTTTAAAATTGTTAGAAAATTATAAAATGTAATAGAATTTCTGAAAATAGTAGATATTTTACGTTGAAATTAATTCCAATAAATATTTATAAAAATAATATATCTATCATTGTTCGTTTTGCATCAAAACACATTAAAAAATTGTAAATATTTTAAAGCATTACGCCTAAAATAATATAATTATTTAAATTACAACTTTTACAAACAAATTTTCCGACATTTTGTGGTTACAAAATCAGCAAGATGACCTAGTTGTGCCCAATAGTATAGTTTAAAAAAAATTGTACCAGTACGCTACTATATTTTTGATGCCCAATAAGATTTTAGTTTATATGAATCCGGAGATGATTAACCAGATAATTTTGATTGTTGCGTTATAGTTAGGCTGTGCAGATCATTTACCAAAGATTTCTTAGATTTGTTAAAATTTGATCCTATTAGATTTTCTAACAAATCGTACCGAAACGACGTTTTTATGTGACACAAAGCATACAAAAAACGTTGTGAAAATGTTTACAACGATTAAAATTATATGTTCTACTTATTAAGTGTATTATTTATATTGCAAAGGCTTTGATAAAAAAGACTTTACCCAGCAAAGGCTGCATGAATTATGTAGTGGTATGTATATAAATGTGTGAATATTTTAATATTATTTTAATATTTATCATATATTATTTTTAACTCATAATATTTTTTTGTAAGATTTTTTTACGGAGTTAAGAATATTTTATTTTAATTTTAATTTATAAACGCTTAGAACCTCATTACTTTTTTCTCCTAAGCTTTTTTACTAATGTAATTTTTTAAATTTATTTATTTCTGCCATATTAAAACAAGATTGGAAATTAGGTTGATTAATGATCACTCGACCGAGATATGTATGAAAGCTAGTTTCAGAATGTTCCTAAAAACCTATTACATTAGATTGTAATTCTATACAGCAAAAGCTTACAAATTAATCCAAATAAATCTTATAAATTTACTTTTATATCTTAAATATAAATGTATGTAATTAGCGCATCGTTCTAAAGCTGTTAAACCCTATACATATATTTCGAAATAAATTAATATGTATAGAGCATGAAAGGAGATCTAGGGAATTAAATATATTTTAATAAAGAAAGCTTATAATGGGGCTATTATAAATCAAAATTAATTTCTCATCACGGTCCGAATGCGAAGACATAATTTCGCAGAAATACGTTAATAATTAATCCGGGGGCTGTTGGGTAAGGGTGCGAAATTGGCTGGGGTTTTGCATGTAAGCCTCGGGGATGAAAACCACAAACCCCTTTAGAAATAAAAGCGATTTTTATTTCTCGCCTGGAGCAGATGCAATTTGTTCAATCTGTAGGAGTTGCCTGATTGCTTCTGTCATTATCGAAACGTAACGGGGCGTAGGCGAAGATTGGAGTTTTGCAAGAAAGAGCAAAAAGTCTTAAAACACCTCGGGAACACCGCGAGCGTATAAAAGTCCAAATCTGCTTCGAGAAAATGCCATAATTTGCTTCGAAAGGAATCTTTATATATTATATGAAACAAGTTAGAAGAATAAAGGAAAAAAGTATTTCCCATACGCTGATAATACAAGAACTCGCGCATTAGCGAAGAATGAAAAAAAGTTATATGAACTTTTCTCAGTAGCTAAAAACTGAAGTAATTATAACTTTGGACTTAATATGCTTCTTGGGTACGTTCGCATTACTTTTGTGTGCATTTTATTTTATGACATGCATCAAAACTGTTTCTTATTGAATAATATACATATAAAATACATTTCATAAATAGCCCACTGCTGCGAAGTATGTAGGTCACCACAAAAAGTCATTTCAAGTCAAAAATTGCGCCTGGCAAAAGCCGCAAAAATTTGGTAGATTTATGTATATAAATTTGTGTAAAAAATATTTTTATTTTATAATATATTATTATTTATTAGAAAACTTTTTTGACCTAATTGTCTAAAAAATATTACACAAAATTACCAAATTTTTCATTTTTTTATTCCACTTTAAAAAAAATATATGTATAAATATATTAATTAATTATTAACAAGGTAATGGATTTTTTTTTTTTTTTTAATGTCTTAAACAATCTATATTTTGAAAAAAAATAACAGATTAGTTTAAATAAACAAACAAAATATTTTTAAAACAAGTTGTTGGTATTTTTATTTTGTCTTCAAATTTCGTTACGTTACAACTAGTGATTTCAATAATACTGTTATTTACAATACTGGTTGTAAATAATAGTATTATTGAAATCACTGAAAGAAAACAAATAATACCGGTATTTACATTATTGTATTTAATCGATAATAAAATCCAAAAAAAATAATCCGAGTACCGCTCACATATTTATTGATTAGCAAAACCAAATCATTTAAATTCACCGGCAATTATTTTTTTTATATTTTAAATATTTTAATTATATCAATATCATTTTATAGTGTAATTATATTTTGTAGAAATTTGTGTGTTTGATTTTGAGTTGTTTTTTATATTACATTACAAATAAATTACAACTATACTTAATTGTCATGGTTAGTATCTTTAAACGTTGTTAAGTCGGTTTATCTGACAGATGTTGATTCATTAAATGTCAAATTAAGTATATGCTGGTAAATATTGTTAATACGTATTTAAAATCCAAGGATTCGAGAGTTGGAACATTTTTTTACGATATTAAATGAAGGTATAGTTACTAATAACGTTTTTGTGTGTGTTTTTTTTATTAAAAATATAATTTTCGACAAGTTTCCGATCTTTATGGCCAATTATCCGTCAAAGTATTTATGAATATTTCGTGTTTCAAGCAATGAGAAACGTTTAATTAATCTTCCTCGCATTCAAGTACTTCTATAAATACTTTTTATGCTGATCCTTTATATTATTTACAAGTACTAATTAAAATCAATAAGACGACTGTGTTCACAAACCTATTTGTCCCATTTATTTCCTTACTTTAATTTATTCATTACATTGTTGAAAAAAAATCGGGCGGCAAATCCTTCTTGTTTAGAAACAATAAGTCTAGGAAAAATATCATCTGTGACAAAATATTTTGATTGCCCTCTTCTGTATGCCTTCTAAATTTTTATACCAAGGGCTAGTTTATTTCAATAAAATACATTTCTATATTACTTATCATTTTTTGTCAGTTACGATTATCATAAAGAACCTTATGGGAATGGAGTGCGTACAAAATTGTTAATCTGTTTGTTCAAAATGCGATATATTATTTTATTAAAACAGATTTATTATTGTGATATTTGTGTGATTAAGATGTGGTTTATTTATATATTTTTATTTTTTATTTTTGCACATTTAATATTTATTTAAGATACTTATTTTTAAAAGATGTATTTCTTGTATATTTATTCATTTTTACTTATGATACACAAATACAAATATAGGTGTGTATTGAATTAGTTCTAAGTGACAACACATTATAAATTATTAACATTTCAATGTAACGTCTTTATTCTTGTGTTTTATATATGATAAACGAAAAAACATGATTAAGTGTAACCGCGACTTTATATCGTGCATTACTAGAGCCAATTTTATTTTATAATTGAAAACCTACAAGAAAATCGTTTCGCATATTAGCCGAAAGTCGTGTTATCATTAAAAAATATTACAGCTCTCGCGTTAGAACATAATAAAAAATCAAATTAGAGAGCGTTTTCTCAAAAGAAAAATTAATCGCCGTTCGCGGCCGGCTAATTGAAGGCGGCCTTAAATCACGGGGTTGCCAGCGCAATAAAAATATATATATAGTTTATACATATAAAAAGCACGCCGCCCACGTTTGACACGTCAGCGCTGGGAATATTCAATTTTTGTGCATGCCAAAACGCAATCATGAACCGAAAAATTGTATAATTCGACACGGGCGTGCTATGGCCGACGCGTTATGGCCAACGCCGTGACCCGGCCGCAGAAATTTGTTGCCATTACCAAAAATTCATTTGCCTTTTTATTACTTGGTACGTGAGCGAAGCGTAATAGCTGTTTCGTAGTGGGACGCACGACGAAAAATCGTTCTGTGTTGCCCCTTTAGAACGTGTTCACGTCAACGCAGAGTAATAATTAGATGCAGATGAATATATACCTTTTATGTAAAAGCCAAAGTATTCAACTACAACTTAATAGTGACGTCACGAATAGTAGGTAAAAGAAAAGGCGCTTAAACCCCATATTTCAGTCTGTTGTACTTTGCAGATTTAGATCTGTAAATTTTATCTATGAGTCACCGCTTATCTTGTCGTCTCAATTTTTTATTTAAATGGCTGCCTCAATCTCATATACATTGTTAGTATTGTTTATTTTATTTTACTATAATATTATACAATATACATATCAATGATTCGAACCATTTTATATTACGATCCCTGAAATAATGGCTTAAATTTTTACCAAATATCAGTGTTTTGTTAACTATGTATTATTGCTATATATCATATTGATACATAATACTTAATAAAACATATAATTAAAATAAACAGTAATATACTTTATCAAATTAAATTTATTACTGCTGCAGCTAACAAAAACCATTTAACAAAAGGAATGTGATTTAATATGCAATGTTTGATATGTAAAAATATGTTTACATTGCAAATGAACATCCGGTATAATGTTTGAAATACTTATTCGCAGGAACTCTGTTTAAAAAGCACGACCAGTGTTTATTTTTATTACCAGGGAAAATTTCGGTATGTTGTCATAAAAATATTGCTGCTTTTTGATTGCCTAATATTACTATATAAGACTGTTTTTTATTAAATACCACTTTAAAGGATGTATCTGATTTATTAATAATAAATTAATATAGAGCCACCCACGCAATATGAATATATTTTAGACATATAGAAAGTTGCAGTATTAAATTTTATATTAGAATTTTTTTATATATAATATTTTAAAAAAATACTTAGCCTTCATTATGTTCTTATTATGATTTGCCAAAAATAAATCTGTTTTTATTACTAAAGTATTTATTAATATTTATTTTTAATAATGAAAAAATTAAATTTAGATATGAATAAGGGTTTTAAATATTTTATAGTTGAATAAAAAAAATCTAAATAAGGAAATCGAAATCAATGAGCTTGACAAAATGCGCTGTCAACCACAAACTACGCGTCCATAGGAAAGATTTACAATACATTTTTGATATATGTACGTATGTATATAAAAAATGATTCTTTATTATTCTTGTACACACTTGTAATACATATGTATCATGTGTAATAATACACATTATTATCAGCCCTTTAGCTTGGGTGCCCTTCGCTCTTAATTCTGATATATTAGAAGTGTGTTGATTGCCCATCCATGGATGAAAATAATATATATTGCAACATCATCATCCCTCCTCCTATTCACCACCACCACCACACGTACATGTATAATATAAAAGAGTAAAAATATAAATTTTACGAGGGTCCCTTTTGAGGGCGGATTACGCGTGTGTAACTTGTGTAACGAATTTCGTACATAAATTACGTTCAAGTTGAGTGTGCGAGATGCGTGGTGACTTTCTAATACCGAAATAATGCCGGATAAATAGCGTGACAAAAAGGTACGGGATTTTTTTAACAAGTTTAATACGTGATTATGTTTTTCTGAGCTTTAAGGTATTAAATAAATGCGAAATTCTCTTTTTAAATCATTGATTTGCATTTTGAAATAAATTATGTTGCAGGTGCATTTGTTTTTTAAAAATATTAAATTTTTTGTGTATACTCAATGCTAAGCGACAGTAAAAAAAATATTATAATAAACTAGAGGTGTTGGTTTGTTTCAGCTTTGACGTCCGAGGAGTTGGCATGTCGGAGGGCAAGCACTGGTCAGCACCGGGGGTTTTTGGCCCCAGAGCTAAATTTAGACCCTTTCCTCCACCCGCTGCTCTTTTGCTATTGGACGTGAAGCGACATGACGAAGGGGTCTACCGATGCAGAGTGGACTATCGGAATACACAGACCGTCAGCTTCCGTTACAACCTAACAGTGATTGGTGAGTGTTGACTTTCATATAACATCTGTACAATTTTCCCATTGATACATTCTTGTAGTTGACATTTGATAGATCAATGTACAATGTCAGGTGCGAAATCCATTGGTGAGTCAACTATTTCGGACGGTCATAACTAATGTCAAATAGAGAATTCTCATAGCATTTTTTAATAATATAAAACTAAATTTGTACAAATATTTTTCAAAGGTTTACAACCACTGCCCTCTTTATAACGCTGCATAAATAAAGGCGGGCTAATGCCTAATATATATACTTCTTAGACGGTTTTAATAGGGGTCCATAAATGACAAAAATTGCAAATAAATTTTTAGCACTCGAAACCGCGTTATTTTTTTTAAGTAATAAAAGAAGACACTCAGATAAAAAAAACTATTCTGAAGGTGTTTGTGCTAAATGTTTAAAAAATATGCATACTTTCTCGGAAGATCGAAGGTGTTTAAATGACCAACAATATTTTGCGATTTTCTATTACTCTAACCGGCCGGCGGTTTTATCTTTACTTTGGTGATCTAAAAACCCGCTCTAATATAAAAAAAATACGCATGAGAATCGGCAGAATGCAAAACAATTTAGGGCTTTTTATATTTTTCGAAAAAAATATACTTTGTACCCAAATTTATTGGTGGATGAAATTATTTTAAATTCACATGAATATTTTAGTTTTTAATAAAATTCATATTAATATACATTATTATCAGACTCAGAGAGTTTTATTTCTGAAAACAACTTATTTCATATTTCTGAAAATTGTATATTATTGTATTTTCTGCTATACTGCGAAAAACAATTCTTATTTGCAACCAATCACAATTTTCTCTTTGTAAATTATTATTTTTTTCTTAGAACCACTTTTTTAAATGTTCATTAAAATCTCTAGTTTGAATGAAGTGTTCATATCCTTGATGTTTTTCAACAGAATTTTTATTGTGTATTGTTTATTAAATTTAAATTGAAATTGCATATAATGAGGTAATCTGATAATTTACAATAATTCATAATTAAAATTACACTGACTCATTGAATCCGATGTTACTTTCAACAAGTAAGATATTACTTAATTTTTTTTTAATCAACGTTTTTAATATTATTTAGTACCAGTTTATCTATGCTATTTGTAGTTACTAGGAAAATATCATGACTAATTGTCGAACGGATTTCCAATTAGTTCCAGCTGACTCGTGCGGTGTGACCCGACTGAGAGGAATCGTGTCATTGTTAAATTGATCCGGAACCACCATATAAATTCAACACCGCCAAATCACCAATAACCCGCTCCGGCCCTGCACGACCGATATTCGCAAAATACACGTGCGAATTCCGACTGTTTTGTCGGTTGATTAAAATCTAGGGTCGACCGGTTAGAGTAGACAAATTTCACCGGCGCTCCCTCCAATGTTTTATTTCTAATTGTGTACTGCGGATTAAACTAACTAGGAACTTTCTGGAATATAATAAGAGAAATATATTAAAGTGGAATTACAAATTTATTATAAATATTTAATATATACGTGTTCTTACCTATCTAACTTTGACGGTTAGTTTTGACTCGCTTTTTGTCGAATGTTTTTTTAGTTATTACTATAATATTATTTAAGCAACTTGAGTTGGAAATTTTTTTTGAAAACAAACCTTGGAGTTGCCAAAGAAGGTCGAATTGTCACTGAAATTAATTCTAATCCAGAGATGCTAATTTATACAATACTTAATTCTTATTTATGAGTATTTTAAAATGCGAAAAAAATCTGGAAGGTTTGGAAATATTGGAAATCGGTACGGCACGCATATAGGGATGATATCAAAGTGAATAGGTATGAGTGACTTTTGCATTATATAGAAACTAGATTCTGTATAATAATGAAAATATTCCAATTTCTAGGATTATTAATAAGACTTTGCATTACATTGAAACAGTATATATTGATTTTTTTGATGAAACAATGATAGAATAGTTAAATATGAATTTCTCAAACAAAAGCAATACTGAGAACAGTTGGATCGATTACATCATTAAAAACAAAAAGACATATTACAGTGAATATATATATAGCAAGTTTTTATACTTGATGCAAAGTTTTTGATCATCCTACATCTTTGCGGCATTATTAAGATGAATTCTTTATAATTATGTTAGTAAAATAAATATCGTCTTAACAGAACGTTTTGCTTCAAAGTCTAAAAGCCTTTATAGACGGGAAATTTAAGCTTGCCTAAACGATAGAGGAAAGTCGCATCTATCGAAAAATAATACATATATTATATTATATAATGCTATTATTTAAATTATGTATAAAAAGTTTTTTACGTTCTTTTAAGTCTTCACCTGAATTTTAGTGGTGTTTATGTTTTCACAAGATAATGCGCTAATAAATATTGGGCATAATTTTTACATTTGCATATATATGCGAAATTTCCGTAGTCTCTGAATATCGAAGAGAACTCGGCTTTAGCATTTTTCATTTATTTTAGAGTCTAGATGAACTCTTGTATGTTCAAGCTGGAGAACTAAAGTGAATGTTAATAATCAAGTTTTGTCGGATGCGAGCTCCGAATGGAAGTGGCGTTTTAGACGCTGCATGTGTGCTTTTATAAACTTAGTCAGCTTGTGGAAGGTTTTGAGGTAGCCTACTTGTCGCTGCGACGCTCAATTGCCACGATTTAAAGAAGTAATTGGATTTATTATTATTTGTGTTTTCCTGCTGGAATATTTTGTATTGTATGGCCGTTAAAATTTAAACTGGTGCATTACAATTTGCTGTAAATTTATTTTTTTCTAATAAATTTTAAATGCAAAAATGTGTTAATCAATTATTGCCAATTGTGTTTTCTCACAGTTTACTAATTTGTTTATTCCTGATTATTTATATATTATAAAAAATGTATTTTTTAAATATAAAACATATTTTTTATAATAAGAAATTCCTCAGTTGACTTTCTTTTGATTTTAATACCATACATAAGTGGAACGCGTTTCAAGAATCACGCATACAACATTTCATGCGAGGTTTTGTAAAATAGTTCTAGACGTGCGGTTACCGTAATCCGACGGCAAGCAAGCTTGAAATATGTCTGGAATGGAGCTTAGAGATGCTGCAAAGACACACGGATTATAATTAAACCAGCCTCACATCAACTGCTGAT
Source organism: Plectrocnemia conspersa (assembly GCF_051122295.1). Lineage (NCBI taxonomy): Eukaryota > Metazoa > Arthropoda > Insecta > Trichoptera > Polycentropodidae > Plectrocnemia > Plectrocnemia conspersa. Next base: position 1,467,455 of record NW_028277178.1, on the reverse strand, counting down.
AGTCGTCAAGTCTATATTAATAATTATGGACGCATCAAAAGCGAATTGGGATTATAAAACGAGACCTATGACCACACAAGTAGTTTGTGAATATTGCTTAAAAAATAATATCATAATAAATTTAAATTATAATTAACGTAATTAATTTGCGATTTATTTAATAATTATAATTTTTTTGTTGGCGTGAGCCCAGTGCGTTACAATGGGCTAAGTACAGTCAATACCTTGAAATAAGTACTATTTCATAATCACACAAATAAGGAATAAAAAATTTTCCTCATCCTTTATATATATATTTGCCGTTTCTCATATAGATTATTTAAATTAAAGTTATATTATAAAACATTTAAGAAATGAGATTTTTATAACAATGGATTTATTTATTGTTTAATCGTAGGTAGAAGACCATTTCTGTAAATAGTGCATATTTTCATAAATAAAATTGTAGTACACTCAGTAAAAAAAAATTGGCCACCTCATATGAAGCAACCTAATATGTTTTGATATATTAAAAAGAGATTGTCCGTGACGAACTTTATTTATTCAGATGAAAAATGTTGAACAAATATTGTGTCACAAGAGGAGTGATTAATTATATGGTATTTTGTATGTGCTAAGGGGGCGGTAAAAGTTGATAAAAAAGTTTGACGTTTAATAATGTGTTTTGATATTAATTTGCGTTAATGATCGTTGTTAAAGTTTTATGAAACATAAATTTATCAAATTTTACTGTATTAAAAGAACAAAAAAGTTTTTTAATTATTATACATAATCTAATCGCCATAGCCGTATTTTTTCTTGATACTATCATTTTTCTAGTAATCTTACATCAAAACGTAATTAAAGTATTGATATACAATCTTTGAGTCATTAAAAGACAAAAGTAGTAATCTATTTTCATTGAACTTATTTAAAAAAATACCAAAAACTTTAAATTTAATTTGCAACTAATTTTTGTTTATAATTTCGATTACTTGGGTGAATCAATTTTTATTTTTGTGTTGATGGGTAACTTATAAAATGTATAATTTTTTATTTATGTATTTTTAAATTATTTATTTGACTTTAATCACCACAAAAAATATATTATAAAATATACAGGAATATTCTAGTGCTTTATTTAACTTTATTTTTATTAATATGGAGTAAACTGAGAACAGATTTATAAGATACCTTAATAAAATAAAATTAAATACTTCCCTTTTTTTATTTTGCACAGAGTTTTAATATACGAATCTTAAAAGTCAACTAAATATTTAAAAAAAATAGAAGAATCAGATTTCTTTCAATTAGATAGTATTAATTGGTTCTTATCTACCTTCTTACAGTTTATCTATTTATGTTTAATTCATATATAGTAGATAAGAATATACCACTAACATTATTTTAAATTTTAATTTTTAAAAAAGTAATCATACCTTGTTCTATTTTATAATTTAGACGTCCTTCTCTCAAGTCTTTGAAAGGATTCAAGAGTGTCCTTTCGCATATAATGATGCTCGCAATTTTAATGGTTTGTTTGCTGGCGCACTGACGAATCACTTGCATCTTCAAACAATAATGGAACTCGTAGAGGACTTTTTGCTTTTGTCGACGCGTAAGCTCTTCAAGAAAGTCATTAAATTTTTATCGCAATATCAATAATCCAGACTCTTATCTACAGGCCACAGAACAGTTCAATCACTAAGCTGCAATAAACAAATTTTATCGGATAAAAAGAACAAAAAATATTTGAAACATTCATTAACCGATCGGTCACACTATGACGGGCTCGTATGATTTTAAATGAAAACGCGAAAAATAATTTTCGCGCTATTAAGCTTGACTACTGATCTAAATATACAATATATTTTTATAGAATAATTACTAATATGTTTAATATTTTTTTTTTATTTTGAAACATATTTAAAAATTGTATCTTCCAAAAAAGTATAACCTAATTTTTTTTTTCAGTACCTCCTGCTCAACCAGTGGTCATCGATCGGCTGTCAGGGATACTCAACGGAACTCAGCTAGGGCCCAAGGAAGAAGGCGACGACCTACTTCTCACCTGCACCGTTCGCGGTGGTAAGTCTCCTACTTCCCTCACCCGTTAATTAAGTCGTATCATTTGCATTCTCGTCGTCGCTCAGCTTCTAAACGAGATTACCTCAATTCCATTTGTGCGAAACGCACACACATGCAAACTTGCACGGCGATCCTTCCACCGAAATAGACTAGTGCTCGAAATGCTATAGCAAAGCTATAGAAGAAATTGTTTTATTTTAGTTTATGCCTATGCATATGCGTAACGGCAACGCTAATGGCCTGCAGACTGTAACGGAGTGTTGCTATGAAGGAAGCTTGTGGTTTTCTTACGAATCATTGTCTGAGTATTTTATACACTAGACTTATTACTGTTTAGTGTAATAAATTAAAGTCTTTATTACCCACATTTACTGCCTTAATATATCGAACGTTTAAAAAACTTTTAATATGATTTTCAAAACTGCTTATTTTTATTGAACCGTTGCTTTAACAAAGCATCTATTTTCTATCTCTGGTTTGAAGAATACCTTTACTTTTTATAACATAACATTTTTTAAGGACATGAATAAATTTGTACAAGTGGTTTTGTATTGTCACTCATTGCAAACATCTAGTCACTCTCTGATTTTTTCCGTGAGTCACTTTTTAATAAATAGTGGGATCGTAAAAACAGGTTCAACTCTGGATAATAGACGTCGAACTGAATCAGGGGATGCAAAGAGAGAAGCGGTATTTATTGGTCTGAAATTATGCTAACCTTCTCTTGGTCGAAGTTCATACAAACATAGTGGTATCAAGTTGAAGGGTTCAGTTGTTTTAAATGTATGTCACAAGGGAAAGTGATGCTTGATTGTCTTCGTATTCATAATTATATTTATGATCCCTTTGGAAAAATACTTTTTGGGATAACCTGCCAATTTTGATGACTTAATAACGTAAAATTGGCTCAAAATCTTTTTTGATCTTTGATGTTTAAGACCTGTCTTTATACTATATCACTTGTAAGAAACTGCATTGTTTGTAACTTGCTTTTCCACCAATGTTTATGGCTTAATAGCGTAATATTTGGATTCTCACGCTCGTGCGTAAATTTGGTTTTATAGATAAAGTTTCTTGCTATCTTTGCTTAGTTTATAGACTCAGGTGGTCTAATTGATGAACCTCACAACGCTTTTAATGTTATTTAAGAGTATCGCAATAATGTTTATTTTTGAAATATTTATCTCTTGAATACCTAAATATTTCTAATCATAGATAGTCTAACTAAATTTGAGTTTTAAATGTTTATGTAAATTTTATAGAATAAAAAAGATGTAAGTGTGCGATTTAGTTTTAATTATTGACTTACGTTTTTAAATAAATTAGTATGTTGTACTTGTGTGTTTTAAAAATCTCAAATTTTTTTGCGTACTTTTAATTCTGTGAGGTAATAAAAATCAATAATATTTCATTTTTATAACAATCAAAAACATATTTTTTTCATATTTATTAGCTTGAAAAAATAAAACATAAATCACGTTTGATTTAAAAAAACATTTAAATTATTACTTATTTTAATTGAATCGTCTAGCTCTGCTTTTGATTATCTTATCTTTAGTTGGTAACCGAAAAACACAACAACATTGCACTATTATCCAATAAAAAAGCTTTTTTTAAACAACATATTTTTTTCAAATAATTTCGTGTATGAAATACCTGTTTTTGTTTTCACTTCGCCAGCCATCCCTATTATAAAAAAGGACACGGTAATTTATCTATTACATAAAACAAAATTACTAGTAACTGCTAGGTACCGTTAGAGATGCCTGAGATAAGGCAAATGTCCTTTTATGTTGACACATCGAGCCTATACAAAAATATCGAACATTTTTAAAATAATTCTTAAAAATTTGTGACGTATCGGCGGGTGTGATTTTTCTCACAGGTAGTGTTAGCCAATATTTCCGCTTTCTTAAACTAAAAATTATAATATTATTCTACTTTGATATCTTACTTCTATTTGAAGCAATATGGGCGTCTTGTTTTTCGTAGTTCTTTGCCATAAATATATGGTTTTAAACAACTACGGTAAGGATTTTAAAAAAAAAAAATTCATTATCACCGGTATTTCTTTTTGTAATACTGATAGTGCCGATGGTCAAATTTTACCTGAATACCGGTATTACCGGTATTGTAGGTCGCAATTTTCACAGCTCTTGCGCTGATACTAAGCAGTTTTTAATAAATTAAATTTATATGCAAATTTTATTTACAACACTCCAGCTTTGGTCCAACAAAACAGCAATTTACGCAGAGCTACGACGCAAAGACGATCCAAATATTAATTGTTCAGTTTTATCTCATTTAGCCGTACGCAATCTCACTTGAAAAAATATTTTTCCTCCCTAACCCAATCCAAGCGGCGTCTGACGCGACTTTATCCCCAGTGTTGTCGCTCTTTTCCGACTGGTCAGCTGATTCAGGATTTCCACTTAATTAGCTGTTTCACCAAAATGTTCTCACTAGGAGTGTCAGATGTCCGTTTGTTCCAGTTTGACCCTACACGTGCGGCACAAACGTACAATAAATCAATTTGCGTCGAGGGTGTACCGAAATGCGAAAAGTGGCCGAAGGTCGTACATAATTTTTGCGGTGTGTTTGCGGTTATGAAATATTGCGCGGATGCCGGCGGATGACACGTACGAGGCACACAGGAGATGAGAAGTTCCAGTTCGTTTTTCCGGGCCGCCATTTTCAATTTCCCGATTGTTTCCCCCGTGTAATGAATTACTTTATATTTACGACTGCCTACCGCCGCAGCTGAACGAGAGAATATGTTGCGTTCACTAAATATTCAAATTAACTAGGTCGATCTGGTAGCTATGATATTTGTATAGCAATATTCGGAGACGTAGGAATAATCAGGTAAATCAAATATGTATAATTTATAAATAAATCTACGTTTTAAAATTCATAAAATATTTTAAATAAAATAAATAAATTTATTTGCTCTTTTTTTTCACCTACGTCTTTGATAGTAGATATACAAAATGTTTAATATTTTTTCGGTGCTGAATAAAAAAAACACGTACTAATTTATTTATTCAGAATATATTGAAATGAGTAAGAGGGTTAATTAATTTTTTAATGTTACTTCTAGATTATTTCTTGCTATAGCTCATGTCAACATTACGACTTTATTGATTATGTCTCGACCCCGCTTAGCAATTTGATTAATTGTTTCCCGATTGTGTGTTGCTAAGCACATAATACACATTATTCCCTACGAAAGATCCCTAAGGAATTGTACACATTTACCCTCGTGATATCGATTAGACCTTCTTATAGTATTCCAAGGAAAATTATGAGGCATGATAGTATTTCAATCGCAGCCATTAATAATATTATATTTACTAGAATTGTTTACTGTAAAAATAAACTAGCTAAAATTACCAACAATATATTTAGCACATTAGCAATAAAATATATACTATAATAAAAATAACACAAGAAATGTATAATGTTTGGCTATATATCAAAGGAGCACTAAGAAATGTTTATGTAATCAAACAGGTCTAAAATATACTACAATTTTTGTAACATCAATATCATAACAGCTTAAAATATGTACACATATGATACATACGTAACTTAATTTAGCTGAATTCTTGAATATAAGTTCCTTATAAAAATGATTACGTAACGTTCTGATTAATATTCTTTGAACGTCATAAAGAAAGTACTATATACGATGATTCGGGGTGGAACCAGAATATTTTTTACTGTCTAATTTGAATAAAAAATGTTAGGCTATGTGTAATGATTGATTTAAAATTAGTAAAAATTGTGACGCCGTCATTATATGAAATGTGTAACCATGGTTGCTTGAAAATATGTATTTCGCATTTACCTTTTTTTATGCAAAAAATTATAATCTCTTATTGGATACCTTTTAATGAATGTCTATTAAAATACACAGTCGTTTTTCTACGTTTACGAGTCAAAAAAATCGTTTCTTATAAATGTACACAGGTAAATCAATTACTTTTTTTGACTTGTCGGGTTTGAGACGCTCGTTATTTTTAATTAACTGCTATGTATATAATTGACTCGAAAATTATTACAGATTTATCTTAATTATTATTATGATGCAATAATTTATTCAGCTTAATAGCCAATTTTTACATTAAACAAATTTTAACTAAACATATATATAATATACAACATAAACATAAAATAAAAATAAAAAAGACTTATTATTATAATTTATTTCTTAATGCACGAGTGTGTTTTTTTATTCCATTTAAGAAACCCGTTATATTTTTATTTTTGCGGATTGTCCTAGGAATATTATTTTACACATTAACACCTCCGTACATAATTCCCCTAGCCGTACTCATTTTATTATACCGAACTATCCTTCAATTTTTCTATTTCTAGTATTAAATTTATGTACAACTTTATTTCTTATTAAATACTTATTAAAATACTTTAGTAATATTAGGTTACACCATAACACATTACAAACACGTATAACACATTAATCAAAAAATCATTATATACACGTGAAATTCATTAATCGAATTATATTATATGTAATTATCGTTATATATACGTGTAGCACATAACTCAATAATCATGCCATTGTGTTTCTAAAAAAACTATAGAATCATACAGTCGTATTATTCACGGAGCATCCCAACTCCCTCTCGCTGTTCTATAACATTTATCCATCAGAAACAAAGCGCCACAGACTATTTTTGCAAGACTTTTACAACTAATTTAGCCGTAACGATTACGAATAGTCCTTCAACGTTGTTTAATTTGTTTACTACTCAAAAAATGTAGTACATGTTCTTATCGTTAATTAAAGGTGACTACTTTAGCTTGACTAGATTAGACTGTTGAAATCAAAAAATGATTCTCCTGTTTTTTTTTTAAATACCGTTCTTTCTTTGTAAGTTTGGTTGAACTCTCGTTATTTCAAGTTAATAACGTAGCGCTAATTTAGTCAAAGCGCTTAAAAAAGTTATTAAATATGGTAGTGATCTGGCTAATATACCCTTAAAAATATAATCAAAGCTCAAGTTCAAGTAATGACAGTGATTCGGGGTGGAACTAGACTCTTTGTTTTGGTCTAATATAGATCTTGTCAGATTTTTTGACGTGTTAGATAGTCTGCAGTGTAAAATTAGACTTTTTGTTTTTGCCTAATAAATAATATTATACTCATTAGCGATTGATTCACAATTGGTTGGTTTTATAAAATGTGTTCCCGTGAATTTTTAGAGATTTTGCCTTAAGTACGCAATGCTTTAAACTGGTTCATTAACGTTGCTCTATTTTAATAAGTTGTATTATTTGTTTACTACTCACAAAACAAATAGGTGCATATTTCTTCTATAAATTGAGGATAATTACTTTAGTTCAACTAGACCAAACAGTCAAAGAGAGTGTCTGCTTTTCTCAGTTTTCCAAGAGTCGTTTTGATCAATTTGATGTAGCTATGTTTAGTACAAGTTTAGCTTAACGTTATTTCAAGTCAAGAACAAGGTGTTTATTTAGTGAAAGTTCATTTTAAGGATTGATTCAATACACCTGTGATCTGGCTTATATACCTTTGAGTTCAAGTTAATTTTAGCCATACTAATGATTCAGGGAAAAACCAGACTCTTTGTTTTGCTCCAATATATTTAATATTAGACATTAGGCGTAATAATAAATTCGAAATTGTTACAATAATTACAAGTAAAAAGTATGTAATGACGTATATCGAAATAATACTGTATTGATATAAAATAAAACTTATGCGATAGATTAATATGCAAATGAGTATACCAGGGAATGGATGATGTTTCAATGCCTTTTCAGAATATTTATGAAAATATTTACTATTTCAAAATATGTTTTTGACCACCAGGTCGTCCCCCGCCCACAGTACGATGGCTCGTGAATGGAATATTGGTCGACGTGGAATACGAACACAACACGGGCGACGTTATTGAAAACCGTCTGTCGTGGCCAGCAATTGGAAGACAAGACTTTGGGTCCGTCTTTACGTGCCAAGCCATCAATAGTCCCCTGGTGGAGCCGAGAGAAGCGTCGTTTGTCCTGGACATGAACCGTGAGTATGCAGTTATTTAAGAACATTGAATAAAGCTTACTTTAAATTTAAACTCTCTATTTATTACATTCAAGATATGATTAGGTCATTTACTTAAATATTAATTAAAACTAGGGTTAAGAAAATGATTTTTTTTGCTAGAATAATGTTACACAAAAGCTATTTATATATTGGTAAATTAATGTTTTAAATTCTTAGGTTAAACTTTATATGGTAAGTTAAAGTCATATTAGATAAAAATTATATAGTGTTGTAGCATTTTTATTGAAGCATGTGTTCAAGGGAATAAGTAAGCAATATGTCATCAATCATCAGACATTGATTTTACTGATTTTAATAAATAATTAACCCATTTGTAACGGTTTATTAATGTTATAATAAAAAAAGATTAAACAGCTGCTTAGAATATCATAAAGATTTCACGTATACTGTACATGTCATACCCATGACATCCTTACACAAAATCCCACCATTTGCCACCCCATCATTCAGGTCCCGTCGTTATTTCCGGACCATCGGACGTTTATCTTCTCCATCGGCCAAAATTAGCCTGTGCCCAGATAAGATCATTAACGGCGTGGTAATAATCTCTATATCTCTTATGGTTTCGCAGTGAAGCCGATGAATGTGGAGATAGCCAAAGGTTCAGCGCCCCTGACCGCAGACAGGCGGTACACGGTGACCTGCACTTCAGTTGGCTCCAGGCCCAGCGCGCTCATCACCTGGTACAAGGGCAAGAGGCAGCTCAAAAGGGCCAAGGTAAATATTATATATGTATGTACTATCTGCACGGTGTATAGTAATTGCCCATTACGTACGTGTCACTTAGCGATAATGAGCGATAAGCGGTGGAGGCTATCAAAACGGTAGGTTATGTTTCAGTTTATGAGAACGTTAACCCTTTGCGTGGGGGTGTTTTATTTATGTTTATTCGGATCACATTGGTTGTTGAATAAATAATCTTGAAGATTGTGAATGCTTTTTATGTTGCTATGAATGTTTTAGACTCTTTTTCGAAATGGGTTGTACTTGCATTTATTTTTATTTATACAATAATTAATTTATGTATACTTATCGTAACATAAAATTAAAGATCCAGTTTAACTAGAGATTTAAGTGACTGCTTTATCTAAATTAGATTAGTAAAAATCGGGCGCTTTTTTCTTTTGCGTAGCTCCGCTTGGTGCGAGTTGTTTATTCCAAGTCAGAAGCGAAGTTGTAATTCTGTATGATGTGGTAAAAATAAGTGATTCAGTTTTGATTTTTATCTCCTTGAAAATTAGTGGGAAGTCCAACATCTCTTCCAGTCCTCAATCCTTACTGACCAATGGCATTGATTTGGGGTAGAACCAGACTCTTTGTTATTGTCTAATACATATTTTGTTCCGCATAACTGTGCAAAGTCTTACATAATATGTATTATCTGAGGCTTTACTATCTTGCTTTTGTTTATATAAAATCCACGGTTCCTGTGCATTATTTGTTATGTCGACCAAAAACTTTTTTGAAAGAACACTTTTAGAAATATTCGTAACAAAAAATAATTTAATTTAACAAAATCAAACGCAATCTAACTTAAGAGTAACAAATTAAAGCTAGCCTCCCATTATATTAAAAATTAGGCTTAGACGAATACCTTTACTTTCATATATTCAATAGGTTCTGTGGTTTATACTTTAAATATGTTTTCAAGCGTGGTTGCAAATATATTGTTTGCAAAAAATATATTATAAAATAAAAATACATTTACAAAATAATATAGGCGTATCTCAAAATATTATATTATCAATATTTTTTTAATATTAACCCTTTAAATAAATATTTAATAATTTGTTAGTGTACACGAGGAATTTAGTTAATTTTGCGTATTTTGTCATCATTATTTCTGTTCATATTAATTTATAACTATTTTATATTGCATAAAATTAGTAATTTGCTTCAGTTTATTTCACTACTTTTTTTTTAAGGTATGTTTCAAAAATTTATTTTTAAATTTCGTTAATTTAATATGCATATTTTTATATATGATTAGACTTTTGTGAGTTTATTTAATATCAATTCAGATGCTCTTAATATTTTTATAGAAATAATATGAAATATTTTCTAGTCATTTATTTCGTATTATTTTATATTGAATTTTTGGTAAATTTTGGAAAAAATCAGTAATATGCTTTAATTTATTTCACTACTTTTTTAAATAGTATGTTTCAATAATTTATATTAAAATTTCGTTAATATAATTTACATATTTTTTCTCGGTAACCTCGGACAACTTCCGAGAGATTTTAGAGCGGGCAGAACCGAACTCGACCGAAGTGACCCTGAAGTAACCCACTATATTCTCCATCCTTGGCCAACCTTGGCCAACTTCCAGAGAGTGTAGTGCAGGCATTTGATTTTTGTGGATTTATTTTATAATAATTAAGAGGTCTTTAATATATTTATACAATTTATATAAAATATTTTTAGTCATTTATTTCGTATTCTTTAATTTATTAGTATTATTTTTTATTAAAAAAATATTTACATAAATCAAATTAAAAAAATATTATATAAATATAATCTATTTTATTTAATATTTCTTTAGTTAGGATACCTCAAAACAGTGAGTAGGGTACCTCAATGAGTTTTTGTAATAAAAAATTTACTATTTTGGAAATGTCAGGTTTATTTATGATATGTTTTAAGAGCACAAAAATCGGAAAATAGTAATCACGCCAAGTATGTCACAAATATATTAAAACACTCGCTCTTTCCGCCGCGCCGCCCGACGTAATGCATTTTTAATCCAATTTTGGAGTAAAAATGGCCACACGCAAATTCATATCAAATATATTTTTACTCTCTTTTTTTAATAAGTAACGCAAAAAAATCCTAAATCTATATTTTTATCTTGTTTTTTATTCGGTTTGTATAAGATAATTAAAAAAATATATATTATCGATTATCTTATACACTATAATACGATAGAACTAGAGCTAAAGAAAATTTTAGACTAATAATTAATATCGTTTATTTAGTTATAACATAAGATATAAATAATCGCATTCTTAAACAATATTACTATCCTAATTAACTAACATATATGGGCATTAAAATAAGCCTAATTAAAAAATAATCGAAGGTAGCTATTAATTTTGTATACATATATTTTTAACCATTAATTAAAGATTTTATATATTTTTTATAAACTCCTTACATTATTATAATAATTTAGGTTTTACAATATCATAGAGATTGTTCATTGAGACTAAAATGCTATTCGTTTTAATCTTATATTTTAATCCAAAGTAGAAGTTAACATTAGCTAAAAATTGATCTGCAAAATACTGGTATTGCGATTTTTTATTATATTTTAAAATAAATATACTTTTCATATAACCCTGCTTTTAACATATACAATATGCGAGAAAACATATCTTATACGAGTACAATTAGCATTACTAACAGAACTATAGTATAAACTCACCTAACTTTACTTTATTAAATACTATATAATTTTGTATACAGTATTTAATTAAGTAAAGTTAATAACTTTATTAAATATATATTTATAAACTTACTTAACATTACTTAATTAAATACTGTAATCATCATAGCTTTTACTAAATAAGACAAACAAATAGTTTATAGTTACAATGCACAACCTCAGTAACGAATTAGAATTAACCGTATCATTTATATTTAATCTTAATTACCCTAAATATCTGAAAATCCGTGGATTCCACTAAGAAATTCCGTTTCTTTATAAATTGTATTTTTTATAAATTGTATAAATTTTTACACACGATCCAGCGTTCAATTTTTTGCTTATGTGAAAAAGATTTTATATATTGTCTTTTTGTAGCAATTAATAATTTATAGTGTTTTTGCCATTTGCATTCAAAGCTTGCAACTTTAGCCAATCGCTTCTCCGAAACCTTATTCGCATCTTTGCTGCAGACCAAACAATACATTAAGTGACTAGAGTGCATGATTGTTTCATCTATATAGATGCATCTAGGTGCGTCTTACAAACGAGGAAGTTAAAGAGAAATATTCTAGTTTATATAATATAAACTATGTTACTTATGTGGGTGTAAGACGCGGCATAAAAATATGGGTGGGTATATTTTTAAATAAGATATCGCCGTGCCACGAAAAGGTTTCCGATTAAACAGAGGCGTAATGGGGGTGCTTTTTCGGGTGGAAAATATTTTTTTTTTCGTGGTAAAGATTTACGAATCGAATAGACACTTTTTCAACATTAATTATTTGCGTATTTTGGTCTTTGAAACACGCGATGAGGAAGTTAATGGCGATGGAATTGGGGTGATTCGTGGCGCGGCCGAGATAAATTGTAATCCTCGTGTGATTTGAGAATGCTTTATTTTTTACTTCGGAACAGAGAGAAAGAGAGAAAGCGTAAAATAACGACTCAAGGTTTTTTAGTTTTGTTTTTCCGATTCGGCACGCGAAAATATTGAGGAAGCGAAAAAAACATTGACGTTAGTGAAGAGTAGCAAAATATGTATTGTGAATTTTATCTTATACATTTTTTATTTAAATATGGCTTAGTTTAAGTATAAGTAATTGTTAAAAAAATCTTTTTCTTACTAATTAATCTTATTTTTGAGCAAGTGTCGCCTATAAATTATGATGAAAGAGAGTGCCTTAAAAAAAATATTGCTTATAGCTTTTATTTTTTGCAGCTTTTAAATATAAAATAAAAATTTTAGACCCTTTTTTCACAATATCAAATACACTATTCATTTTGGCTCATGATGGAAATGAAGGATAGATTTCGTAGGGACTTTTACTTATTTTATTTAAAATTTACTTGCCAAATTCTTGTTAAACTTATTTAAATTCGGAGTACTTTAGCAGGATCAAATTAGAAGGTTTTTTTATTTATTATTTTTAAGGGTCGTCATGTATTAGCTTGTTACATTTTAATAATTAATATAAAAAACATATATTTGTGGTTTTATTAAGGGGACGCAGGACCTCTGGGGGCGCTTTACGATCGATCGATCAATTAAAATAATATATTTCGGGAATTCGCTGCGGCATTTGAATTACTTTTTTTACGCGTGTGACACGTGTCTCTCGCCACAACATTAATAACACACAACTTCAGAACTTCAACGACTACTTTATATCAGTCTTGAATGCTCGTTACTACCTTTTTTTATTAAATTTAACTTTTTCGCATTTAACACCGCCATCCGATTCTGACACCTAAATAGCATGTATATATTAGTTTACTTTTAGAAATATTTCATTATGTATAATAAATATTTGTGACAAAAAATTAGAATATATTTACATTAAAAAACATATTATATTCTCATTTCCATATTCTAACATTCTCAAAACAATTTCCCAAAATATTGACAATCTTATCTCAAGGTCTAGCGTATCAAAAAGGTTACATAACACACAAACAGCTCTCCACCAACGACGTTTAATGTTCATTATTTCCGCGTTATACTCAAGAAAACACACACACTCACACAAAGACTATATACACAAGTGGCAATTTTGCTCGGAATAACAATTAAATTATTTATCTAGGTAGTTTCTAATGGGTCGTTATATAATTTTAGTGGGCGCCTTTAAGATTCACGCGAGTGCTTATCAGGGCTAGGGTTATAATTGAGTCGTCACACGCACATCACCAGACACGCTCTCATAACACACATACACACGTACACGCATCGTAATTCATTACAAAAATATTATTATTGTTATAATTATGTTTATCTAAACGGCGCAGAATGTTTGTGTGCGTATGCTTTGATTGTTTGCGTACATGTGATGGGAGCGATTTCAGTGGCGGCACGTGTTCAACCTTTAACTTCAAAGCGCGCTCATTCTATTATTGTACGCCCTTTTTATGCCTTTCCTCGTGTACTTTAGGACAGTGACTCGAACAGCTAAGCATATTAGTTTGCTAAACAATATATATATTTTTAATATTTAAATCATATTAAGACCATCGTGACCTTTTAGGTAACCCAAATACCTCACAATAGTAAATAATAATACATAGTACATAAGTTGAAACAAAAGGTATAATCATAATATATTAAAATTAAATTATACGAACCGAACCAGCTCTTTGTATCTAACATTAAATATATCAACTGCAGTGTCAGCGTTTTAACCCTTTCCACGCTATGCACATTATATGATAGGCAGCTGAGTCGCGTCACCAGCGCGAAACCCAGCGCATCATGAGCTCGTAAAACCGCATGTTTTTTAACGAATGGTATGTTGTAAAAGCTTTAAAAGTCAGTTTCACTTATAATCAAATATTTTTATTTTTATTAATATAATTTAAGGTAAAACAATTTGAAATATAAAAATAATAAAGAAAATAATTTATTTCGGTCGTTATGAAAATGGGCGTCACTCGCGAAAATATATTTTTTACTAATTTATTAGTGACTATAAAGTTTTAATTTACTCAAAATTATTTTAAATATATCAGCGAAGTTTTTTGAAACAGAAGACGCCATGCATATGTTATCAGCAAAACAAAACATTGTCAATAGCACATACTGTTTTTCACAATAACTCATAAAAATACATGAAATACAAGAATGAATAGTTTCCAAATATCTTTATATAAATATATACTTAAATTCTTATATACTTATATTGCTATTGGCGTATTTTTCTCCTTAGCTGGAGAGCTCCGATGAGTATTATTATATCGACTTTAAAACCTATTGCTACAATATAACCTATTTAGTGTGACGTCACACAAATAACATTTTATGTTGTTTGTTTTTATCAGTGAGAAAAATCCAATAAAGCATTCTTTACGTATTACATTGTTCGCATAAAATGTATCATTTTATTAATACCCGCGTTTTTGAACGAAAAGTTAAATTTAATACCGCAAACGTACAGCCAGACCGTAAATCACACCCTCACTATTATTTATTAACCTGCAACCGAAACGAACGCGCATTTTTACAAATTAACACGTCGTTTATTTTCCCAATCCGGCACTGCAATCGAATTACACCGCTTAACTGGAGTTACCATCATCCGTTAAGAGCCTTTTCAAAATAATTTATACGTGGGTATATAACCATAAAATCATATAGTTTGTTTAATAAATGTATGGTGTAATAAGTATTCTTGATATTTTTTAATTTTTAGATATTTTAAAATTTAAAAATAGTCTGTACAGAGTAAGTCTGATTGATTTAATCTGATCTTACAGATTTGCCCGTTGTAGCGTATTGGGTTTACGCCTGTCATAATATTTATCATAACAAAAAAATTAGAGCTTTATAATAAACTGTTCTTAATTAATATTTTATGATTTTTACTATTATTTTTATTACATTTTTTATGTATTAAAATAATACTTTGTTTTGTGTTTTGAGCAACGTGACCCATTGGACTAACCTGTTAGCTCCCGATGGTCGTAATTTTATTTAAATAAATAAAAAATAAATTACTTTTTCAAATTCATTATCAATATATTTATTTATTATTATATTACAATAATATATTTGTAGTACCAATGAAAAGATGCAAGACCTCTGGGGGGCGTTTTACCGTCGATTCTGTATTTGACTATTAAAATAACATATTTCGGCAATTCGCTGCGTCATTTTAATTACTCCTACAATATTTTTCTATCCGTGTGACACGTGTCAGCCGCCACAATATTAATAACTACAGAATCATTATTATTTTATTTACGCTTTTATTTGCATTATTGTTCATATACATCAAATATTAAAAACATAAATAATAACAAACATAAAAATGCTTTATTATACATTTCAACCCTAAGCAGTTGTAAATTTAACAGATTTGAAACATTGAAATTTCCGAGAACAGATAAAAAATACACACCCCACCTACTCCGTTTCACTTGTATTCCGTTTTATCTTCAATTTAATATCCGACGATTTAAAAGCCTATTTTTTGGGTCTAAGTATTATATTATTATATACACACCCCTGTGCCCTCTGTATATACATATATATGTATATGAATGTATAAAGAATAAGTTAAAAGCTTCCAACGCCCCCGACGTTACGGCCGATGTATTATTTTATTACTTGTAATATTCCATTTTTGGCCAGGGGTGCGCAACCTTGGCGCGATAAGGACACCGGCTCCTTCATCGTAAATATTATGCCTGACCAAAATCTGTTTCCAGACCATAAAGTCAATGTGAACTCGTTCGTGGAAGATAAAAGAAGATCCGTGCCCCCTCTGAGCTTTGCCTGTCGAAGGGAAGGCTGGGGTGCAACACCCCCTACAATTCCACGAATATCACTGTCGAATATGCTTTATTGGATCATATATGAGACATTGGGAATATTTACAGCCAAATGATATCATTATAATTGACTTTATTATTTTTAACTTTACCTAGTCAATGTCAAAATTCGATGAGGGTTTTTTGTACTATGCTTAGATTTATAAGCACAACTTTCAAAGCAAAAATGATTTACTTTATCTATTAGAAGTAGCTCTATTCTTGTTTTTTTAATATAATCAATTTTATATTTAAGTACAATATTATATAACGTTTTTAGGTTGATTCTTTGTTTCATTAATAACGCTAAGCATTTTCTCTAATAGTATATAGGGTCAGTCATAAGTTTACAACTTATTCCGTTGTGCTAGGGTTAGTGTCTTGTAAAGTAAATGGAGTGATCTTAAGCTGACATCGATCTGTGCTGAACGTTTGCCTTTAAACTTTTATGAAACAATCGGAGTGTAGCATTTTTTTAGAGCGTAAACGGATTTCGCGGGACCTTAGGGTCAAGACAGAAAATTGTCTGTGAGGGTGGGTCGGTATGGTGGTAAGGTGGATGTTTGGAGATGGAGCAGTGCGATTTTTAGCACTGGCCGTAACATAAATCCAATCAAGCTTAGAACGGTCCTCGGCTCATTGATCGTATCCTGCGGAGGCGTGAAACAAAAAGGACGATAGCAAGAGCAAAGAGTCGACCCTTTTGGAAAGGTGGAGAGCACAATATAGGGTGTGTAAATCTACGGAAGCGTTTATAGCTCCGATTGTTGTTTGTGTGCTTTGTACGTAATACTGTTGTAGCGTCCGTTGAAAAATATATAGGATATCGAAGCAAATTGACAATCTCCTATAAATTACACCTGAACAAAAACATACTTTATTTTATAAGATATATATAAATAATATAGTTATTAAATGATATATTAGGCTAGGCGTATATGTATGTGCTTATTTGAACATACATCAATGTATGGGAAAATTTATAAAGAAGACTTTAATAATTTTATAAATAAAATTAAAACCAGTATAAATAAAAGTAAATATAAAACTTTGACAAAAAGCTCAGATAATAAAAATATAGATTGATAAGCATATAAATAATTTAATGAGAAATATAAATATTTTTCATCACAAATGAAAGCTAGAACATACGTTTATGTATACGTTTTATATTTATAATTTTAATGCACTCAACTGTTACTGCATAAAGAGTTATTTTTTACTCATGCAGAATTACGTAAATAAAATTACATTTTAAAACACCGCAGTAATCCAATCACTAGAGTTATTATTATGAATGTGGTTTTCCCATAATTTAATATTTATCAAAATGAATTTAATAATACATTTTGACTCAATTTAAATTGAAGCATACAGGTTAAAAGTAAATGTTTTGTTAGTAAATCTTTTGTAAGTCCTTAGAGCTTAGAGCGAAGTAGTAGCCTGAGCGTCGAGGCGTAAAAAATTAGGTTTTCAAATGCAAAACTTATTTGATTTGGATAATTCTATCAAAATTTCTATAAGTACATCACTTTTATCTATTTATCTGAAAGCGGTTTTTTTTTGATTTCGCGTTTTTTTAATTTTTTAACTAACGCACTAATTTACTAAATTTTAATTGTGTTTTATTAATTATATAAAGTTTCTAAGAACATTACTGTAATAAGTAAAGATGTTTTTTTGAAATATAATTATAATTTTTTCTATTTAAATTAAATTTTAAATGTATAAAAAAAAACATATGGGTATATTATTTTATGTGTTTTTATCTTAAAAATACATCACTTTTCTATGTGTCACTAAAATTATTATTATTTCTAAAACTAATATTTGTAGAATTGTAGAATATATTTTATTGAATGGTTGATAAAAATATAAAAACAATTTTCTTATTTTAAAATATTTTACTTTTTGTTATAAATAAGTAACTTTATAGTCATATTATTTACTCCTCTTATTGTTTTAAAGTATACTTTTCAATTTTCGCCTACTTATTTAATTATTTTCACAAGACAATTATGATACAATATATAATAGGGTTAGAAATATTTTATATAATTATTAGTAGTTGAATATTATTTTTAACTTTCAGGTGACAAGTACTAACTTTTCAATTACTTACACATTAATTTGCCCCCCGAGATGTTAGCAAAAGTAAAAAACCCGCGAGCTAAAATAAGTTTGAGAACGCTGATATAAAGTACTTAATTTGTAAAGTAAAAATTAAATATATTTCTACCTTAAAATATGTTCATACAAAAAGGAATTATGTTTAAGCGCAATTTTATATTGCTTTTAAAAATTAATTAAAAGTCAGATCAAACTGTTTATTTTTAATACAAATTATATTATGAGACAAGTATATTATAGTCAGTTTTTAAGTGTGTTTTATATTATTATTAATTACGCTACATTAATAGCGCTCGTTTTTTAAAAAAAATGGTAGCTTATTATCATGGCTTTTTTGTCATAACGGTGTTTCGGCACCTTTTTCTACGGTATTTTTACTGTGAATACACTTGAGTCTGAGGAACATTTTATTTATTTATTTTTACGTAAATATGATGTGATTATATTCATTTTCTATATTTTTAGGTGTAATTTGAATTGGAATTTTGAATAAGGACGTCATTTCAATTTTTTTTATTGGGGGAGCAAAAGTTGGCCAGTCAGTGATCGTTTTTTTTATTCCGATTTCATTAACAGTCATAGTATTTCATTAAATGACATGCACTTTTTTGGCCAAATTCAAAGAAAGTTAAATGCTCCTATTTCCCCCCCCCCCCAAATGGCATTCCTCTATAGAATCCACATCAAAGGCAATATAATCGTACCATCACAGTGGCAATGCTAGGTTATCTAGTTAATTATAAGACTTTATATAACAATATCACGACTCATAACAAGTGAAAATCGCCACGCTAAAATTCCATCTGTAAAACAATGTTTTATTATTTTTTTAAATAATATTTTACATCTTGATATCGATTGGTCGTGTCAAATTATGGCGGGGCTGCACACGACTACACATATGTAAGTGTCCAAAAAGGGAATTTTTTTTTGAGTGACTTAATCGAATGGCTTAAATCTTTTTAAAAAAATATTTAAGCCATTCGATTATTTTATACAAAATATAAAGGTGTTCCGTGACTAAATGTTTGAGGCAAAATAAAAAATAGCTCAGGGGCAAAAGTTGGGCAATCAGTGTTCATTTTTTTTAATGTTTTGATTTCATTGAAATTCATTCATTCAGTATTTTATTAAATGACATGCATTTTTATGGCCAAATTGTCTCTGCTTCTAGATTCTATTAAAATATGCTGCAGCTGCTAAAGCATTTTAATCCACGTTGAAAGAGTAAATTTAAAAATGGATGCTAAATAGAAAAAATGTTGAGTTTACTCTTTGGGCTCGCGTACTTAACTAAAAATATTGGTCTAAAGATATTGATGTTTAATTGACATTTGGAGAAATGGAATTTAAGACATATCAATCAGACTATTAAAAACAAAAGAGAAATGATTCGTAGGATTTTGTAAATACATTCTCGAAAAGACATCCTGAAAAAATATTGCGTTTGATATATGCTCTGAATTTTATTCCCATTTTTTTCAGTGAATGTAAACGCGATCTTTCGCAAATGAATCTTATTATTACTCTAATAAGAGCTTTGTTCAAGATCAATACAGTTTCGGCACTTTGGTTTATCAAACTCGATCAATTTAGCTACTTTTCGATCCTTCAATATACGTTGATCTGTGGTTTCTCAGATTTCATTCGGCCTTCGACACCAACACTAAAAAAGGAACCAAGAAGATTTGTCAGACGAGTAGTGGACAAAACTTTAGAAATCACTATAAACTTTTATTTAAATATATAATGTTTTTCAATCCTATTTTACATTTGTTCGTGAAGCGACCACACGCAGATGACCACGTTTGAAACTATCTTTGTCTCAAAACTTGCGTTAATTTAATGTGACCAAAATTATCATTCATCAACAAGAAAACAACTCAATACTGTAAACAATTTGGACCACACACAAAAGCCCTCGTTACGACCAGAAGAAATCCCATAAATAACACGCGTGTTGTTCTTACTAAATCACTGGATCCACAATATTCTGAGATATCCACCAATCTGAGAAACCACAGATACGTTGATATGTGGTTTCTTAAATTTCATTCATGCCAGATACCAACACTAAAAAAATCGACAGTATTTGTCAGACGAGAATTGAACAAAACTTTAGAAATAACTTTAAACTTTTATTCAAATATGTTTTACAATTTTTTTACATCTATCTATCTACAATATAATATAATTGTTTTAAGCCGTCGCTTCCGGACGCGCATAACTTAAAATGAAACATTTTCCGGTAAATTCTCAACTCTGTAAATCTTATCGTTTTGTATAATATTATATAAATATTATATATGGTGTATATAATAATACATGTAAACAAAGGAAATATATTTAAATATATTAATAAAAATAAAAATTGAATTTTTTCGATTGATTTTCGAACCGCTGGTAATGCATTCGGTTGTTTCGACCAATGAAAAACAAGCATTTAAGTACAAAACAAGATGGCCGACATCACGTGACAACAATTTTAAATAATTAATATTCATAAACAAAATTTTGCTACGCGACAGTTATTTTCATTTGTTCGATTTGACTAAATATAAATAATCGGATTGCAAATTAACTAGGTGTGTTAAAACTATGAAAATTAAATATATACATAATGTGTGGAGGATTAGAAGAAAAACATTGATCAAACTAGACAAACAATCATAAAACAATCTTCGTAATGAAATCTTCAAATTTTTAATTCCCATCAACGGGCTCCGAGGCCGAAAAGTGAGTTTTTTCTTTTATACTACATAAACATTATCATTGCTTCCGATTGATTGCACATATACGTTAGATTTTACTGAAGTAGGTTCGTTTTAAACGTGAACATATAATATATACTTAGTACGTATGAAGATTGAGGTTAATGTCGATCAAACCGTATAAATGCTAATAAAACGTATTTTTTTATCTATTGATATTTTGGGATACTATCTTTTACGACGATCGCGTGACAATGATTGTGATGCAATCGGTTATTTAGCTGAAGAAGCTTGGTAACAACAAAATAAATTAAAACCATTATTGTAGCAAAAAAATCACCAAGATCGTTCCGTTCCGAGTGACGAATTTCAATATACATATGTGTATTTTCTTGGATGTTATCTAATAGACGACATTTTACAATGATTATAAATGTGATTGCATACCTGAAATAATCGAAAACCAAAATATCTAAGAGTGGCTTATTTTTAATTCCGATGTGGCAAAATATGTATATGTCATGGTTTTTAATCATTTTTTGTTGTGTCATTATTCCTCTCTAGGAATAGCCAAATTCAAGCTATTCAGTTACATCAAACTTATGTAGTATGTTGTTAATAAAAAGACAATACTTGCTGAAAGTGACTTCAACATGAGAAGATTCACTCTTTGTTTATATGTACCAATTCTACGTTGTAGTCATATAGGTCATCAAATTGTTCTATTATTGCTTCTGAAAAATAATTAAAAACAATAAGAACTTATCATGAGTAAACATGGAACACTTTATTACTACTAATATAATCCATAAATTTAATTTAAACGACAACCAAAGAACAAAATTAACGGAAGTTACTGTAGAGGATTAAACACGTAGATTGGCATCTCTTCATCTTCTTCAAAATTGTCGCAATATGTCATATATTAATTGTTGCCATACGTAAATGTTATTAGATCTATTATTGCTTCTGTAAATTAACTGTAAACGATACTATATAGTGGCTCAAATGTAACGTTTTGCTAACACTAATACGAGATTTTTCATCATTACTAGCATTGTAATTTGTTTAATCAACTTTGGTATGTATACCTTGAATTGCCAAATCACCTCTATTTATCTTTTAATATTTGATAACAAAATGTATTCATTGATCCCGTAAGCTTCGCTATACTGATATTTTACTGTACAGTGTTTAATTTTATTATCATCCAGATTTAAACCTATTATTATAATTCAAGTTTTAAACCTAAATATAAATAATATACAATATTCTGTTTTATCATTAAATATTTAAGTTGAAAATCTAAATTTAAATAATATAAAACGTTTTCTTTTGGAAATATTTAGTTAAGTTGTAAACCTATTTTCGAATGAATTAAAATGTTAAGTAGTTTTTTATAGATTGAACCATTTTGACTATTGTTGAAAATCCTAAATATTAATGTTTAATTTGAATCATTAAATTTAAAAAATAGATTTAAAAAAATCAGAACGTAGCAAAAATAATATTTAAAACCCAAAAAGTTGAAGGTCCGGTTTTAGCACACTCACTAGCTTCGGTACTTTACGACAGCTAGTATATATGTAATATTCTTAGGATAATATACACAAAAATGTAGTAGATTTTCTAAATGGAATATTGAAACACCTTCTTCGTGCATTAAGAAATAAAATATAATATTCTTATTTATTATGACTTATATGTATACTTAATGTAAAAATTAGTTATATTAGCTAAATAGATTTATAAAATGATTAAAGAAATAAATTTATTTGTTTAACTTTAGATTTGACATGTCTAAAGTAAAGAATAAAATATGATAAATTTTGTTTATTTTTTTATGCGCTTCGTGGCATAGAAGAAGCTCATTTTACTCAAACTATATTTTAATATAATTTTCTTTAGTAAAACGCTTGACAAGAAGTGAGTTTTAGTGGTTTTTTACCTAAAAAAGCCCTTGTTATTATTGTCTAGCAAATTATGGAAATTTATAATGTAATTTCTTTGAAACTGGTAATAACATGTTAATGAATGTCTGCTCTGATACGCAATATAGTTTGTTTACGCCATCATAAAAGTAAACTCAAATTAATTATTTTTATGACTCTTTTTAAAAGTTTTTAACTAATTTTGACTAAAATATTACGAGTGGTCATGACATCCGTATTGAAAAAATGTATTACAATAATTAAAGATATTCTATCCTTAAATATTTTTATTTATTTTTTTTCTTTGCAAAGTCGTTTCCATTTATAAAAAAAAAATCTTCCGTGTTCATTTGAAAAGAGCGTACGAAGCTTTCAACATAAATGTCAGTAAAACATTTTTTTAATTCATAATATTATATATTATTCCTAAAAAAACTTATTTACGCTTTTCGCTATAAAAATATATTATTTTTCTTATAACCTTAAAAAATACTTGAATAAGAAAAATATATTTGCAAACAGCTCATTATTTTATAAGTAAATTTATAAGATTTTTTACCTATCTTTTTACTACATTATTGAAAAATATTTTTTTTAAAAACATATTAAAAGAATCGGTAAAAATTCCGAGGTCAACTATTAATATACTAATAAATAATAATAAAAATTTTAAATTCTTATACACAATCTACTTATTATACATTCATTATACGCTCACATAAACCCCGTTGATAAGGATCTCTGAAAAATAAATTTGCTTAAAAATAATAATTCCAGTTAGCCAATTTAAACGAACGTTAATTTCCCCTGACGTTAACATTCTTCAACGTCAGATGAAATTAAAATTAATCCTATTTATAACAGCGTTTACATCATATTTATTTACCATCTAATTGGGCTCAATTTCATTAAAAATTTAACCAAATTTTTTTTTTGTTCTAAAGGAGGACACTAAGGGAAATAAGACCGTCAGTGAATTAAATTTCGTACCCACCACTGAAGACGACGGCAAACTACTCACGTGTCGAGCTGAAAACCCGAGCCTGTCACTGTTTCTGGAAACGTCTTGGAAGCTGGAAGTCGTATGTAAGTGGAAGCAAACTAATATGCTTAAAATATCATACACAACACTCATGTGAAAATCGCGAATATTTCAGACCCTCCTCAGGTGAGCTTGATGCTTGGAAGTACCCTTTCGGCTGAAGATATCAAAGAAGGAGATGACGTTTACTTTGAGTGTCACGTGCATTCCAATCCGATGTGGAGAAAGCTGTCTTGGATGCATAATGTGAGTACATGAATATTAAATTCTAAATTATTTAAATCGTTTCTCCGCCGCATAAACATGAGCTAAAATAATCGTGTCGCAGTCGCCAATCATTAAAAATTCTCACGCACACAGTGATCCAACCGCGGGCTGCAGCGGAAAATATTCGCCAATTAATCAAGCGGATCCGCTTTGAATATTCATGAGTCGCAGTTTGCAGCAAACGGTTTAATTCGGCGACGGGGCGGCCTAACGAACCGATAGTAACACGGTTTTGAGGCATTAAAGCGTAATTTAATAACCATTTGCCGAAACGATGGTGCGGAGATAGCGCGGGACGGGCTTATCGCCGCGGGCGCCCACGGTCCGGCTCCATGAATCATGGCCGCCCTATGGCCCAGTGATGGAGTGCCATCCTAATGCACATAGAGCGCCTATTAATTATACGCCGCCTTTGTGACGAGCGGCCCATCGCTGAGGATGACTGATGGTCAGACCGCTGGACCCTAATCTCTCGGATTTAGGGTTGTTTGCGTTCTCTAAGTAATATAAGGGCTTGAACAAGTGAGCTACACGTTTTCTCTAACTAATATATTCTTCATCTTAAATCGCTGTGGTTGTATACGGGCGTGACAAATACTATATCTAATAATTTTATTTTTTGCTAAACCAGAAAAGTATTCGATTGATTTATTAAACGAGCTTTTGTAAAGGCCAATGAACAAACCATGCTATACATCAATGATTGATATTTAATATTTGTATCAAATATCTTTAAAAAAAACTATCTGAAATCTATTTATTTTATAAAAAAATAAGCATTATTATCTGACTGTTGTAAAATGTGCAACATAAATTTTAGAGGTATATAATTGAGTTTTTGATCTAATAATATATAGTACATTACATAAGGTCGTATAAAAAAATAAGCAGTGTGATCAAATTTTTCAGATTTTTTAGAAAAATATAGATTCGCGCTTTAACTAAAATACTACTTGCATTAACTTATTTTTAATTAAAAGTATATAAATATTTGCGACTACCTATAATCCTTGCAACAAAATTAGAAAACTGACAAAAGGTTAATATAAAATTAATGGAATTGTTTCTTGGATTTTTATCGTTATTGTAAGCAATCGAAATAAATTATCCAAATGTATAGATCAAAAAACAGTTTTTCAGCATGAAAAACATTAAGATATACTAAAATTGCTGCATATATTCACCGAACAGGTACAAGACGCAGCATCCCCAGATAATACATTTTATAGAATGGCAACATTCCCAATTTTATTGATTATTAAATCAAGCATTACAAAGTAATACATACATTCTAATGAGATCTGTATTTTGCATAACAAAAAATCTAGTTTTGCTAACTATCTTTAAATTTCAAGGGCTTATATAAGTAGTTTTTATTATATATACATATTTTTTAATAGATTTCGTAAAAATATCAGCCAAGTTTGTTAGTCAGTTTGTTTCTCCATGTTTCAAAATTAGGACTAATAAATAATATACAAAAATTATTAATTTATTCGAAAAAAAAGTGGAGAGATAAATATTTTAAAATTTAAATTAAAAAAACGTATTCTATATAAAATTTAACGGTTTTTAACCCCTTGATTAGTATGGGCGTACATGTACTGCATTATTTTAAATGCTCTTACTTTCAAAATAATATTAAAAATTATACAATTTAACTTCAACTTATTATTTATTTTATATTCGAGTCTATTGCTAACCATAAGTAATCTTCTGGAGACGTCACACGTATTGACTATCAGGAATTTGCTATGAGACTAAGACAGTTCGCGATTTGCGTCGCGTCGCTTGGTACTCCTTGTAGCGACTATTGGTAATGACTCCTGTTTGTCTCTGCTGACGTCACGAAAATTAATTTTAAAATTTCCACTACAATTTTATATTAATATTTTACAGATACTTGATTATTGTTTAAGCCTTATATTATTGACAAATAAATTTCTTTGAATTTTGCGACCCCAAAAATCTCAAGGTTGGCGGACCACTGTTTTAGTAAA
Source organism: Plectrocnemia conspersa (assembly GCF_051122295.1). Taxonomy (NCBI): domain Eukaryota; kingdom Metazoa; phylum Arthropoda; class Insecta; order Trichoptera; family Polycentropodidae; genus Plectrocnemia; species Plectrocnemia conspersa. Next base: position 1,440,968 of record NW_028277178.1, on the reverse strand, counting down.
TTCAACAGTATTGTTTTCACTCAATCTATTTATTTTTTTATGTTTCTGAAAATAAAAAATACATTCAAATAGTATAGTTTTGCGACCATAAAATAAATAAACGAAAAATCGCTAATTGGGCTGCAGACTACCCAAATAGTGCATTTTAAAAATGTTTTTCGGATTGGAATAAACGCAAGCAAAAATATTTATATAAGCATAAAACCAGTACATCTAAACATTTGTTTCTTATGAGTTTGTAAAAATAATAAACTTATAGTATCAAACATTTCAGTGTAGTATCTTTAAAGTAAAGTATGCTTATAACTATCTCATTTTTATGCAAATATTATTTTATGTATACAAACGTGCGTGTGCATCTTTATTAAGCACACTCCACACGCGGACACTTTTACCCACCGACCCGCTTAATAAAAACATCAAAATCTTATTTATAGCCGCGATCTCGCAAACAACCCCGCGTGCGCCTGAGTATAATACTTTTTTTGGTTCACAAATAAAGAGTTTTTGCCCCCCGAACCCAAGGGGGTACGAAGGAAAAAAGTTTTATTGGCCTTTGCGGCCTTGCGGTGAAGTTGCTTCTGAGTGTCTTCTGGGAAAAATGAACCGACGTTAAATATTTTAAGTCCCCGCCGAGTTTTCCGCGGTCTGAGAGCCTAAGACGACAGGCAAGGCTAACTATCCCTACAAGCAAAACTTATGTTTAAAATAGAATTATTTTTAATGTGCATGTGGTGAGAGAAATAGAGAAGTTGTGGATAAAATTTTAATTACTATTGTTACTCCACACCTAGCAAGCGCATATTATTACCGGTATATTAAGCCGTTTATATAGAATTGTTTTGTAATGCGCTTTATATTTTAAATATCGGTTTTAGAATCGCAATGATAGAAAGCTCTTTGGACTTTAGGAGTTCTGGGATATGTTTATATTATAGTAAATTTAGACTTATCTAGATGTATAAACATGTATTTGAGGTTCACTTTTTATTAAATGCAGTTTCCTTGTTCACTTTAAAGTAATCGAGGCAAACTGTGTTTTAAAAAATATTGTTTAAGTTGTTTCTTGCTTCATTTATATTTTATATTTCTAATAAAATGACTATTAAACATTTTTAAAGATATTTATAACTTAGTTGAATTTGGTTTTTGCTCTAAATAACTAGTTATGATGGCTGTGTCATCCGCCTACATCGATAGGGCAGTATTTCTTAAAATATAAATATCATTGATATATAGCAAAGTTTCTCAATTTTTTCCTGCGATGAAACAGTGCTACTTTAGCACTCTCAATTCTAAATCTATGGCGAAGATATAGTAATTATAAATTTATATTCCACAAAAAATAAAACAAAAATTAAACTTTGTCATTTAATGAACCTTCCCATTGTCAGCAAATAATTACAAAGCCTTTAATAATTAGGCATACAAATATTTTTAATTCACAACAACATGAAAGCAATCTTCACTCACCACGTTCGACAGAGCGTACTCGTAATAAACAATAGCAATCATTTAAGCGATTCCCATTGTTACACAAAACGGGTGGTGGCTGAGACGCGTTTCCATTGCGTTATTTATAAAAGGAGCGCCGCAAAACCGTCGGTTAAATTAAGTTTATTGTTTCCTTCCATTATTATTGTTGTTTTAGGATGTTGTTACTAAAACGTCTCTAAACTTTATGGGGTAAATAGAATCCGACGGTGCGCGGGACTTGAGCTCGCGAAAACTTTTCTCGTTAGTTGCGTGCCGCCACTGGCATCTTGGAAAATGGGGGTTGAAAAATATTAAAATATATCTTTCATTGAAAATTTTTTTACATATGATTTCACTAAAACAATTAGTAAAATTATATTTATTATATATAGCAAGGCTATGGAGTCGGAGTTGGAGCAATTTAAGCGGAGTCGGAGTCGTAAAAAATCGACCTACTCGTCGAAAGAAAACTACAGAGTGATTCAGATTCATTATGGAGATGGGTTAAAGTCGACCATTTTCTCTTTAGTGTTGGTAACCAACGTTCCCACTGCGACGGCGACGGCACGATTTTATTGCTTTTGACGTGGATTTTTGACTTCTGAAAAGGGATAATTGTTTTTTGCGCTCTTCTATTGGTCAAAATTCGGTTTAGATATGTTTCATTCGATAATTTGTAATCTCAAAATAACCAAATACTACCTCTTAGCTCGAAAAGTTTAAAAAATGTTGTTTTAAGAGAGTCACGATCGCGTCCTCTTTTGATATCAGTTAAAGCCAAGGTATCTGCACTAGCCAACTGGCTTATGGCTGTCGCTATCCAGTTTCTTAATACGCTGGCATTGCACTTTGCTTTATTTAATGTTTATTTTATTAAATTTATATTATTTTTATCATTAATATCTTAATTTAATCGAGATAATTAAATAAAGTGCGTATTATGATTTCACTATCATAGATTACATATAGTAGAATCAAAACATATTTGTATTCCATCCACAACAAAAAAATTGTTTACGTAGATATACATTTATAGCGTATAAGATTATATTATTTACAAGTGTTTTGTATTTCAAAGTTCAAGTTCGCCATTGTGGTTAACATATTTTTTTGCTATATAAAAAACACTCTTTTTGTAATCTATCGATCTGCTATTTTTGCCTATTCAAATATGCGTAAGTATAAGCTGAAAACAAATATATATATTGAGTGAACTGCTCGAAGGTTGCGTCGACCTTGAAAATCGCTCTTAATAATATATTTTCTTAGGGCAAAAAATACATCAATGTTCTATTTTACGTATCTGATCCAAAATAGAGTTATCGCAAAACGAATCCGCAACTTAATACGGAGCGAAAGCTAAAGTTAACTTTAACGAATTGAAGTGACATTCAAATTACGGACGGGTAAAAGCTTTCGCGATCAACTATTCTCGTAGTTTTATTCTGTGACTAAATTTTTCATATACTGAAATTTTTACGTTGATCAAATTATGTACTTGCAATTTTGCGCCATGAAAATATCTAAAATTTTATGTAATTAATAAAAATATTAATAGTTTCGTTTCGGATTTACAATATATAAAAAAGACAGACTACATACAAGTTTTTTTATCAGTACGATGTAATTTATATATTCATTTTAATAGTAGTGATTGCTTCAAGTTCAAGTTTCCAAACATTTACTGATATTAGTGTTAAACAATTTAAGCAATCAATACAATTTTTTTTACAATATATGTTTTTAAAGTCTGTATTGTTTTTATTTAATTACCATCAATTCATTTTAACGATTCCTATCCTTTTAATTAAATCGTACCATAAAAATTAACAAAATCCTAATACCAACATCAACCCTTTAAACGCTAGTGAGTCACCAGTTATTATCTGTATCTTTTTCTTTAAATAAATATTAAATACTTGGTTTACTGAATAATGAAGCTAGTACAATAATTTTTTGGTTTTGAAGCTGTGTTTTATATTGATCGTTTAAAACAACTCTTAAACAAAACAAGCAAAAACAATAAATTGCTTTTAAGGTTAGGCCGTGTTTAAATAATTTACAACAATTTTAGAAGGTTTGGAATGCTCTCATTCAGGCATATATTTAGGGTAACATTCTCAGATGCTTTATTTTTTAATATAGATTAGTATTGATATAATTTTTCTTTCAATAATGTTACTTTATAAGCAGAATATTACTTCTGCGGCGTTTTAGTTATTTTTCTCAGTTTTGGATTCAAAAGTGAAAGAGTTACGACAGATTACGTAGCGCATATAAGTCGGAGAATGTAAGTTTGATCCCCGAACACCTTTTAAGAACGAAAGCTACGAGGGGTGGAAGCAATTTCGTTTAATGCGAAAGCGATGCGCAGCCGGTAATGTATTCGCGGTACTAGGGGAGCCTGACATTTGATTACAAAGCCTGAAATGTGTTATTTGACCTGGCTTGTTATGAAAAATTTCGCTATTGCCTGCTATGTGCAAAAATTTAACGAAAAAATGAGAATTTGATTACACAGAGATGCGCTACTGCAACATTCGGGTTCAGTGGTAGAATTTTCAATTAAATAAATGATGACTGAAAAAAAAGGATGTGTGTCACAAATAAAAATATAATTATGGGTGCAAAAATTCAATTTTGTACATGGCAGCTAAGTACGGTTATAAAATCCCATTTTGTTCTTTCAATTTCCTAAATTTGATTTAATCTGCAAATTGCGCTAGCTCAATTTCTTTCACAAGTGTTTGACTTTATTGTGGTGGCGGTCCAAAGGCCACAATTATGACCCTGTCACGGCAATCGCATGTTGCAATTGGGCCAACACACGTCGGCTTTTATTCCCAGAGAGGACCTAAGTCACTAGTAGGTGGTAAGAAAAGAAAGTTCAATCAATCATTCTTTTGTGCGACTCATGACCCGATATGCCCCGGCGCTGATTACTTTTTCGCATTGTAGGTCAAAAACGTACGACCCGCCGCCAGAGATTTATATACATTTTTTTTCAAGGCATACTTTTTGCTGTAGGCTCTGCGTCGTGTTTTATTTGACTATATTAGGCGGGCAACAATAAAACAGGAAAACGGCCTTAAGTGTGGCAAAAAAGCACTCTTTTGTGACATCTGTATTGCGGAAAATATGAGTGAAGATATAATATTTGAGCTGACGTGTTTTTTTCTTGAAGCGTATGCTTATATATAAAGGTAGAAAATATAAATAATATTAGAGTAATGAATAATACATAATGATTTTAGGAGAAATAACTCATATTCGTAAAGTTGCTAAGAAAGAAATGTGTATTTTAATAATTTTATTTAAGCAGTAAAATATGAAAATTATCAGATAAGACGGTTGAGCTAATATTTTTCATCATATTGCTACAACTCTCTTTGATGCGTGGTTTGTATAATACTTAATAACCAAGTATTATCGACGCATTTAGTAACGCTCAGCAATTTCCTGGCTGTGTGAATAACTAATTAAAAATATCCCTTAACAGAGTTAGTTCTGTTCTAAACTGTTGATCACGCCTTAATTTTTTATATACAAATAATCCTTTATAGGGCAAAGCCCGAAAGCTGTTAATATATTAACTACCGAATTTAAATTCTATCCTTAATTATCACCTTTCCCACTTTAATACGTTACCGAGGTATGTCATTGGTTAATATATTAATCATGTGACGTAAAGTTGGCGTTGCTGGCCAAAAATCAATGTTTCACGTCACGATCATTATATTAACATTGATCATGTGGCGTTGGGGCGAGTCCTTTATCGATTCAGACGATACACTTCGGAGCTCAATTTTTCAAGGATATTCTGCGATTTTTCGGTAAATACAGGGCTTTTTCTTAAACAAAAAAGGTGCAGGAACTCACTTCTTGTCAATCCTTTTACTATGGAAAATTATTTCAAATATCATTTAATGAAATTTAAAATAGCTTTTCCTATGCCACAAAGCACATAAAAAATAGACAAAATTTATCATATTTTTTTTTACTTTAGAAATGTCAAATCTTAAGTTAAACGAATTTAAGGTTTAGGAACCCTAGGGGTGTGACTTCATAGCCAGTGGAATCTAGTTTTTTAACATTATATTTACATATGTTGCGACAGACGATAAATGGCGAGATGTTTTCTCGAGTGGTGGTGGAGGAGCTGGCGGAGGGATGATGTCAGTGGACGATCCTCACAGTTCTGATTGGTGTACCAGCGACAGTATATTCTCCCAACGGTGGTAGAGAAGCTGGCGGTGATATGTTTGAGTCCAAGATCGTATAGCGGGTGTATGCTGGTTTCTTCGAGTGTCTGCCTGAGTCATCGAGTTGCTGCTCATGACTGCATTCTCCTCATTGGAGTCCAGACTTAAGTATCCAGGGCTGCAAATCTTGCTGAACAAACGCAATTATGCAACGATCATCCATCCAATCGGTGCAGTTGCTTATTAGAACGGCGAAATAGGTATACGCCTTTAGAAAGCGACGTTCGCTTGATGGGTATTGTCCAAGATCGTATTTCATTGCAGCAGGAATCTTGTGGATCCGGTGATTTATTATATCCGTGACCGTTTCGCAACAAATAAATATAGCGAATGTTTACAATAAGAACAACACTCGAGTTATTCTGATCGTAACGAGGGCTTTTGTGTGTGGTTTCCTTGTTGATGGATGATCATTTTGGTCACAGTAAATTAACGCAAGTTTTGATACAAAGATCCATTCAAATGTGGTCATCTGCGTCTGGTCACTACACGAACAAATGTAAAATAAAACTGTAAAACCTCATGTCCCTTGAATACAAGTTTATAGTGATTTCCAAAGTTTTGTCCCATTCTCGTCTGACAAATCTTCTCGATTTCATTTTTTAGTGTTGGTGTTTATGGCTGAATGAAATCTGAAAAACCACAGATTTACCTATTTTGAAGAACCGATAAGTAGCAACGGTGGTTCGACGAGTTTGTTGAACAAAAGTGCCGAAACTAAATTAATCTTGAACAAATCTCTTATTGGGGTAATGATAAGATTCATTTGTGGAAACCCTGGTTCACGTTAAATTAACAAAATAGGAATAAGAGTCAAAGTACATATCAAACGCAATATTTTTCAGGATGTCTTTTTGAGAATATATTCGCTAAATCCACGAATCATTTATCTTTCATTTATGGTAGTCTGATTGACTTGCTCCTAAATTTCATCTCTCAAAATACCAAATAAACATCAATATCTTCAGGCCAATAATTTTAGTCAAGTACACGAACCCAAAGTGCAAAATCAACATTTTTTATATCTAGCATCCATTTTTGAATTAACTCTTTCAACGTGCAATAAAATGCTTTCAAATCAATTGAAAAAAAATCGTGATGTGTAATTTATAGCAGCTACATCATATTTATAATAGGGTTCATAAGTAGGTGAAAATGTGAGCACTTCCCCCCCCCCTCTTCATTGAATTTAAATGAATTACTATGAATTTTAATGAAATCAAAATATTAAAAATAAACAATCACTGACTGGCCAACTTTTGTCCCCCTCTCTCTGGTAAAATCAAAAATGACGTCCCCTATTCCTAACCAGAAATTCTCAGGTAATCCTGAAAAAAAGTATATCGAACGTGTATCCGTATCGTGTGCTTTATAGCTAATAATAAGGGGCTGCAATGGCTACGGCAAGTGGTCGTTATGATGAATATTAGTCTTTACGAGTCGTAAAGACTAATATTATTTTGCTTTATTGCGCTTTTAACGCGTATTTGCCAAAAGTTTATTCTCACAGTAAAGTTTTTTCTATTATACTTATGATTTAGTCAAAGGTATTTAAAAAATTTTATAATCGGCTGATATTTAGGGTTTAAGCAGTGTTATAGCTATCATTTTAGAGAGCTAGCATATAAAAAACTATAGTGAAAGTATTAAATTTGATGATAAGAGGTAACATAAAAAATTTAAATCAAGAATGGATGAAATTCTTGCAAAATTAAATTTTATTATATTTAGAACTTTTAGGCATTATTTTTATTTAAATAACAACAAAGTAGCAGAATATTTTAGAGAGATTAATAATAATTTTGCAAAGCAATTTTTTTAATACTTTACCTAATAAAAAAGCAGGATAAATTTGAAATATAATTGACTCTACACTGTGAATTATTCCTTTCTTTAAATATCATTGACTTATAGGAGTAGCAAAAAATCAACTGAAAAAGTTAAGTTAGTTTATAGGAATTTTGTGTTGTAGATAATGATATTGGAAAAGACAAATTAAAATAGTTAATTAAAATACTATAAATTGTGATGCTTATTGATTTTTTTGACCACTAATTATAATTAACAATACAAGTTAGTTAAACATATGTATATATTTTTGAGTTAAACAAATCATTTTTTAGCTTAATATATATTTTGAACTTTTAATAAATATCTTACTGTAAATCATTTTTAATTGCTTCCGATTTAAGTGGATAAATATCTACTTTCCAGGTATATAGAAATCACTAGATAAATAAATAATAAATTAATTCAGCAATTGCTAAATAAATAAATAGCAATTATACAATAAGCAATGTTGTTTTTTTTATAAATTAAATGTAATTGAAGTCGAATGAACGCTACAATAAATTAATTATCTCAGATAGGCACAAGGTAAGACTTTGAGTGGCGAGATCCATCCCTTGGTTATAAATCGAATTAAATCCGTCACAATGGCACCGAGCAGAACGATAATAATTGATATTGTATTTTGGAGGACTTCAAAGAGATTTATTAATTGGCGGCGTTTCAATTTAACGAGATGCAATCCGAAGGAAACTCAGGCGGTGAATTCAGTCGATTACCTATCCACGAAAATTATTATACAAACAGCTTGTTCAAAAAGTTAACGAACTTTACTTGCTCTTACTTCTAAAGACTGCGGTACATTTAATATTTAAAAAAATACATGAATGGTCCTCTAATGAAAAAAATTATGTCGACACAATATCAATCTAATTGCATATAAACGAATAAATTCAAACGTTATCCTCTTTAGCTTTGCTAGTAACTTAGTTTTGGAGTGTTTCTTAGTCTTCAATGACTACCAAAGAAGATTAATCTCTTTTTTCAAATTGTTCACATTTACGAAATTAGCTGCCTCGATGTTGACGTGCTGTTAGCCGCGTCTCGTATTAACAGTAAATTGTTTCATAAGTTTTACTAGTGACGTCTTTGACATCTTAATCACGAACTGCTTTCATAGTACTTAATTTTAAAATCTTTTAATCGTTTTAATGTGGCATAGTTTGGCACATTTTCAAAGTTCTATGATATGCATTATATAATTTAGTTGTATATCTTGATTTTGCTGTTTATTGATAGTTTAAGATTAGATTGCTATTTTCTACCTTCGCGTATGTTACACCTTCTTAGTTACAACATTATGTACAGAAAATAGTATTTCTTATCTCAATGGTGTAAAAAGAAAATATATTTGAAAATATATTTTTTTTCGATCATAAATGAAACACATTCAGGGAAATTCAATGTGGTACCGCTCTCGTGTAATTGTACTTCAAAGGCGACAAAAATAAAATAAAGTCGGTGAACTTTTCGAACGACCCACGTAGGTACTACGTGGAAAAACCAATTTACCGAGCTGCGAATCAAAACCGCGGATAAAAGTCCCGGGAAAGCCTCGGACTCGGGAAAGCGGAGAAGTGAAAGGAAAATCCCGCGGCGAAACTGGCGAAAAGGAAACGGTCTCGCTTTGCGGCGGACACAAATTGTACTGAAAATTAAACGAAACGAGGGGGCAGATTTGTGGCGGGTTCAGGTGAAAAGGAACGAGATTCGAGATCGGGAAATAGCCTCTATTGAGTCGTGGGATTGAGCTTTTTGCCGCAAAAATAAGTTGCTTTTAAGTGCAGTGCAAATAAGTATTTTTGTATTTTTTTATATGTATTTAGTAAAAAATCTTATTTGCCACTCCTACTATATAATTTATAAAAGTACTTTCACTTATTTAATGTTTTTTAATTAAATGAAGGCAATATTATATTTAAGTGATGTTACGTCTCGTAACTCAATCATCTCCAAATATGTACTTTTAACGTTGAAGCTCAACCAAGTTTACGTGAAAAGGGAAGCAGCTGCTTTTCTAATATATTAAGTCTCCCTCAATAGTTTTCAAAATTCCTTATTTTTAATGTCAGTCACTTCCGAGTGAAAAAAATACGAACAGAGATGCGTAATATGCACTATGTATGCACTTACGTATATATATTTGGTCTGACTAGAAGAAATTTCTTTTCTTACATACATTTTATGTGACGGCCATTTATGGGTTTAATTCGATTATTTTCCTGTTTATTTTCTTATTAAAATATTTTAGTAACCATCGAGGTTTAAGCATGTGAGAATTTGCGAACAGCACATTTTATTTGCTGCGTTTTTAAATATTTTACAATAGCATTTGTATTTGTGATGATTATAACAGTGCATTTATCTAATCCCTTGAATATCTGATCGTAAAAATGTACTTTCTGAGAAGAAATGATACTTTGTTTATTGCGCTTTTAACGCGAATATACATGGAGTTTTTTTTCATGGACAAACCGTCGACTAATGGTTGTCACAAAACTAATACGAACAACAAAAAATAATGAAATCTTACAGAGCTTTAATAGTTAAAGTGTTATTAATTGGATTTCATATTGTTACACTAAAAGCTATTTTTTCAGTTTTTAAAATAAATATTTCTGTCTGTCCATCTGTCACAAGAACTCTTCCTAAACGGTGACATTTGTAAATGTCATTCTTGCTGCCATTTGAGCTGAACAGCTACGTGCAAACAACCAATTACGTGCTACTGCAATATGTAAAGACAAGTGACAAAAAATATTTTATTTACAAAAGTATAAAAATAAATGTGTGATAACAGGATGAAGCATACTAATGAAATGCGTATAGATTCGTACGAAATCAAAGATGTAATACATTATTAAGGTTATAACAAGAGAAGAGAAGCGGCATTTCTTGAATACACATCCATATTTATTATAAACGTGCTTCGAAGGAATATTTTGATTGAAGAAAACGTCGGCTTATGAAATGACTTTTCCCTCTCGCTCTCTTTGTGCTCGGTAATGAAAGTGGGCTTGTACATAAAAGAAAAGTCAATTGCTGCTTCATAACCGTTGAAAACCAATGCCTGGAAAAGCCTACGAAACGTAAATACGCATAAAACATCGATACCAAAATGAAACGTATCGAGAGCATACGCTCTGAGAGGTTTATATTGATTGCTTTTTATCAAGGCATCCCAAGCAAATACAAATATTCATTTTATTGAGTAGGTCAATATCGAATTACAACTTTTAACAAGGTTGCTTTTATTTATTTTCGTAATTCAAGCCAAACGAACGTTAATTTAGGTCAGCGATTCCCACTACGCGAATTAATTAAGTTACTAAATATTTACTAATAAATATTTTTCATCATTTTATGTAGTTCTATTTAAACATATTTTTAGGCAATATTCTGCATTCAAAGTTTAGTAGGATATATAATTTAAAATATTTATCGATATTCACTACATATAGGTGACCCAAATAAATCATAAATGGTATTGAAGAAGTAGTAACTTTCTATTGCTTTTGAATTGAATCTGACAAATACTCTTATTGAAAGTCAACTTACATAAAAAATACATTTTCAGTGAAAGTGTCCGTCTTTTAGAATTTTAAAACAAAGAATGCACAATGTATTTTTTATTCTATATATTATGTTATAAATAATAAAATTAATATAAAAGTAAATTAGTTAAAAATTGCACAACTTGAAGATACCATTAAAATGCATTAAAATGGAATCGCAATTCAATTAATTTAATACTCTTACAATCTAATGAGAAACTCTTAAAAGTTTTTTAACCGTAAATTTCTTATTTTAATTCATAATGCTATTTAATTGCTCTTATATTACATTTCATAATTGGTTCGTTAATCTTGAATGCGAATTCTTATTTAATGTCAAATATAATTAAAACTTAAACATGCTATTTTAATGGCATTGCAATTCTATAAATTAAGCTTTAATCAATAAAACTATTCCACTTCAATGAAAAATTAAAATAAAATACAATATAATGATAAGTGTATTTATTATTACAATTTTTTTTTATTATAATAATATTAATTATTCAATTTATTTTTATTTATTTATATCATTTATTAATTATTTTAACATCAACGTGAATAAATACGTAATTTTTGGTGTAGAACCCGATAAATGAGTTGCAAAATTGTATATAGTTTAATAGTGGCATTATTATTATATTTTTATTAATCTTATTAAATGTGTATATAAATTATTAAAAATGTTTATATATTTTATAACATATTTTTAGTACAAAGATAGTGCTTAATGCAATTTTTATTGTAAAATTATTTTTTCTAATTTTTTAATTTTTTTGTCATTTTTTATTACAATCAATTTTACATTCTGGAAAAACTAAAATTAAATTGTTGGCTTTGATAGTATTTCTATTTATAGTCAACGTATGTAAAAAATAAATTTTCGGTTTTGATGCCCATAAAAGAGTAATAAAAATGTTATTTTCTGACAGTAATTTTGTTTTATTATTATATTTTTGTTTTATTAAAACCAGGCGCGTAGAGTGAGATCTTGTCACTTAACACGCGAGTGAGCGTATTAAGTGACAAGAGTGTGTGAGAGATAAGGGTATGCGGAATGCACGAAAGTATCTCACCATACGCGCCTGATAAAAACCAAATTTTCGAATGAAATCTTGAAAATAATTTTAAAACTTGTAGATAATAATAAAATGCTATTTTAATTATATTAATTAAGTTGTCATTATAAAATATAAAAATATTTATCTATACTAATATTTTTTTCACTATTTAAATTGAATTTTTGAAATTTTTTATGATTATTTTGTTGGATTTGTGTTATTTCTATTTATAGTCAACGTATATAAAAATTAAACTTTCGGTGCTGATGCCCATAAAAAAGTTCTTTCATTTCTCTCAGTAATTTTGCTGTATTTATATTTATTTATTTATTTTTATTCCGTATGTTTTTTTTATTTTTAAAGGCAAAGCCTGTTAAATAATTCAAAAACACTAAAAAACTATTGCAATGCATTTTAATGTTTTTTTAATTATAAAAATTTAGTCTTAATAAAAATAAACAAGTGTATCAACTGTCATTTTCTGTCTTGTCAATTTTTATACAATTAAAATTGAGTTTTTGGAATGTTTTGTTTAATTATTTTATGATTATCAAAAAAATAATAAAAAAGAAAACTATAAAATATAAAAATGATATTAATAAAAGTCACTATTTAGAGTAAAATAATATGATATAATAGATATTTTATATGATTGTATTATTCACAATTAATTTTGATTACTTTTTTCTCGGGAAATAAGTGCTTTTTTATATAAATTTATTATTTAATATAAAATTTGCTGTAATTTTATTTTCATAAATTTAGGAACATACATAAGATTATATATTTTTATTTTTTCGTAACATCAAAGGTTCACGTATTTCAACTTCTTCAAAGAGTCAAATAATAAAAATTTTTGATGTACTTTTTTAAATGAAATGCTTTAATAATTCTAATAATTTTATATTTATTATAAGAAATGGAATACAATGTAATTAAAGTGTTCTCATTATTTTTATATTCTCAATAGATATGTAGTAAAAATTCCAAGAATATTTTAATTATAATCCTTTAAAATTGTAAATAAGCGATGTCGAGTCTTCAGGCTGATATTTTGCATTATGAACTCATAAATGCGTACTACCCACTTGCGCTCATAAATTTGCACTTAGCTCTCGAAACCTGTTTTTTTTAATGTTCTTCCTTAACTTATTATTCGAGTTAATGATCTTATTAATGAACTTTAAACATATTAATAAACCAGAACAATTTAGAATCAATTCCATCTTGTAGTAATCATTATTATAAAATGTATCTAAGATTTGATTATTATTTCTCAATACAAAAATATTTAACCCGGAATTAGTCATACCCGAATTCAAAGACTTGAACAAGTTTAAAAATGTAAATATTTTTTCTGACAAAAAAGCGTATTTATAATCATTAATGTGTATAAAAATTTATTTTAAAACAAAAAAAAGTGGCGGCCAACATGTATCACACAGACAAAATTGTATAAACCTGAGAGAAGGAATGTCCCATTAATAAAAATCAGACAAATTTTGTTCGTTAACTCTTTACAATGAAACCTAAAAAATATGAATAATATAGTATCAGTTTAATTGCCCCAATGGCGGAATTTTGATTCAGGTCTATCGACAGCCTACCTGGGTTTTAGTCTTAGATATTTTGATTTTTCATACCGTTATTGAAGAACCTGTCTCAGTGAAAATATGTGCGTTTTTAGAGGACCAGTCGCTGGAGCTCTGCTCTTGATTGGTCAGCTTACATAAAAAAGCCTTTACTTTAAAAGACTCCCAGAAATGCTCTTCAGAGAATTAAAGCTCGTGATCACAAGATATACTATAGTGTCTTTAAAAGTTATTATATTATAACATAATACGGATATAATCAATTATTTACATAAATTTTAATGAAATATTCGAACAATTTTTTAATATATTAATGACTAATTATACACATTTTTCCAGGGAGTCGTAGTGAGTCACAATACTTCCGCTCGAGTGGTTCGAAGCAATCAAAGTTTAGTTCTTCAAAAAGTTACTAGATACAGCGGTGGAAGTTATTCCTGTTCTGCGACTAATCCTGAAGGAGAGACCATCAGCGACGAGCTAATCCTGAGAGTTAAATGTAAGTATTTTAATAATTAATGCCCATATATGTATTCATTAATTCAATGTATTCATTTAATTAATAATATTATGAAAAGATATTGTAGGCGGCATTGGATTATTAATTAGCAAATACGAGGAATACCGTGAAAGACTGATAAATAATTATTCTTATTCGTGATGTATTATAAGAATAATTAATTATATCAATTGTTGATAAAATTGTATTTAATTAATTGGAATTTATGATACAACAGTTTATTCATTTTATAGATTAAAAAAATATCTATGAATATTATATAAATATAAATGTGCTGAAGGAATATAAATATCGCATTTTTTTTCTTTTGAGTGATTAAAATATACTTCACGTCAGTCTTGTTATATCTTAGAAAAATGCAGAACAAACACAGACGAACACAGTTGCCAATTTAAAGCTCTAAGAGCATCCGTTTTATAAAAGTGTATTGCTCCGTTTGATGTATCTTACACTATATAAATTTAGTTAGCATAATACGTCTGCCAAGCTTCTAGGTAATTTCTCAGTACTTGGACGATAAAACATGGGTTGTACTCACACAAGTTAAATATCATGTTCATCTAATTTAGAAATACTTAAATGTCTACCTACTTTGTAAATATATTGAAGATAATAAAATGAAGAGTTAAAAAAAGTATGCGAGATCGTAGCGCAGATTGTGTTCTAGAGTATAAAGTTTTGCAAGTATATAAAGACACTATGTGATGTCCTTCTTAGTAAGTGTTCTTGAAAAAATTTACTTAGATAATCAGTTGGATTATTTTCATATCTTTTTAGATAGAAGCTTGGTCTTACTATGGTTAATCCTTTAGTTTCTCTCGCATTCGACAGTGACAGCCGACACTGACACCTGATTTGTATACTAGCTCGGTCCTAAAACAAAAAAAAAAACATGTACACATATATATTATTCTTTGCGATTTTTATAATATTTAAACTACGCTCTTTTTATTATATATTTAAGTTGAAACAAATATTTTTTAAATAATAAAATGGAAGAAAAAAAATATTGAAATAATATAGGACAGATTTACCGAAGCTATTTCAACGCGTACTAGATACTATGTATTTGAATACATATGTGTGTATATGTATGTAAATATCTGTAATACGGTTGTGTGCTAAGTATAATATATTTAGGCCGTTATACTATAAAGCAGGGGTAGTAAGCCAACGTTCGCATGCATGAATCACGTCGGATAATCGCTCACGATTTCGCGTCTTCGCCAACGCGGCCGAGTGCGGTTGTAAAAGCCATTGCAAAAATTTATGGACTTTGATGAATCATAAAAATATGAAACCATGTGCATGGAAACATTGTCGACAGCATGCGTTTTACTTTACACCGACGCCAATTACATATAAGATTAGATAAATTCAAAACTTATTGTTTTTAATTAGCTGCGCTACTGAATAACGTCTTCCACCAGTCGGCGCCTCGCCGATCGGCGCGTAATTATTAACATTAATCTGTATTGAATTACTTTTTTTAAACATTTCAATCGTGAACTTTATTCAAAACGCATCCAACTTTGAATAAAGGAGAGTTTAACAGAGCTCTTACTAAGCTATACTGAGTTGACCCTTAAAAAAATAAGAAGAGCAGCTGATTCACACTTAAGAAATACAAAGATGCATAATTTTTGTACTTTTTTTAAAAATGAACTTTTTACTTCTATACTATAAACAATCTTTGTGAGAAAAATATATTGATACACAGGAATTATATAAAATTATTTATTCTAAAATACCGGTATTTTCTTCAAACCAATACCGATATTGAAAGCCATGTCAATATTATTAAACCATCACGCTTTAAAATTATCCCAAGAAAATAATAAGGCACATTTTATTCCATTTACCTTGAGCTTAAATATCCATATAAATCTTGATTTTCCCTAAATCAATGTAAATATATAACCCCTAAAAGGATTCTTACTGAATTTATTTCCCTTACTTGCTCAATATTCAAATTTGAGCACATGGACGATAAATCTAATTTATTTTTTACACAATAAACATTTTGATTGAGCCTATTAGCCCCTGGACCACCCGAGCGTGCTATTCCCGGACAGTATACATTTCGCTTGATAAATACGTCAGAAAATACACGGCGAATCAATTCTCAATTAACGAACGAACGAAATTATTATTCATGAATACGGGTCGGCTTCCCGGAAAGAGAGGGAGTAGTTTGTGGGGTGGGTTTTCGGATAAGGGAGGATTAGAGCCGGTCTCCGTGAGTGGCTTTCCCGTTTTCCACATATTTCATTTTGTTTATACACGCGGCGAATGTATAAATCACGGGTCCAGCGCAGGTGGAAAACGAGAGTAGCGCTACTCCGCCGAAAATAAATATTGATTGAAATAATAAATAATCAGCGAATCAACCCTGTAAGGTGTCACGTCGTAAATTTATTGGTAGACCCTATTTTTCATTGATTTAAACATTGATCAGCGACCGAAATTCATGCTGACGATTTAAAAGAGTTTTTAGAATATCCTCTATAGAAGAAAATGGTTCTAAAAGTTTGTTTATATGTTGTATTAATTAGATAATTAATGTTTTTTAAAGTATCCTATATAGGAATTTTTTAAATGCTGATTTTACTGAAATTTTGTTTAACTAAAAGTCAAACGTGCAGATTTCTAAATAGCCATTGTTGTAATTTTAACCTATACATAACCGTAAAGATACAAAATAAATCCCGTTTTAAAAATATGAATTATGGCAATAAGGAATTTTTAGCGTTATACCGCTAATTTATTATCGTAAAATTTATTTCTTTTTAGTTTTTATGACTTAACGAATCTTCTACAATTTAAATATTATTTTAATTATTAATTTTTTTTTTAATAAATCCTAAATTTAACTAAAATATTTAATATAAAACCATATTTATTACAAATACAATAAAAATTATTATTAAGAATATTAGAACGTTTTTAATTTGATAAATTAAAATGAGCTTTGTGTTTAACGCTTTAATAATATTTTTAAAATGTGAAAAGTAAAACTTTTGCAATTATTTCCTTATGGGATATATATGAAAATAAAATTACTATTTTTTAATAAAATAATCTAATGCTAAGCAGCTGCACATAACCTTTATAATATTAGGATATTGGTACCTACTAGTGTTTTGTACACAATATTTTTATATACAGTAAGGTTTAAATCTGTTAAGTGAAACTTTAAAATAATTTTTATTAAAAATAGCATAGCTCTACTGAAAGCAGTTATTTTATTTGTATTGTTGTCAAAAATTGCACGCAAATAAATCTTTGCGGTAGACATTTTTTATTTAGTTAAATGCAATAAAAAAATTGTATAACATATATTTATATCTTTTTTGCTATTATAAGGTCGTTAAAGTCTATCTGAAAATTTAATTAACAGGTATATTTTTTTAAATCGAAAAAATGAACCAAAGTTTAACTAATTGGCTTAACGTAACATAGCAGTTACCAATTCCTTAAGTAAATGTGACTAATCCTCTTATAAGTATTTTTTATTTAAATATGCATAAACGTGCATTTTTGAGCTTATAAAAATAAATTTTGCTTATTCTTTATAAGTTAAAAAATATTAAAACATAATTTTGTGATTTTACATCAAAGAAAAGACTGGTATATAAAAACTTGTATCTGTAAAATTTATATTAGTGCGAAAAAATACGCTTTCACTAAAGAAGTTTTTACTTTAACAAATCAACCAAATTTAACTTGACCTAATGAAAGTTCTAAAATCGGCTATAATTTTTAAAATTTTATTTTGTTATATTTGGATCTAAAAAACTGTCAAATTAAGGGTAAAAGTAAGTATAATTATATTTATACTAGTGAAAATTTAACTGAAAAATATACATTCACTGTAACATAGATATATGTATATATTGTATTTGCTATCTTAATTTTGAGTAATTTAAGGCTAAAGTGTAATTAACAAAATTTATATCTATACTCTTTTTAATTTATAGTTGCACCTGTATGTAAAAGATTTGGTCCTTTGGCTGTTGGAGCAGCGAGAGGCGAGCGTCTTTTAGTGCCCTGCGAAGTGGATGCCGATCCTCCTGCAAGAGCTTTCAAATGGAAGTTCAACAATTCTGGCGAAACCCTAGACGTAGGAGCCGATAGGTATTCATCCAACGGAAGCGTCAGTATTCTCAGGTGATTCATCTATAACTATATCTGATCTACTTTGTGTCTAAAGAATAAAAAAATAACTTTTTAATATATATTTTAGATACACCCCAATAGCAGATTTGGACTTTGGAACTTTATCTTGCACAGCCATCAACGACGTTGGCACTCAAATTACTCCTTGCATCTTTCAAATGGTCGCTGCAGGTAATATTCAATAATCATAATATAAACATAAGAAATCTGGTCAATAAAAAACACTTATTTATCTACTTATCTATCACTAAATAGTGTTTGCCAGCACGTCAAGCATTCAAAAAGTAAATAACTACATAGTAAAACTTTTTATAATTTACCGTGTAGTTGCTGTAAAATTAGTGAAAAATTATAAGAGTATGTTTTGTAGACATGGTGTGTATTGTTAAAAAAATAAATTGGATATAAAAATGACCCAAATTGCCCCCTAAGTAATTAAAGCATTATACTACAAACTAGAAATTTAAAAGCTATATATTATTTTGTTTTAAAGTGTGTGAGAAATAAGATAAATTTTCAATATCTTAGGAATATCAATTATATATCTGTTTATCATACTCTGTAAAATTTATTTTATAGAGGTTGATAAAAATCAATAAAAAAATTGTTTAATCCTATGAATGAAAATATTGCAAAAAACCGTTATATTTAATTTAATTATTTTATATTGAAAACAACAGATACATATTTTTATTAATCTATCTAAATTTTAATAAAAAGTTTCTTAGAGAAAAATTGTAAAACTATTAAATCTTTCGCTGAATCCAAACGAAGTAAAAAGTAAATTATAGTTTTTTACTATTTTATTCGAGTTTTCGAATATGTATAAAAAGTGCCATAAGTTTGCGGTTTAGTATTTTTATTATTATCTGGATTTTTAATTGATCTGATTTTATTTTGCTATGGAAATTAGATCGTGCTTTTTACCTTACAAGTTATTCTACAATGTGAGTTTTTATGATTTAAAATTTCATATTAACATATCAAATAATAACAACTTATTGTTATATTGATACAGCATTTCTTAATATACAATAAATTTAAAAATTGCTTATACAAGCATTAAAATTTTCCCTGAATCCAAACAATGTCTAGGAAAATCAAATCTCTGCTTTTCACTAAATATATTTTTTAAATCAAACATCCAAAATATTAAAAAAGCTGCGTATTCAAAAGAAACTATAATTAAATATTTTGAGATTTGTCGAAACTTTCTGTAATTATAATGTAAAATACATTGTTAAAAATACTTGTAACTTACTTTTTATATAAAAATCTGATAAAAATATATTATCATAAAATTGTACGAATGAGATTTTTGGACTAATGCTTAGCAATATTCGATTCAGTAAAATCTCATAAATAATATAATATAAGTGTATATCACACAAATAAAAGGAACATAAAATTGTATTCCTAACATAAAATTTTAAAATTTGGTAGATTATTTACGATAGAACAACGCGAAAACAAAAAAGTTTTCTATCCCTGACTTTTCACCGTGTAAAAAACACAAAACAATTTATCATTCGGTCTGTGTTCCGAGTTCGAATTTCGCGTTTTCGTTTCATAATTTATTGACGGCGATAACGCCGCGGCGGCTAATAGTTTTTCGCCGCCGTTAATAACTTTCGAATAATATAACGGCGCGATATAACGAGGTCGTTAATGAGCTCGAATTGATATCGCGGAATAATGAAAAATAAAAGATCGCTGCAATTACAGCGCCGCTGCAGCGGCAGCGGGCTGGCGCAATTAGGGGCGCCGTCGTTTGAATTATATTGAAAAATTATGGCACACAAAGGGTGGGCGAATATAAAAAAAAAACAGAAAGAGGATGCTCATTAGCCAGGCAAATGTTGTGCCGAACGGCGGCCATTTGCCAAGTGTCGGCCATTGTGAGAGCGTAATGGTGCCGGTGATGGCCTGGATGAGACCTCCGACGCGATTTCGCATGACTTACGAGACAATTTTCGTTACGGGGTTCCGGGGATCCAGAAGCTTATTGAAACGTGTAAACCCGGGATAATGCGCTGTATTTTTCATTAGCGTTTCACATCTGTTCGCAAATTGAAGAATATTTCAATTGGAATGCGACAGGGTAGTGTGCTGAGAACCGTACTATATGCAATATCGCTCAAAATGGTTGCATCAAGAAAGTTAGAAACTACATATAACTATTATATATAATACATACGAATTTTTATTCAGAGAATAGGGATACAAAGCCCAGAAGCATTTTATTTGGTGTTTTGAATACTTATAATATATGTATGTCTGCAATTAAGATGTTCGAATTTTATAACATTTAAAAGTCGTTCTCTATATCAATATCACTTATTAATAATATACGATAATGATATTTTAATAAAATCCGTGGATGATGATGATGATAACTTAGCTTGTCATACAATTAACATGACTAGTGGTGACTAATACCTAAATGGCCTACGTTCAAATTCAATATTAACCTTTGTGTTTGTCAATTTTTATCGTTTCTGGGATATCGGAATTAATGATGTAGTTATTCTTAAAAAAGGTTTTGCTAATAAAATTTAGTTTTAATATAAAATTATGTTTTATTGTCTAAACTATATTTTTTATGTTGATATAGCTTTTTTAACAACAAAGAAAGCGTGCACTCAAAATACTAAAATTGGGCTAATACACAATCAATGACCTATAAATGCTAACATTAAAACAAATATAGGTCATTGATTGTGTTGTAGTATAACAAAATAATTTTCATCGTAAATCATATTTTTGAGTGGGTGGATTATAATAAACTAAACTGTAAATCAATTTTTAAATAATACAAATAGCTACATTTTATTATCAAATATGTTGCTAATAAAATTATTATTATTGTTAAATTGAAAAATATTGAATAATATTGAATATTTAATTGTAAAATTAAGTATTGAATATTATTTATTACTTAATTTACTCATTTTATATCTAAGTTTTCATATCTGATTTATAAATATTTATTTTATATATATTTAGTGAAGTTATCAAGCTTTTTATTTAAATAATTTAAAAATATTTAGTAGTTTTTTATGGATGGAACTATATTGATCTATAGTAAAAATCTAAAATATTTGTTTATGTAGTGCGAAAATATAAGCAGTAACGCTGTAAAAGTAAAAAATGCACTATGAGTTTTATTTAATTAAAAAATTATGTATTTTTATTATAAATTTATTTTTGTATGAAGATATTGCTTCATGCATAATTTATATATTTTTTTATAAAACTAATTTGTTTGTTTACGAATGTATTTACTTTTTTATTTATACCTAAATATTTCATTATTAATAAGTCAATATAAATAAAGTAAATAGACATAGAAATTTATAAAATCAAATAAAAATTGTAATCGGAAACTCCACAGTTCAAATAGTTGAAGGTCCGGTATTCGCACAATTTCCAGCTTCGGTACCTCACGACAGTGAGGAATTGACAGCTTATTAATTATATCATATATAAAATATTGTCGTCTACTGCTTAATAAAAATATCAATATACAAGTCCTTAAATAAAAAATATTGAATTCATTAGCTACTTTGTATTTTGGAATTTTCAATGACTACAAATCTATTGAAATATTCGAACATCTTTCACTATTCAATACACAAATAATTAAAAATAACTCTTTATCCGTTCACTGATATTTATCAATAGAGCAACCCGCAAGTTTTGGAATTGCAAACTGTGGAATAGAAGATCAACGACCATATTTATCTATTCCATCAATTTGCTTATGTTATATATCACTCATTAGCCTAATTTATGGATACATATGTACGTACTTATGTAGATATGTTATTGAAACACGTTGCAAAACTATCTAAACTAGGCACGGCCCGTTATCAAATTTGGGTCGCATTAAACAAATGATGTGTGAATTTCCATTGCCAATTAGCGTCGCATATGGATAATTTTGGTTTGCGTAAATATTATATCTAGATTTGTATCTGCGCACACGTGTTTGCTTTATTGGTAATAAAACGCGTTTTGGAATTAATTTGCAGGCAAACCACAACCACTGACTAATTGCACGCTGAGCAACGTTACCAATGGTGCCGCAGAAGTGTCCTGCGAGGCTGGATTCGACGGTGGTCTTCCTCAACACTTCCTCCTTGAGGTCTACGGTGATGCCAAGAGAGAGCCTATGTAAGATCATATATTTTTTTATCCTTAAAATTAGTGATACGAACCATTTTTAATCTAATTTTTACTGTCCCAATGTCAATTATTATTGATAGCCCGCCCCATTGCAAATTTACATATATTAACCACAAATTAAAAGAGTGTAAATATGCTAAAACTAACAAATAGATTTGCTTAACATATGCAATATTATAACCCAATGTCATTCAATGCTTCTGCAAAGGCACTAGAATTTAAATTATGTCACCGAGTAGGGGAACATCGTGGGAAATTTGCAATTTTATTTTGCCTTTGATTTTAGTAAAAGCTTAAATCTTAGATATCCATTCGACATAATATATTTTTTTTTATAGATGTATTATGAAATCGACTTTTTTTCATGTTACTCTTATATTTAAGACATATTATCATCACATAAAAAAAACACCTTATCGTATCTGCCTCTAATTACAAAAATGTAATGTATTTAAAAAATCATAAAAAATATTCTAGATATTTATAAAATTTAGTCTCGTGTCTATTATTAATTTTTAATCGGTTACATGTGTTTCTAAAGTTGGTACTCGCTAATTAAAAGCGGCCCCGTTGAAAGGCGCAATTGGCTCTTTGGAGCAACTTTTCTTGGGGATTTAATCTTGTCACGAAATTATTTCCGGCAATAAGTCAGAGATTTCACGACTCAACAACTTTGAGACGTCGCCAGTGCCGAGTCACGAAAGCGAATAATTTGATAAACGCTAGACGGGACTTATTTATTTTTGAATGCTGCTTCAAAGCAAAGGTGCATTCCAGAATTAATTGGCAATCAAATTAATATTCCCGAGTAGAACAAATTTATTTTTGGTTAATATTTTAATTAAATTCAATTAAATAGTTATTTTTAGAAACCATAATAACGAAGTAGTATCTAGAATACGCAACGATCCATGCAATTTTTGAAAAATTATTTAAATCTATAGATACCTATTTTACTAATAAAATAAGGCAATTTTTAATAAACACAGTCAATATTTTTTTTTTAAATCAACAAGCAATGAAGTTTTTCATCCTAAAATTGGTCTTTATGACTAATAATTAATTTTACTCATTGCCTTCCAAAAGTGTTTAGTTATACTACATGATCAATAACACTAATTAAATTAGAGTAATGATCAATCGACTAGCTTGAAGGGCTAAGTCCTCAGTCGTCTTTTCAAACTATCCACATTGAGGAGTTTGACGCTTCGATGTTGATGTGCGTCAGAGCCCCGTTTTGTGTTTAACAGCAAAACATTTCATAACAATGCTGATGTTTTTAACATATTATTTATTTTCAATTATTTTCAACCATTGTGACGCATTGTGGTAATCTGTTAGGGCACAGTGGTATTAATTTAATTTTAATAAATAAATATTAGTTAAAATTTTAGGGGTGGTTGATCTCGCGGCCAATGAGACCCTTCGGTAAATCCTATTAGATTGCTTATTAAGTTATAATTACAATTTTGACTATGGACGATGACGTTTCTCGCGATGAAGGTGTTCGTGGCGCAGGTGGTGATGTCTCAAGGCTCTGTGGCTGCGTGCAGCGAGTGTTAGGTATGATCTTTAGGTCTGTCGGTGAGGGCGCGTGGCTGGTTCCTTCGGATGGCTACTGGTAGATCTTGGCTCTCTGGTTGTCAGCGTCGCTGGCTCTGCTGTATGGTGACGTCTCTTGTCCGTGCCTCAGCCGTCTCGTATCTCGGACCGTCTGCTCGTCGGAGTCCAGGCTTATATCCTTTAGGGGGATGCACGCTAGCTGGCCAATTGCGATTGTGCATCGATCTTCTAGCCAATCGCTGCAGTGGCTTCTTAGATTTCGAGAAATCGGATGTGTATTTCCGAAAGCGATTTTTTTGCTTGGCTCTAGACTTTCAAATTCTTCAGAAAGAATTCTTCTTTCATCCGTACCGTTTTGACACAAAAAGGATTCTCTTAACGTCCCGTGTTGTGTGTGGTCAGAAGAAATCTCTCTTGTGCCATTATGCTTGTCTCATTGTTAATGAATGAACGTTTTTGGTCACGGTCTTTAACAATGAGACAATCGCCCTTCAAAATGTGCCTATATGTGTGGTCGCCACACAACATACTTTATTTTAATGTTTTTTAAAATCTTCCGTTGTAACTTGACCCAACCTTCCTTAAACCCATTGCGTTACAACGGGCAAATCTGTACCAACTGAGTAAATCAATCAGACATAATGAATACCTACAACTAAGTATTAACCACCAGACTGAAAGTCTGAGAATCTGTGACATCTATTTATTATAATATTAGTTATAAATTATTATTTACTATACAATTTATAATCAATAAATGTCACTGCAGCTGGGGCCGGTTTTTTTTTAATAATAGCGCATTTTTATAAATAAAACGAAAAATACTCGAACCCGCAACTTCATTCCGTCCTAAAATATATGTCTATTGCGAAGATACCACGAAGCATTTACAACGATTCTTAGCATTTTTATTTATTTTGGAATCTTATTAGGCATTGTTTTGGAAAATTTTGCCCAAATTTATTAATTTATTTTTAATTTCAATTACATTATTACTATAAATTATGTTACCCCAGAATTATAAAACACTACCAGACATTTAAAAATGTTAACAAAGAACAATATTTCAGCAAATATCATTAACTGCTGAGCAATAAAAGTCGGGTAGCCAAATGAGAATCATGGCAGGTAATGGGTTAATAAAGAGTAAAAAATACAGAGTACCCAGATTGCTTGAAATGCTTATCGGAGCGACGATTGCTATAGCTATTTTTTATCCACTCTTCTGTAAAACTTACACCACTCAGCTACCAATCGCGAAACGATTTATATAATACTATATAACACACAAGTATTAAAATTATCATATTTAAAACAAAGACTATTCTTATTAATTCGTGTAACATTATAGAGCGTCATTAAATGGCAGAAATTAATCGTATTGCTTAATTAGTTAAAGCTGCTCGCAAAAAACATATAAAAGGGTTTGCAAGAACTCACATATACTTAACTCGAAAATCATAAACATTAGCTCTTTAATGACACTACATTTTACAACTACAATTATTCAATCTATAAATTTCTATTAAGCAAAATGTTCCGACAAACGTTTCACTAGTTGACAAAATTACATCACAAGGGTAAACTAAGTTTTACCAGGCGATAACTTCCCAAGTGGATAGATTAACGTCATATGCTGTTTTAACAGAACTGATTTGATGGGAGGATGTAGCTCAAGCTCAGGGGTCACATATCACAAAGCAAAAAACTATTGGATATAATTATTTTAGATTGGATCTGATATATTTATTACATTTCTTTTGACGAATGCACATCCGACATATATCGAGTAATATATAGTTAGTAACTTTGAGTGGTTTCTATGGAGGTAGTTCGAGTGGAAGATAACGAGTTCTATCCGCGTGAGAACAATCAATAACGTTGAATATGAAGCGCTCTCTTTGAATTATCGCGAACACAAATATACACATTCAATTTCTATAGTTTTCTAGATCGGTAGTTCCAAATGTAGTGAAAAAATTAAAAAAATAAGCGGTAAAAATGTAAGATTGTAAAAAGAGTACAATATAAAGTAAAAACAACTCAAAGAAATACTAATCATTTTATTGTATATATTTATAGAGAAAACATAATTTTATTGCGGTTAAAAACTGAAATAAAATCGTGTCGGCTCCGACACGATTTTATTGCTTTTGACGTGAATTTTTGCCTTCTGAGAAGCGATAATTGTTTTTTCGCTCTCCTATTGGTCAAAATTTGGGTTAGGTATGATTTATTCGATTCTCATAGTCATAATATTATTATTAAAATTTTTAATATAAGCAGTAAATAACCGACGGCACGATTTTATTGCTTTTGACGTGGATTCTAAACAGGGACCACTTTGCATTTGCCTAGAAAAATTCATTTCATTTAATGAAAAATACTAATGAAATTTCAATATTAAAAAAAATCACCACTGAACAACTTCCTCCCTTCCCCTCTTTCTTGGAAAATCTGAAATAACATCCCTGACTAAAATTTAAAAGTTTAAATATTATTTTGTGGTATTATACTATTTATTTTATATTGAAATGATTCATAAATAGAAACCCTGCGTTCTACCTTCACATAGAGGGGGTGTGCCTAGTGCGTCTGAACTTTAGTTGTTATGCTTATCTGACATTTTTTTATTATTTCGCAGATACAACGTCAGCAATCCGGAGCCGGTGTTCAGCATCTCCCTCGAATCTGGGGTTACTTTGCGTCTCGAGGTATACGCCGTGAATACCAAAGGTCGGAGTCCCGCGGCTACCCTATCTGGGGTCAGATTGGGAGATCCCGAAAAGCATGCAGGTATCTATGAATATATTATATAATGGTATTATCCGTCAATAATTTAAAAATCCCTAAGAACTTATTTAATTATTATTTTTCAAATTCCACTCTCTCCTGATTAGTATTAGTCACGATTTTTTCGGTTTTAGCGGTCAATTGTCTAAACATTTATTTTTAAGCGATACATTTTTTTATAAAGAATTATCGTATGGATTTTTTTATATTATATAAATTAGACCAGCTTTTCGTATCTGACATGTATTTATAAAATAATAGGTTATTGATAATGCTTACACGAAAGTTAAATGATTCGTTCATTATTTTACCTTCGAGAAAATAATTCAAGGGCGATAAGATTATTTTCCAAATTGTTCACAAAATTTTGTTTCATTTACAACCACACACAAAACATTTGTTTCATTTACAACCAAATGTGACTCAAGTATTGATAAACTTTTACAGAAGACCTCTTTAGGGTTATCTATTATTTCAAAGTGTTTTTACAACCAAAATGCCACTAATATTATAGTGAAGAGGATATTTTATTTCCATAATTTCATTCCACAATAAAGGGGAAAACGGATAAGACGATCCTTCAACTGAACAAGTAAATTAATAAATTTATTACATGTTACATTGAATTTTAAATTTAATTGTATCCGACTCATACAATTAGAATTAAAAAAATCTATTAACGTTTTAAAATAGTTATCCAAATATTTTACAGATTTAAAACACGAATGCTTTTCGCAAAAGCCAGATTGCTTGTTCTTTATTTCACTTCTAAGAGATTTAATTAAAACGCGATAAAAAATATTTTAAGACTCTCTTTTGCGTTTGCAATTTATTAAAGTAGCAAATATGATAGTAATAACCGCGTTGCTTATTTTGTCGGGTTCGAAACACTCGTGATTTTTATTTTAATACACAAAAATTATTTTAGATTTATCTCAATATTATATCAAACTTTGGCTGTTATCAACATAACACAATAATTAAATTATTAATATATACACGTGCAATGCAATAATCTAATTAAATGTAATTGTCATTATGCACACTTGTAACGAATTATATGGACTAAATTAAATTAAGAATTTAATCAGTCGCTAGAACTCTAGGATCATACAGTCGTATTATTCACGAAGCATTTTAACTCCCTTCGCTGTTCTATAAAATTCGTTCATTAGAAACACGGCGCTACAATCATAAAAAATTATAAGCTATATATATTTATATATTTTTAAAATCGTAATAAGGATATCATATATTATCTTTATAATAAAAATTTTTAACTTCAATGATTAATTTTGCCAATGCTTTTTTATTATAAGCGGTATGCAATGGATGGGAATATTTTTTTATGCTTAATAACAGATTTAAAATAATTTATATATTCGTCGATTTGTTCAATGTTTAATAAACAAAAAATTGTAGTAATGTAGAACATCCTGAAGTCACTTTTAAAACTTTTTAAGTCAGCTCTTTCGAAATATTTTATTTTATTTTAGGATTGACGAAAACTTTAGATTTCAGTGTAAGTAACACTGGGAGATGATCCTAGAAATCAAAAAGTGTCAATAGTAGACAGTATCATCTGATAAGCTAATATCTGGGCATACACATGCGGGCACATCCGCCGGATCTGTCCGTCGCGAATGCCTGGCGGACAAATCCGATCGTGTGTGGTAAGAAAAGACTCAAAATGAACGGATCGGATACGTTTGCACGTGGTTGCACTTTTTCCATTCTCAAAAAATTTCTTTCAAACAGATAAAACCACCACATATTATAGCAAGTTTTTACTCTTTTGAAAAAGACATCAGACAATCGGTTTTTTTTAATAAGTATTAAGACTGATGTTCAGACAGTTCTGTGCGTGTGTGCTTAGCTATTAGATTACTTAATTTAGTAAATTTACACTGATAATAGTGTCATACAAGTAGTGAAAAAATATTTTTTCGGAAAAATATTTTTTTTATATTATAGTGCCGACCATTAAAATCTCCAGAAAAAATATCAAATCTTCGAAGTCCAAACTCAAAATCAGGATAATCTTTTAAATCAGCTGTTTCCTTGGTCTTCTTAAGCTTGTCTTAATCTGTATTTGGCATATCTTCGCTTGATGTAAATTAGGTGAAATAGTAGGAAAGTTAAATTTTAAATTATACAAGTTTCAAATAGGAGATTGCGTTTAAAATTCAAGCTCCACATCAAGATCACCCCGAATCATCTCGTGTCCAGAAAAAAATACATTACTCCAATAATTTTTAATTAGGACTTTTACACAATTCAGATATACTTATTTTAGCCTTTGAATCCACTTTTTATTTATTTTTTCCCAAGAAATTTGGCAAATGCTTGTTTTCATGCCATTTAAGCACCAAGCTAATTAATCATTTTAAGCTTTTTTTAAAATCTCGCCACATTAGTTTAAATTTAACAGTTAAATTACCACTCTTTCATATTATCATCGCTGTAAGACTCGTCAGATGTTATCTTATTTTTGTTTGTTTTGAAAGTTTCGTCTGAGATTACCATAATCGTTATTTATAGCGGTGCTTTATACCTAATTTTAACAAATGTTGTTTAACCTACACGCTTTGAATTTACATGTTGTTTACATATTATTAATAGTGAATATTTATACTTTAAAAAGACGCATTGAGATTTAAATAAAATTTATCTTAATGATGCTGCTTATTTTATTGAATTCATAATTAAATAAACATAAGACATACATTTATTATCAAAATTAAAATCAATGTCTAAGCGCATAGAATTAACATATTTTTGTTAGTGATTTAAAGTTGCAAGAGAGAGAGAAAGTTTTTAAAGTATTGTTCGTGTTCATTACATCTGTAATTAATAAGTCTTTTTTCTTAATAAATGTTTGCCTATGCAAATTATTTGTTATATGTATTATGTTTATAAATACAAGTTGTATGTCATATACATAAGTAAACGAAAAATAAATAAAATATAAATACATATACGAGCTTTTATCATACAGTGAGATATCAGAAAAATCCAACGCCCGGAGCACTAATGGTTCGGTTCGCACTCCGCAAAACCGATTTGCGGCAATGTAAAATGAAATTACTCCTTTCAGTGCTGTGATTGAACGTTTTTCGTGTCAAGGGCTGGCAATATTCAATTTTAATGGACCGACCGCTAACGACTCTTCCACTTCTTATCTGAAAATATCCCGATAATGGATGACGATTTAAAAAAATATATTTGTTCCTAAGTGGAATGGATTAAGAAGTAATGGATTTTATGTCTGATTTTAACACATATGTATATTTAAAAAAAATAGTTAAAATGATTTATGCAATACTTTTATCTACTGTGAATATCCGGATGAAAATAAAAAATATTTTTTTTTTTTTAAATTATATAGAATAGTTTTTTTTAATTGTATATGTATATTTTTAATAATTTTATTACAGTTTATTTATTTTATTCTATTAATAATAACAAGTTTTCTTTCTTCTCAACGTTGTGCTAAAAAGTTATTCTCGACGTTACGCCAAAATGTCTTCCGGCATACTTGGGAGATAAAATTGGGTGTACATTATACATTTTTATTTTGTACTAAATTAAAAAATAATAAGTTAATATATTTAAATGGACTTATTTGAGTAAAAATAAAATTGTTCGGAAATTTAAAATATTTTGTACTTTTTATTAAACAATATTTATTATACATAATTTTAAACATGTTTTAATTATTATTTTTTTTTAATTATACCTAAATAAATAAATTAAATTAAAATTATACAAAATTTAGTACTATAATATTTTATTTCCTTCACTCATAGAAACATATCCACCCTTAAACTTGTCAAAGAAAAATATATAATAAATAATCTAAAGTCATACTTGACGCACATTCACTTTGCCATTTATCAGCGTTACACATACGTGACAAATTATTATTTATAGCACAAATCAATATGTTTCGCTGACCGTCATTTGTCATATTCTACCCAACAAATCCTTCATATATCACGTCTTTCCATGCGTAATGCGATGTGATATATTCACGTGAAAAAATTGTCTATTTTACGATGTGTCACTATATTCGACATTTTATCATTGCTGTTATAAATTACGAAAGTAGCCAATGCGAAAGCTCTATGGTGATAACGAACCTTTATCAAGTGATTCGGACAAAAAAATACATCTTTGGTTTTCTTTTTTTATCACTGAACTGAAGATGGTTTTGTGGTTATTTTTTTATAGAACACAAAGTCACGTATGCTTTGTACAATAGTATAGATACATTTGTCCGTGTAGCTTTGGCTCATCACATAGCAATTTTAAATTGTCTTCTCCAAGAATCATTTACGTGAAGGGTGAAGCGGCTGCTTTTTTGGTCTTGTTATGGTCATATTAGTCGGTACTATACGTTGCTGCGCTTAGCGCGAGTTTTGCTAGATTTGTGTAAGCAAAGTTGCAAGCGAAGTTGTAGGAAAGTCAAGTTCTTGTTAAAATCCTGATAAAAAAAATCTTGTTTGTACTAATATACTCTTTTAGAGATAAAATAAGTACTTTCGCTCAGATCAATGCGGCAATTTAAATCAGAAACAGACTTTGTTGTGCTTTATTTTTTTTCATAAAAATTTCCTTTTACATAATTTAAATAACTTTTGATTTTGCAACGCTGTCAATAAAAACATATAATAATAATATCTGCTATCGACTCATCGACCGTTTTAATAATCCATTTTTATGTTTAAACATATTTTTAAGTTGTCCTAATCCATCCAAATCTCCGATCATCACGTGCACTTGTATAACGCTAATATTTTTTGGTTCAAATAATGATTTTTAATGATTTTTCAGCTGCTGATGAAGAGTCATCTGTATCGCCGTGGGTGGGAGCAGCCGTTGGTGTCGTCTTGTCACTTTTGATACTGATAACACTCATATGCATAGGAATTAAGAAGAAGAGATCAAGAAGCAGAGGCCCCGAGCCACAATTTGCGAAACAGTGGCCTCCACCTGAACCAACAGAGCCTCCATCATCTCTACCACCAAAAAGAAGACCAGTTGACCTCCAAAGATCTAGTGATATTGTAGCAGACGACAGGGATCCTGATATAATTCCAGCAAACTATGGTAAGCCTATTTTTCTCTTTTTTATATATGTATATATAATTATTAACTTTCTTTCTTAAATCACTTCACAATATTATTATGTTGAATAATTTTTAAAAATCTTAACATTGCGCCATCAATTCTATGACTTATATAATATATATTTTACTTATTGATTTTTAAATAATAATAAGTAAAAACCTAAAAAAATCACACATAAAACATTATTATAATTTTTTTAAATCAAAACTTTTTTTATGTCGAAACTTAGAATTAAAATAATATAGCAATTGTAAAATAATTGAAATTTACCCTCTTACTGCATATTCAAGTATTGACAGATTTTTAAGGATAATCTATTATATTTGAAATTTTTTTTTTTTTAATGAGTCGCATTATATAGCAAACTATTTTTTTTCATGTATAAGAAATTATAAAATACTAGATTATTATTTTTTTATTTAAATTATAAATTGTAAATTATAGCTACTTTATTAGTAAATTTCATGCGTTTTAAATAGTCAGAAATGTTTATCAAATAAGAACTATAATGTTTCGTAAATTTTCTAAAACAGTAGTTTTAAAATATTTTAATAATATATACCAACATTACGAAAGTCATGCCTAACATATGAAGAGAGATCTCGGGACTAAACAATTGCGATAATAATGTTTTATGGACCACCTATTAGTACATCTTTCCTGAGAGTTTTCCTAACAAATAAATTCTTACACATAGTAACAGTAATTGTGTTGTTAAATGCAGTTAGAAAAAAAATATATACAATTTAAATTAATGCCTTTAACTTAAACAGACAGTATTTAAACCCTTAGGTATAAATAAACTCTCCTTAAAATCTCCACTTAGCAAGTTTTTGTTGAAATTGAATGATGTAAAAATAAAAAAATATTACTAATATTGCCCTTTAAGTCATGGGGTTTTTTCGAGCACGTCTGGAACATCCAATCGACTCGACATTTAAACCCGACTAGGTGGCGCTAGCGTTACACACGTGGAGTGCGAAAGGTCGAAATAATTCCTGGGGGGCTTCGCTTGCATTATGCCGTCGTGGATCGTTGTTTATGGCCGTCTGTATTGAAAGTTAGAGCGGTCCTGTGTTCGCCGAGATAAGGCCCAGGGGTCGGACCCTTATTCGAGCGCCCCGGGTGACTTTATTAAGTCGCAATACTGAAAAATCGCCGAGGTCCGACCCTTGACACCTGAGGGCACTCAAGAAAAATGTATGGGAGATCCATCTAAGACCGTTCACGAGGATATAATGGCTACCGAAAAACACCTGGTAACATTTTTATATGCATGTATTGTTACGCTTTTTTCGGACCTCTGCTCATAAATTTTAAATATTTATATTTCTTAGCAAGCAAAAATATTTTTAAGTAGAGATTGGTTTGGGTTCCAAAATTCTATAGAGTCAATCAGGTGCATCGCATCACTAATTAACAAGTTTTTGAAAAAAAAAAATATTTCGCGCAATTTTTTCAAATAATTTTATTATCACAATATAATTATCTAGATTTACTTATTGCTAATATTTAGCAAAAATGTTTATTGAAGCATGTTCCGTGGAGTATTCCGGTAAAAATATGTCTAAATGGAGATAAAAATATACAAATAGATAATAGAATTTTGTGTATGCAATACCAGCTTTTGTTTTCACTTCGCCAGCCATCCCTATCATACAAAAAGGGGGTGGTCATTACTGAGAACTGCTAGGTACTGTTAGATTTGCCTGAGATAAATAAAATATATTCCTTTTATATTGACATATTGAAATATCAGATGGTGAGATTTTTTGTATATGTATGGTGGGCCGATATTTCAGTCCTCTTGGACTAAAATGGATTCTACTTTGCTTTCCCACCCCGATAAAATAACTTTTAGAGTTAATCCTCTACAATGATCATTATTTTATTCTATATTTTGGCTTTCAAGCAATATATTCATCGTCGTTTTCGTATTTCTAAACCATTGAGTTTTCAACAAATATTTTCGGTACTACTGGTATTTCATTTTGTAATACTGGTAGTATAAAATATAATTTTTGCCACAATACTGTTATTAATTATATCAATATTACGAGTATTTCAATCTCTATATCTACGTATATTGTGAGAAACAGAGACAAATGTATTAATAAAAAGATATCGGAGATGTCCCTTATATTTAAGTAGCTTTCTGTGAAAAGCAAGGGTATATTGATAAAAGAGGGTGAGGCTTTTGCTTGCAGATTTATATTAATAATTGCATTTTAAAGCCATAAAATTTATATTTCGCATTATTACAAAGGCGAGAGGTCTATATGGGAACATTAACCCATCGGTATTCTCCAGTAACTACTTTGTTACATTACAGGAGAAAAGTGTTTATTTAACAGCTTGGAACTGTATTTTTCCTCGATAAAGGTAAACCCCAACATACATATTTTCTCTCCAATCGGACGCAAATCGGGCAAACTCTCGAATGGGTCCTTTGAAGACTGCAAAGATGCAATCTGTCACGCGCAATTACAATTGTCCCTTCCACCTCGCCAGGCATTAGGCACAACATAATGGCCAATGAACACATCCCGCATCCGATCCCGTGAGATTGGATAACTGGAATTTGTCCCCCAAAGTGGCCATTAGGAAAATCGACTGTGGAAACGTTGCTCTCTAATGTACTAGAAAGGAACTACACAATCCGAATTGTACCAGCCCCGCCGAAACTGCTTATGGCCGCGTTAATTAGAGCGACGTTTATGGCACTAGTAGTAGTCGTTGTGAGAAATTTTACAACAACTATAACAACAGAGCGTTGTTGCGTTTTAAAACCGAACGGCCTAACCTTTATCGCTGTTTGGATGTTAGCAGTTAATGGCAATGGTTTTGAGGTTTTTTTCTTGATGTTTCTTTAGTGGTTGAATTTTTAAACACGTTTTCAACGTACTAAATCAACGAGTAAAATTTCGTACGGATAAGCTATAGACAGATAAAAAATAAGGATACTCCATAATTTCCTTTAAATGCATGTTAGAGCACTGCCTTTTCTTGTATTTTTAGGCTGAAATAGTTAAAATATTCTAAAATATCTTCAGCAAAGGCTAATCTGCAAAGCCATTTAGTATTATATAACAATATAGGATGAAGTGAGTTTTTCATTAAGAAAAAATTCAATCGCTCCTACAAGTTTAAATTTTTTTATAAGCCATAAAACTACTGCATTTAAAAAAAGTTAGGATATTTGTATTTTATTTCTGTAAATAATAAGTCACAAACGTGATTTCATGAGAGCGAAAAAAATTCACCGTTGACGTAACTCGCTCAATAACACATTATTGATTGAGATGTTTCCCACAAAATATGTACATGCTAGTGAATAATAATCAGATAAAGTCTCTGATCATTAAGCACCTTACGTGATACTTTATCCATCAAACCCTGAACTTATTATATGTTATAACCTATTATAAGATGTGTCACATTTTAGTCAATTTCTCTTCAGAATGAACTTTGTTGAATATATTTTCGTCTGTAGTTGTTCCATGCAGACTATTCATGGAAGCTAACTATTTAGTCACTATTTACATAGCATTGACTCGTCGAAGAAACAATGTGGCGTAAACCATTAACTCACTTAGTAACTAACGGTTTGCGGAAGTAGTGGCGTAGCTATGGGGGGGCGGAGGGGGCGGACCACCCCGGGCGGCACATGCTTGGGGGCACTAAAACATATATAAATCCACGAATAACAAGAGCTTAATAATAACCAATTTATTATTTTAAGAAATGATGATTTTATGACCCTGCAAAAATTTATCAGGGGGGCGGCAATTTTAAGGATCGCCCTATGCGGAACATACTCTAGCTACGCCACTGTACAGAAGCTTCTTAAAAGTGATACTTATTGTTTTTATTTTACCTAGCCTAATAATGATATAAAATATTTGTTATTTTGCTATAATTTGACATAATGCGCCTTAGGATTCAGCTAGGGCACTGATAGTTGAAAAACTTGAACTCTTAATTTAGACTGAAAAAATTTTGAAATCAATTACCTTGCTATTTAATTGGCTATTGATGTTACTCACAATGTGCTCTATCCGTCAAATAACAGTTTACGCCAAAAAACTAATAAATTAATATAAATATATTTTAATATAACATTCATTAGGCTGTAACAACCAAACACGGCTTAATTACTTTACCATTGGTAAATGGCTTTCCTTTATTTATTATAATTTTTTATTTTTGTGAAACAAATTATTTCACCATCAACTCTGCTTAAAAGTTGCGACATTTAAAACCCATTAGTTTTTTTCTTGCTTTGCCAGTGATATGATAAATATTCACTGGTTATAAAATGAGAACAAAATATCGCAAAAAGCGTTACACGGGGCACTGAAGACGCTGTCGAATTATAACTGTGTAACGGCACAGTAAAATGCAAAGCAATGGGAGCACCACATACAGTCGTACCTCACAACTTCTTAACTCGACACTTGGCGGATACGTTATAGCACAAACTTTTGAAAATACAAAATCTCGCGGGCCGTATTTTGCTGACCCCTACCCTAGTGAGTTGTTATCACGTCCCATATTCTTAACCGTCGTGGCCAGGATTCTGTCGTCCTGATTTTCAACGGGCTTGGCATACACAAGAAGCTTTCGGCGATAGTTATAAAGAGCTTAAAACAATATGTAGAATGGTGTTTATCTATTTAAGGTGTACACTATAATCGCGCGCGTGAATCGTTTGTAAGCAATGAACCATAAATACAAATTATCCGTATAAAGCTTTTTGTATTATATTACATATATAAATTCACTCTCTTAGCATTCGCAGCTATAGTAAAATATTTTCTGTATAACGTAAACTTAACTCTGTTGTACTTGGCAAAAACATTTTCATTATTTTAATATACCTCTCTGAAAACACAAGAGATAACGGCTCAAATCGTGACATTCCACGACCGACATAAATTTGCTTGCAATGAATACTCCATACAAAAAAGTAACTCTTTTCAACCCCCACCTCTCACATTCAGTTATTATCATCGTTGCGTACTTTTGTCCTACGGTGCGCAATAAATCGTCGCAAGGCTTTTGTGCGAGACTCACCAGCTATCGCATATATATCTCACCTCACTTTTTTCAGCATTGTGGGTTGAAAATGGCATTCGTTACATCATAACCCCTGGCGGTCGGTCAAAGGCTTTGATGTCAAGATTTACCCTTAGTGCAACGGTCCGAATCGGATTAAGGCTCTGACGGTAAAAATGAGCAATCGATTAGTTCGGAGGGCTTAACGAACCCATTTTTTTTTCATTTACTCCTCCCCTCCCTTTGAGTATTTACAGTATATGTCAATATGTGGCATGTTTTCAATGATTAAATTTAAATTTTATTTTGGATCAATTATTTTTTAATTTGTTTTAGAAATAATGTTTTTATTATAGATTATATATGCACTATATATTAAAAATATATTTTAAAGTTCTGTGTATATTAGCTGCAAAGAGAATATTACGGGTATTAATAAAATACTGAAGGCTTTGAAATTATTAATTTGCGCGCGTGACTTGTTTGTAGGTTATAAATTAACCGGCGGTTGCGAACCTTTCAAAATGGTTTTGCGAATGTCAGCTGAGCGTAGCATTTATATAACCGTGTTGGACTTCATAAGCTCAACAATTTTTAGTTTAGTTAATTTGGTAACCAGATTATTGCGCACACGAAAATTCTACACAGTGAAAATTGTTTGATTGTCAAACATATTTT
The DNA here is from genome assembly GCF_051122295.1 of Plectrocnemia conspersa. Lineage (NCBI taxonomy): Eukaryota > Metazoa > Arthropoda > Insecta > Trichoptera > Polycentropodidae > Plectrocnemia > Plectrocnemia conspersa. The sequence continues at coordinate 1,403,063 of NW_028277178.1, read as the reverse complement.
ACTTTTAATTTCAACTGCTTTATATTTTTTACCATTTTTAAGTTCAAAAAAGATGTGTAATTAATTATACGAAATTTAAGTGTATCAATGTGAATTATTAATATAAGCGTAAAATATTTTTAAAACATGATATTTATAAATTAAAATCATATTAACATCTGCTATATATACAGACATTATTTTTTTATATATATATTGACGTTTTCATTAATATACATATATTTGTATATTGCTAATCTATGGTCATTTTGCGCAATATTTACCAAAACAGTTTATTTACGCTTTTAATATTATAATACAAAGAGAGTTTTTACAACAGGAAGTGGCGAATATCTACTACTTGCCTAAAGTTATGGTTATAGCTAATTGTTTTTAATACATTATTACAACATACTAATTATGTGTGAATCATTCAACGTTCACGCGCGTGTATTGTTTGTAGGTTATAAACCAGCGGATTCAACTATTTCATGTAAATCTCTTTTATAGTTGTTATAATTTAATAAAATGTTGCTCTAAAATAATAATATATTAGGCACATATTTACAGTTACTTTTCTATTTTAAACGACCATATAGCATTACCATTTTTTTGTATTTAATTTTTATTACTATTTTAAATAATTTTTATTATTATTATTGTTTTAAAAGCGAAATAAATATAATGTAGGGTTTATAGATATAAACTACACATGCACTAGAGTTTTTTTAATATATTAAGCTACTTAAAAAGACTTTTTTTGTTAATGTATTTTATTTTCTTTAATATATATTAAAACAAATTTTAATTTTATTACATATTATATTCGTAAAAAATACGTTTGTGACTTACTTTTTAAAATAAAAAGTAAAATCATAAGAATATTTTTCAAAACAGCTGTTTACTTTTTATATGTTTGAACTGCAAGCAAACAATTTTTTGAAAATATACTTGAAATTTGAAGTAAAAAATTGTAAATAAAATGGTTTAAAATATTGTTGAATATTTACGATTTTAATACATTTTTTAATTTCTGTACTATGTAGAAGTTAATGGTATTTTTTATTTATTTAAATACATTTGCAGCACTTAACAGCTTTACAAAAGAGCACACTGCACAAAAAAATCAATACTTAATTACAAAATACCTAAAAAAACATATATTTACAAAACAAATAATTCAATTTATTTATTATACCAACTGTGAGTACCTGGATGAAAACATTCGATACTATACGACAGATGTAGAGTTTTTAATCGACTATCTTAAAAATTCGTCCGATTTACAACTATATGAATATTCGAATAATTGTTCAAACATTCATTTATACTAGCTGGAATTAAATTTGTTTTTGTTTTTAAATGAAACAATTTGTATTCTTGAGCAACACGTGTAGTCGTTTTTTTCTCTCAATATATCTGAGTGACTTGTACGTAAAACATAGAAAACATGGAGAATTGAAACAGTGGTTTCCGAGATTCAATATAATTTCGTAGAATTATCCATTAGCGAAAGTATACTTCCGGTAAAACCAACGATGGAAATGGTTTATTCTTTATCATAATGGAAATTGGAACACATGGATCATATTTTCTCAATTTAGTCACTATATAATTATTTATTATTTTATTTTATTAATTGCTTTAACTAAAATATATAGTTGTTGATACACTAAACAAATTTAATCAAAACATAAATATGAAATTTAAAAAAAAATATTATATTATAATAATTTATTTCTTAACGTTACGAAGGTATTTTTTTATTCCATTGGGGAAGCAGATTTTCCAAGTAATAGTAATATACAAATTTACACCTCCGTACAATATTCCTCTGGCCGTACTCGTTTTCATATACCGAACTATCCTTAAATTGCCTTTATTTCTAGTATTAAATCTATGCACAACTTTATTTTTTACTAAATACTCTAGTAACACATTATATTGTCTAACTTATATATATAAATATTCATCTTCAATACTTATTGAATATCCAACTATTTCAATGTTGTAAATCTATTTTAGCTGAAGTCGTTTACGTGTTACCTTCATTTGCTCTTAAAAATTATTCTGAAACCTTTAGTAAAAGTTTCTTTCGTCAAAATGTTTTTATCGAAATCGCTCAAATCATTCAAGCAAACGAGGTCTGACCATTTTTTTAATAATATTTAATGACAAACATTATCGAAGGCCTTTTCAAAATCTGTATATACGACATCTATTTGAATTACCGCATCGAAATTAAAACAGAAAATTATATACAAATTGAAGTGGAGAAAAGCTGTAAACTAACAGTTTTAAAGTGTGGATATAATCAAACAGGTTATTTTTATAAATATCCTATTTTAAAAATATGTTTAATAATTAAAAATATAATATTGTAATACTTTGCATAAATTAAAATATAATATGCAATAATTCATACGATATTAGTTAAAAACCAACACGTTTGCTCGTAAGCCGGGTCCTGAAACACTAAATTTGGTTTAAAGGATTTAATAGTTTTTGAATTATAGTGGGTTTGCAATTTATAACGGTGTCACGAATGCATTCAGAATACCATTATGAATTCATATAATATGCATAAATATTAAACCAAAAAAATATAATAAATATAAAATAAAAATGCTTCTCATTGATACGTTAAATTAAAATGTATTCAAAATTGTTATGCATTTATTATAATGTATGTATACGCTTTGACGCTGAATAAAAAGTCCACTGAAATTAGTTTGAAAAGTTTTAATGAAACCCACCGAATGGACAACCATGGTTTAAAGCAGCGAAAAGTTTTTAGATATCCGCAATCTATCTGAGGAAAACTTTTTTGTAACATCGGCTGGGTATCGTTTTCATTTCATTGCATCACAGGTGTTGAGCCAAAACTAAATATATAGATCAGGGTTGGAAAAGGGGTGAACAACTTTATTCGCGTCAATGCTACATATGGCATTTAATTTAAATCGTGAGCCTGATACGTTTTAACTATGATCTATATCGACTAAATTTATTGTAGTGAATCTACTTTTCAGTTTTAATTTGTTTAAAATAAATATACAAATAATAAGCAAAAATGCAATATACTAAATGTGTATCGCTCAATTGATGCGACACTCAAGTGTTGAGCTTCTTGATCGAACAGAAAAAGCAATAATGCTTAATGCCTAATTAAACTCACGTGTCAAATGGCAGTCACTATAAATCACGGTTTCGGCTTCATCCACATCAAAACTTATCGCATTTTGATAAAGGAATTATACATAGATAACATCCAATCTATAAGACAATTTATTTATGATATATAATACATATAATATACAAAATTTTAATACTTCGTAAGGTATCTATTATAGTTTTATCATTACCGGGATATTTTATGTTCCTTATTTTCTTGCAGCATTAATAATATATATAGGTAAGCTTTAAAACTGAAATTCATTAAAATTATAGATTCTAGTCTCTATGAAATTTAAAATAATATTTGCTTCCTCTAAAACTTTATTAATATATGTTACGTTGTTTCTTCTGTCATAAATGACAATTTAAGGCTAAAATCATGACTTAAAATTTATTTCAGTCTCACTACATATATCGTAAAAACATGTATATATATACACAGTGGCGGATCAAGCTTTTCCGAGGCTCAAGTGCAACATTAGTTGAGCTATATGTATGTATATAAATATATATATTTATATATATAAAAAAAATTGCTAATAATTCTGTAATATGTTTCGTTTATTCTTTAATTGTAGCGTAATTATATCTGAAAAATAATGAATTTTTCAGTTAGTATTTAAGTTGAGCACCTGAAAATTTGTTAAAAATAGATGTGTTTAAATAAGGGGAAAATTTATACGTAGGATCATTGATGATAGTGAAGTTTTTATGTAATTAATCACAGACTAGCTGTCGGTTCCTCACTGTCATGAGGTACCGAAGCTAGTTTGTCACTAGATAAATATTTTTACAAATATATTTTTTTTTATCTGAGGCCCCAAGCGCGCGTTTATTTCTTTCTATGACTTTTGAGTGCTTTTCACATATCTAAATATTAAAAAAAAAAATTAAAACGGTTGATTCTATTTTTATGTGGCTTAAAAATAATATAGTAATAAATCAATCTTAATATATTCAAATTAAATTATAATAACTGTACTAGTTCTGGCTCTAATGGGCATCAAAATAAGACGCGATGGTGATTTTTGAAGACGTTCCAAAATAGTTTGGTTGCCGATATAACCCTTCAGTAGTTTAAAGAAATGCTAAACGATATACAACTAAGCGAATCGTATCCCAATGCTTCTAAAAGAAAGGCGCTGAGATGCAAGAACGGGTAACAACCAAACATTCATATATTATATATTGTGCATCACAAGAACCATTAAATAATTTTTTTTGTGTTTTTGTGTTCTAAAGTGTTGAAATTTGTTATTTAATATAAAAAACAATAAAGGGTAATAAAATTATTTTAATTTATTAGATCTATTGTCACGTATGGTCTGCACTGGCATGAAAAAATGTCTCGGTGTATCGTAAAATTAATAGATAGATGAAGTTTAGTTTTTTTTGCTTTAAGAATTGAACGATAGCTGTGAGCTTGTGGTAAAATATCGCGCTTTAAATTCGCATTTATGAGGCAATACTCTAATGATTAGAATTAAAATGCTACAACTAAAAAAAATATTTAGAAAAATAGTTTATGAGTAAAAAATACATTGTTAATTGTCATATCTTCAGGGTAAAATGAATATTTTTAGGATGTTATTATAAAAATATGTTTAAAGAACCTTCAGTTTTTTTTAATTAATATTTATTTTGTTCGCAGAACCACCAGCATTGTACGCTAGAACATGGGGCGCAGATAACAGCCCAAGAGAGATGATGCCTGCAGTGGATAACGAAGGTCCTCCTGGACACATTGTTGTGTCCCGCAGTCACTATCCTTCAGACGCGCCACTTAACATTCAGGCCTTCAAGGAGAAGCTGCTAGACACCAGACTGCCAGAGTCTTGCGTCTAAAAATGCGTCAAACATTGTGATGTTAAACATAAATTGTACCATATCAAGTGAAGGGAACTGAAGGACGCTCACGAAAAAGTGTATATAATTTAATTTTTTTAATAATGATCATATAACGCGCTGAATGTTATATACTATATTAAAAAATATTGATATTAATATGAAGCGTTTTTTTTTTATTTTGTAATTAATTGAAAAAGTGATAAACTTTAAATTTAAGAATTTAAAATATTTTACAGTTTATTAATTTATATATTTATATATAATCTCTGCGTGTTTTTGTGATCATGTGGATGTTATTAATTGCTCAGTGGTGAAATAAGAATCTGAAGCCAAATTGCTCATCGTACAATATTTTATTACATAGACCGTGTTCATATTTTTTTATAAATTTTATAAGCAATATGAAAGCGTAGGGTTTGTACCCAGTTTTCAACGAACTAATACATCCGCTTGCTTCTTCGCGGTCGTAAAACATAGACAGAAACATATCAACTTAATATATTTAAAAGTGAATGGATTTTAAATGCTTTGCTAGAAAGGGAGTTACTATTTGATAATTGTATGCATATCTATACAGCACTAAACAGCACTACAAATTAAGAAGTGGTCTTTAATTTATCTGCCAAAACATCATTTCAGATGTTAATAATTCTGCGTAGTCTCCTAGTTTGCAGCCAGCGGTGAATCTCGTCTTAAATAAAGGGCGTACATCCCCATTTTAATTAAGTTTAATTGGACGTCTAATTATGCCGAGATTGCCAGATAGTAAAAGTGAGAGGGATATTCATTGGAGACCTCCGGGCGCGTTGACACTCTCGAAACTTGGAACTCTTGGTTGGACCCCGAGGCGAACTTTGCTCTTATCTTACAGAGATCAGACGTTCGGCCGTAAAAAATCTCAAAACTTTACTTTACGGCGTCGAATAAAATGAATGCGAAAACTACGAGAGAAGTGTAGTAAATACACGAGTGGACTTTCCATGAAAAAAATACACACAGACTAAGTATTTCTCCCGTTTTATGAAGGAGACAAATGTCAGACGATTTATGTGAAAATGTACGTTTTTATTTAAAAGCTTAACGTCTTTAGATAAAAACTAACCATAATCTTTATTATCAATAATGTAACTATCTATATTTTTTTATTTTTCAGATAAAAGTAAATTCTTTATTTTATTTTCAAAGTCAGTGTATTTTTATTTGTTATAGCTACAATAACCGTTCCGCGGAATTCAAAACACAATCGCGTTCGATACAACAGATTTTAAATAAAAATACAATAAAATGCAGCAGCATCTACAGTTATAAATCAACTTAATTTCAGCACATTTTTATGCAATATTTTTAATTTAAATCTGATATCGACTAAAAGCATTGTCATGGAACGCAAACGGTTTGCGCAAAAAGAAATCAGAATTTCAACATTTTTTATTTGATGGACAAATAAACATTGATTTTAATTCTGAAAAACAATTAAAAGTATCGATTAATATCAAATATATTGTACTAATTAATTTGAGCTGGTGAACAGTTTTTATTAAATCTAATTTAATTCATAACAAAAATAAAAATTTATTTTCAAGGTTATAATTTATGCGAAATCGTTTTTTAACATTCATTCTGTATATACATATAAACTTGTTTATTTAAAAAAAAACAATATTACGTTGTTAGATTGAGCAGAATATAAATTTATAAAACCTGTCTACACTTGTAAAAAAATATGTATGTATACATTAATTATCAAACAAACATCCACCTAAACCAGGTGAACAGATAAAATACCATGCTCTAGGAACTGCATAACATATTAGATATTATAGTACATCAAGATTAAATTAACGATATATATTATCAAGAGTATGTCAAGACTTTTAAAGGGCAATTTATTATCATATCAAAATTTCTAGAACTTAGTTTACATCTTATTTGCATATGACAACATTTACAGCTGAAAAGGTAAATTTAAATTTGAATTGAAAACGAAGGATCTAAAGAATAACACAAATGCTCAGGTAGCTTTATTCATGAAGCTACCTTAGCCTTTAAGCCTTTATTTTAATTATTAATTAAAATACATAATGTTACCATACCTCATTTCTTTCCCGACTCCGGCGATATCATAACGCATTTTATTTGCATCTCAGACAGGAGATACAAATATAAAAACGTAACGTGTATCGCTTTATGCTCTCCGCAGACGTTGGCTCGAATAAAATTTATCATTGCTCGGGACGTATCTATTAAAACTTATTTCGAATTGCGCACAATAACCGTTTTATTGCGCTTGCTTCTGGTGCTGTGGAATTGAAGATAGGGACAGGCCAAAAAGATACGAGCTTCGCAGTCGAAACGGCATCCCCTTCGAGATCATTGTCGTTGACCATAAAATCTGTATTCATGGAACGCGGTGGTGTGACAAATATTGTGCTCAACCATAATGTGAGAAATCTCTACGTGTACATACACAGACACATCCAATCCTATGAATTTATATAGGAAAACTTTTTCGGATGCAGTGTCTTTGTTTAGATTTTGGTGACTATCTGCAAATTTCTTTATACTCCGCATAATTCGCCCTTAAAAACGTAGATTAATAGCTAAAAAAAATACGAAAATAAAACTCTATTAGTTTTAATGCACCAATAAATATATTAAACATTTTTTTTAATATATGTTTTATTTTTAATACAATACTTCACAATGTTATAATTTTTAATTACATATACATTTTTATTTAATTTTATAAAATTAAATCAATTTATTTTTATATAATCAATATATGAAAACACAATGTAGGGCAAAAAGTACATAATAAGCGTGAAAAATTATATTTTGAGTTTTTTTTTTTTTTTTTAAATAAATGTCATAAATTAACCAAAATATTTATTTTTCATATAAGAATTTATCATTTTCACCAAAGGCTGTGTATCCACGAATTTATATTCAATAAGCGTCCACGCTCTCTTGATGACAAATGGTATCCTGTCTGAACATCTCCACATCTGCTTGGCTGTCGGCGTGCATCATCATCAACTTTCCTTTTTCCGGCTGTAATAGATAGAACGTTTTATTTTATTCAACCGACATAATCATATTTAACAACCTACTACTATAATGCAAGTGAAAAATAAATAATAACAAAAAAATAAGATATTGATAAAGTATTTGCTACATTTTAATTATAATAAATGTATTATTTTTCAGTATTTAAAATTAAATAATACGTGAGCTGAAATACTTAAATGAATAAAACCAACCCCTTAACACCTCTCCGTGAGAAACAGGATCTTAATAAAACTTTTATAGGAAATCTTGTCTAAAGTTGCGCTGCAGTAGCTGCAGGCGTTGTATTTTATTTTTCTGAGACATTAAACTTGGGCTTAACTATATTAAAAAATAAAATCTCACCTTGGGGTGCATAAGGATGAAAGGTAGCTCAGCTGCCAGCTCTCCATTAAGAGCTCCCAGGTAAAGTTTAACTTTGACTGTATAGCTGACTAATATTCCGAATGCGTCTCTCTGCTCAGGATCCATCAAACTGTAAAAAAAATATTTTTTTATTAAATTAATATGTATTTTTTTAAATGTTTTTTTTTTTAATTACAGTGTGGTAGAAGCAAGACTAGTGTCTTGTCTCTTGAGTTGTCCGTCAAGAGCGATTCCTCTTCTGTCGCGATTGCTTCCCAAAGACGGTTTCAAATAGATGATCTTTTGGAGGTTTGACCCTGGTTGAATCGGGCAACCATCCCTGAAAAAATAATAATTCAACGTAACATTATGTATTTTATATTGCGCATATTGATATTGAAAAACCATGTCAAATAGCTGCGGGGACGAAACAACACTACTGTTTATATAAATTTAATACAAAAATATTTAGAGCAATATTTTATATTTTAAAAAATAATAATATTGCAAAACTTGATTTTGACAGATTATGTCAAATAGTTACCGACAGGAAGCAAATTCAGACACAAACCAATTGTTTACATATTTGTATAATAGTTAAAATAAATAATTTCACCAAAAAAATAATTCTTCTTTAAAGCAATATTTTATATTTAATAATTAATAATATCGCACTACAAGCGGCCCTCGACTTTCGCACAATTCGCTATTTCGCACATTTAAAAAAAAACATTTTTTTTTTAAAAAAACGTTTTGATAGCGGTGAATCTTTTGCTTCAATCGGACGTTCGTATGATACAAGCAGATCTACGATATGTTCAATTTTGCAAAATAAAAATATAATTAAGAATACGTTCAAAATTGTGGAAAATAAAGAGATATTTCCACAATTTTTAATGATATGTTTCCAAAAAACACAGCAAAAAAAACATGGATGAAATGGAAAATCTTTGTCATCGTAGATCGATGACCAACATCAAAAAAATGTCCCTCTGAGTATTTCAATTATTCAAGCAAAAGCTCTTAGTTTGCACAAAGATTGGAAGGATAGATTAAAAAAATATTTTAACACGGCTTTTTAAGCAAGTAACCGTTGGTTTTACAATTTTAAAATGAGGTATTCTTTTCATAATACTAAATTTACTGGAGAATCGGCTGATGCGGATAAAGATGCTGCAAAAGAATTTATTTTATAATTATCCAAAATTATTGAAGATGTAGAATATTCCTCTAGCCAAATATTTAATGTAGATGAGACAGGTTTATTTTGGAAAACTCTTTAACAATGAAAAATATGAATGAAGCCTTCACGCACCATGACAAATTTTTAAATATTATGGAAGATTGTGATCCCAATGGAGACCGCATATCTCAAGTGCGTGGGGCGATCAATAAAAACATAGCATGTTATAAAATACTATATGAAGAAAAGAAAAAGAATAGTGGAAAACAGTTAGCTCTTGATAACTTTTCAAAGTAAACACCCGCAAACCCCACTTAAACGTGTCTCTTAAACTCCTCTTATATTTACTTGATAAATTCAATTTCAATCAAAAACACACAATTTCAATTTTTTTACTTCCCTCGACTTTCGTACATTCAACATTCGCACACATTTTCAGGAACCAATTATGTGCGAAAGTCGAGGGCTGCCTGTAATTGATATCGATAGATTGTGTTAAATAGTGGCGGAGAGGAGTTGTGACTACACGCGAATCAATGGTTTATGATTTTGTGCTTAAATATATGGTAAAAAAATTAATTAATGCTAAATAAAAGAGCTAGAGTTATCAGTCTTTATTTATAAAGAGCATGACAAAACTTATATAAGTCATTAAACAAATCAAAACTACTGGACAAATCAAAAACTTCAGCCCCATGAATTCACTCTTAGTTAATTGATACTCGAGCTAATTTATAAAACTTTATTTTCACCAATATATAGTAAGAATATTCTATAATGGAATCAGCAGAATCAGCAGCAATAAAAACAGATGATTGCTAGAAGGGTTTTTGATTTGATAATTGCCTTAATTGCTCAATAACGAACATAACCTCTAATTTTTTATATGTACATATAAATCCATAAAAGGGCTCGTATCTAAGATTAATGTTTTCGTTTGTAACGAAATGGTAAAGTAGTTACCCTAGGGTTGTTAGTTGTACAATTAATTTACATACTGGGTCTCCACGCTGGACACGACGTTGCGGTATTGGCCGTTTTGGAACAACACCACATCCACTCCCTGGTGAATGGAAGCCTTTATCTTCTTCACGGGTTTGTTGCTGTGGTTTCGCACGCAAATGTTGACCGCAATTTGCTCGCCGTGCAAGTACAGCTGAAAAATTCAAAAGCCGACTCTTCAAAAAAGTTTCTCCCCGTTGAGAATAAATCGTCTCGAGTAACAGTTTCGCTTCCAATTTATCTCCAGGGAAAAACTTCTCGGCAAACTATCATATTAAACGGGTTCGAACAAATCTTTCACTTTATACATACATATGGTAAACTCTATACTATAAATGGAATATATATGCCAAACTTTAGCAATTCTCACCTGCTTATCTAGCGTCATTTCCAATTCCAGCTCTCCAGGACTTAGCAGGAAATCTTTGCGGACCACGGTGCACGGTTGGTTTCCTTGTTTGCTCGGTGCATATTGAACTTTGCGAATGCCCAAAGCCACAGTGCTCCTGCAAATAATATACAATATAGAAGGTAGACGTAAATTGATCGCCTTTCTTTAATAACTGCTTATGTACCGCAATGCTTCTAAACAAACAACATTATATAAGAGGTAAAGATTTAAAATATACATTTATATCTTTTAAGAAACGCTATTATCCGTACACTTACACGAGATGTGCATCACACATAAATTGTTTCAGCTTCTCGTAGCTATTTCCGAAACATAATTATGTATAGTAAGCTCGTTGACACGCTGAATTTTTGAGCCTTTTTGAGCGCTTATGTACTGGTTGCGACAGTCAAGAATTGCGGATGCAATCATGACTCTCTAGGACACTCATTAAATACACGATTTTTAAAAAATGCAATGAGTTATATCCCGATGCGCTTAACAAAAATGAATTTAAAAAAATCGGAATCTTCTAAAACAACAAATAATTCTTCGCTTCACTAATGTTTCAAATAATAAAGCAGTATTTGAGAAAGCTGAGAACTAAAATATCTTATAGAAGTGATACGCGACAAAATCTTAAAGTATTGATTCAATTTAAATATGAATAATTGTAAAAAATCCTTCATAACTCACAAGAAGATAGTGTTGTGTAAAATATGAAGTGTTAAGCAAATGCTTGATAAGCAAAAAGTCTATTCTAATCAACTTTCAATGGCAGCAAAAGGTCAGCAAAAAAATATATGAAAATAATCTCATTGGAAAGCCAATTATCTCATTGAATCACGTTTGAACAACGCGTGAAGCACCGATGCTCAACAAATTGGATTATAAATTCCAACTCATGTCACGTTTTTAAAAACAATCGTACCTTCTATGACTCCTATCAATTTCGCTATCGCCTACGAAAATCTTCACGAAGTACTGGACTCCACAGGGTTCTCCATCATCTTCCACGCCTTGCTGGAGAGTCACAGATCCAGGAGCTCCTGCTGGGATTTGAAACGTGAACGGCACAGCATTCGGTCCTAACTTCTTCATCAATCTCTCCTGATGTTTAAATATTTATTTTATAATTAAACCTGTTTTTTTCTATTTTAGGACAAGTATTTTTTACCTGCAGCTTAGTAAGGTTCTGATCTCTCTTCTCAGCTTTGGGGTAAAGTTGCTCCGAGGCCAAGAAAAGCTCTTTGTTGAAATTGAGGCCCATGACCTCATCCTCTTCGCGACCATAGCGGAAAGAGCAGACGATCTGTCCGAAGACCTTCCTTCCCTTCATGTATTCATCGTCGATCAACAAGACGCCGTCTGTTAAATATTTATAATAATATAAAATGAAAATAAAATAAGAACGAACCTTCGTTTGCTATTCAGAGTACGTTTCGCCCGCTGGGATTCGAGAACCAACTCTACAGCTATGGCAGTGTGTAATGTATTCACTACCTCATTCCACTTCCAACAAAAGTATACATAAAATCTACTGGAATGATGATTATTAATTCCGATCGTTGACAAAAAATAATAATATTATAATGCCTTTAGGCTTTTATATTTATTATATTTAAATAATTGCATTTATACGGTTGATCTACTAGGAAAATTTGTTTAGAGTTACTTTACTTTTATTTTTCTAGTAAAGCTCTCATGAATTATAGATTTTTAGATCAAAATTAAAATCAAAATAACATTTTTTTAATAACATATTTAAAACTTTATTAAATATTTCGTCAATATATATTTTACAAAAAAACAATAAAAATGTGTTTTATTTTAAAACGTGACTTATTATTTTTTAATAAATTAAAATAATGATAAATTTTAATATAGAATTAATTATGTATTTTAGTACTTTTAACTATTTTTTGTTTTCAATTATTTAATATTCTAATAATTACAATTTTGCTAATTTAACTAGTTTTAATCAAGCGAACGTAACCGATAATTTACCGTATATCATATTATATATAAACCAATTAAAATTAAAATAAACTTAGTATAAATTAAAGTAATGAATATGATGCGACAAAAATAAATTTACATTTAAAAACAGCTAATAATCTTTATAATATTCTAAAATGTACGAAACACGATACCCGACATAATTTTATTTATGGTAATCATGTTTCTTATCTGGTTCTCATATGCCTAATTTTTCAATGCCCTTAGCTTTACTAGTAATAAGGCAATATATCAAAATATTTTATATTCGCAAAAAAAACTAATACCTAAAACGGTTTAATTCATATACCATGTAAACCTTAGTGTTTTTCAATATGTATCACCTTTTGGAGGTTGGAATTAGTGATTATCATATACTTATAATTCCGATTGAATATTACAGAATAGGTTTTCCTAGATTTTCCTGATCTTATGGATGAATAAATAAAATTTGATTTAATGATTGTGAGCAGTAACAACGTAACTATTCGGTAGAATAACATCTCACTACTTTATTTTATATTTTAGTTATGTTTTCCCCATTGTGACGCTTTGGGTTAACGCCTGTCATATTACAGTAAAAAAAAAATAATAATCTCAAGGTGATTTGAGTACAAGGCTCAGGCAATTCGAAATAAGAGAGTCTCTGATCTTAATTTATTTATTAGTATACTGCTATTTATTTACTATCATTGAAAAATCAAAGGATAAATAACCTAACTGACTTTAAACCAGGCATCTAACATTAATATTCTTAAATGTATCTAGCACGATAGGTGAATAGGATCTTACCGTGATTCTTAACTAATTTCTTAAAATGGTCAAGTTCACTAATAAATAAAAATAATTTACTTAGTAACACTAGCAAAAAGCAAGATTTCGAGCGCAAACCACAATATCACAAGCGCGTAGCGCAAAATAGCGGCCAAAAGAGCTTTGGTACGAGCGAAAACGATAGTAGTAATATAAACACAATTTGTAAAACTAGCAAATGCGCTGACTTTGAATCACTCTCTTCTATGCGCTTGTGAAGCACACATACATATACGCTTAGGCAAATATAGATGTTTTTATAGCAAAATTATATTGACATTGCATTTATAATAGCATAAGAATCATCCACCTGGCGTGAAAACTATTTCATTATAACTTTGTACTTCGATACATTAACCTATATTTATAATATAATATTAAGATCCTAATAACTTAATTTTTGTAATATTCGTTTCGCACTCTTATTTTTCTTTTTTGGGATATTTTATGTTTTAATTCAAAAACTTATTTGAACCTATGAATTTAAATCCTAACGGATCCAGTTTTGTAAATTATTTTCTTCGTGCTCATGAATTGGTGAAATTTTATTTTTGGCATTTTTGACAAACAATTATTCATATTTTGTTGCGGTTTAAAAATTTATTATTATTTTTTAATTCAACTCACCGATGGGTTCTACCGCCGAAATGTAATCGACGAAATCCCTTTTTCCCAGGTAAAGGGTGAGTTTGCCGTTCGGCGAGCACTTTTTAAACACTTTGAAATTGTACACCATCTTGTCGGCTTTGTGTTTTCGTTTGTTGTACAGAACCAACTGATCTCGGAATGAGGCACAAGCGAACATTTTCCTTTTATATATATGAGACTGGTAGCGGTTGTGCGGCTTCGTAAACGCGTTTAATCCTGTTAAAAAATAATATGTTCCCTCCTTGGCATTTTCCGTTGTTTCTTTGGAATGGTAACCGACACGTCACGCAAATCGATCGGCGAACGTGTGACGACGCCGATGGGTGACGTGTGACACCCTTTAGCTGAGATTCCATTTTTTTCTCTCCTACCACCCTAGAAAATACCTTCGACCATGCTCGTGAAAATTTGGATAGAGATACTGAAATAGTACTATAAATAGTATTCAAATCAGATTCTAAAAAATATTTCTAGAAGTACAGACCTATATTTCATTTAATTGAATATTTCTTTAAAAATATGATATTTTAATATATAAATTAAATAATAAGTCATTATCTACGTTTTTTATTTACGGTAGAATCGCTTAGCTAATATTTTATTAATGAAAGTATCCTTCACCACGTCAATATAGTGCAAAAAATGAGTAAAATATTGTTACTGTAAAGAAAAGTATTTATAATTATTTGATTCAATCAACCCAAGAATTCTAGAGCATATCAGAGTTAATCCTAATATTGCAAAAAAAACATTAAGCGTAGCATACTAATGGTATTTTTATTCAAAATACTATTTTCATTAGATAATAACTAATACATTGATTACACTCTGAATCATTGACACTGATCAAAGGGTGAAGGAATGAAAGGAACATTGAACTTTCTTTCCTTCAGTTAGAACTTGGAACATATTTACCACTTCGCTTCGGAATTGGAACAACGAGAGTTAAGCCGAGCTCGTACCAAGCGAGCTACGCCGAATCGACCAAGACGACCTATAAAAGTCAGTGAACAGTTTTCACTTTGATCGTCTAATCAGGTTCACACATTCGGCTTTCAATCACATGTTATTACACTAATTATATGACTTTTGAACTGTTTATATATAAGAACTTTGTGTATTTAGAAATAAATAAGTGAACCGTTGAAGTTTTGCACATATAAAATAATAAAAGGTTTATTAATAATCTTGTAGCGAATGTAATTCTTGGGGCTACGTAATTAAACGACCTTTTTTATAGAGCTGGCGAGGACCTGGGGTGTTAGACCGTTGTTATATATTGATTGAAAAAAAGAAAAGAATGTATATTTAAACTAATAAAAATTAATTTAAAAAACACCCGCTTCACAAGTTGAGCGGTGGTGTGTCAACACTGAGAACCGCCACAATCTCATACATGACTAATAATTTAAAAGAAAAAACAAAAACTATTTAATAAAATACAATAACATTTTAATGTGTTTATTCAAATTTAATATATTATATAACATTATATTAAAATGCGTAAAAAAATAGAAAACACCACTTTTATGTTTTCTCCTTCGATGTTTATATTATAGACTATTCTTTAGCGCGTAAAATAAAATAAAAATTGTAAAATTTCAGCGAAAGGTCGAACGTTCGTTGGACAAATATTTGTACACAGAAATCCCGCAACAATATACAGATTATGCGAAGTAACGACCTTTCGCGTTATTTCTTACCGATAAGGTTTCTTCCCCAATCAATGCCAAATACTTTCCCTGATAATATTAAATTCATAATATATCATTAGGGGTAGAATTATAGCGAAGAAACGTTTCACAGCCGAAAAAATATTTTATGTCACGTGTTCAAAAACGTGTTCGATATAAAGTGAAAAATAATCCTAGAATTTTATTAAGATAAAAACCAGTAAAATATAATAAATACTGCAATACGTAATTTAAAATTTAAGGCAGTATTTCAGTCTTTAAAGTAGATATCAATTATACTACAGGCATAATTGCTCTCGGGAGTTATATTGGTTATAACTTGGTGAATATGTGCTCCGACATTTCGGGTTTGTAACCCCACAAAAAATGTAATAGCGTTAAATCTCATGATCTTGACGAGAAATTGGCGTCACCAAAACGTGAAATACTGCGACCTGGGAACTTTTTACGCAAAACATCCAACATTGTACTCGAGTCTGCAAGTTGTGCTGTCTTATTAAACGAAAATGTCTTTCAAATCAATATCTTCAATTTCGTGCCAAAAATAATCGGTTATCATGCGCCTACTGCGCTCACCGTGGAATTTTACAGTCTGAACTTCGTCGTTTTTAAAAAAAGTTAGGCCCAATGACGCCACCTGACTACAATGTACACCAAAACTCCCTTTTTGGGCATGTAATGCTCTCTTGTGAATCCCAGTAGGATTTTTCTTGCCATATTTATTGCAATTTTGCTTATTAACATACCCAGAGAGATGGAAATGTGCTTCATACGAGAATAATATTTATTAAGCGATCCATTTTGTAAATGTGTTATTAAAAACTAACATTTTCTACTTTGAACACGCATGATTATTGTCTGCTGACAAACCCTTAATTATATTGCCATGAAACTTTTTTCAAACATTGACTTTTTCAGGTTTTGAGGCCCAATGGGTGTGACTTAACAGCCAGAAATATACGCCAGGCAGCTGGTAACAATTTATTCAGTATTAATGAATATACCGAAGCGAAATATAAAAGAGTTGTATAATCCCTTGCTACGAGCGCTGGTGAAGAATCTGGCGGATGAATGATGTCTTTTGGATGGTCCTCTGAGTCTCTCATTGCTCGTCTTGACTTGCAGGACTGTCTCTGGGCCGTCTCTAATTCGTCTTGTCATCTGTCTCTTCGCCGTATCTCTGCCGTCTATATCTAGCTCTCCTGGAACTAGGGCATCCAATTACCCGGACTAATTCATTACCCGGTTCTACGGGTATTTCCCAGAAAATAACCGGGTACCCGGTTCGGTTCCGGGTATTTTTTGTAAGCCGTTAAAAGTCCAATTTTTATTATATTTGAATCTTTGATTAAGTATGCCGTGATATATTTAATTTAACTTTAATAATTATTATCATTTTTTTTAAAATAGGGTATTGAAATAAAATCAATATATTATTTAATTATTAATACTTTACTCAATCGAAGTATTTTACATTCCATCGGTAGGTACATATATACATATACTTACATACTACATACATGTGTAACAGTACAAAAGCGAAATATTTATTTGAACACATATTTGGCAATAATAATACAAATTGCACATGAAAAATACTAAAGAAATAAATTTTATTAAAATTATAAAAGAAATTAGATGATTGTATTTATTATATGTATTATATGTCGGTAGAGAAACAAAGTTTTAGGGATGTTCTTTTTGTAAAAAGTTATATTTTAAAAACACTAACGAATCTAATGTGTTATATTTTCACCCTACAACGCATTAAAATTTATTTTTATTTATTACTGCATCCTTTCAAAATAATCATTATCTATGCATTCGCTTATCTCGAAATCTATAGGTCGCTGAGTGTTGTCCCTTTTTTTGTCGTTCAAAGACGTTAGTCGCTTAAGAACGCCGATTCGGCTCTTCCATTTAATTTGAAATAATGGAAAAAATTATTTAAATGAAATTAACCGGATACCCGTCAAAAATTACCCGGTTTTCGGTTTCATGAAAAACATGGCGGGTAACTGGGTACCCGGTTCGAATGCCCTACCTGGAACTAGACCTTATGTACCGTCGATTTAGGATGTCTTCAGCGAATCACAACAATGCAGAGATCAACCAATATTAGCGCTTGCAAAATATATCCACGCCTTGAAAGTGTGAAATTAGTTAGATGAACACATTTCAATGATCGAATAATGCAAGGGGTGAATATCAATGGTGTTTTTTCTGGCGACCGATGGCTTTATGTTTGTACAAATCATAATGCATAACAGAGTATGGGTTCTCTGTATTTACGAGGGAAATAATGACATGATAAATTAACTTACTTTGACACGCTGTTCATGCATTCGTTTATGTCCAAAAGGATTGTTTTTTCCTTTGGACATTACAAGGGTTTACCGTGGTTGTCGTTCAGTTTCAGTCTATCGTATTACTTGTCGTTATCTTGCGGGTTACCCTTTGTTTAAATTACGCAATTATCAAGTTACATTATATTTTTTTCTCTTGTAAGTATCATTGAGTTAATCTTTGTATTAACTGCGCGAGGGTATATAGACACCCCATAACCTTGTAAGTATTTCAACTTAGTTTGTTAAGCATAGGTCTACTCTTTCATCTTGTTTAAAAATGGTCGCTATTAAAAAAAACAAATCAAAAATTAATAAGCGAAAATCATTTTATAATAGACATAAAAACAAAATAAAATAAAATAAATATTTTAATAATCAAGAGCGCAATTAACTAGGTATCATGTTTTATCATAAACAATATTAATTATGTAAGAAAACTGGAACGGTGTTATTATATAGTAATCAGCTGACATCGACTAAATAAATAGTAAAAGCAATTATTATATTCCTTAATAATGAATATAAAATGAATGAATAAATGATAAGCTTGCTGCACACAAATGACAAACAACATCCGGCGAAGAATCGCTAAACCAATTATTACAGTTTATTGTTACGAAACAGTGAGTCATTGGCCGAGTAACGGTTCTGCTCAGGCGTTTTTCAATGACCACAAAATATGGCCGAAAAGTGTAAGGAACAAAAGATTTTAATTAAATTGTATGTTTTAAATGTAACTGGTAATTTTAATGACTATAAAAAAATGAAGTTTAAATTTAAAGGTGTAATGATTTATGCAATACTTCGGAGGCCGCGTTCTATGGTTTGGTTGGACTTCCCTGAACATCTCGAGAAGTACAAGAAACGTCAAACACGTTGACGGCGTTCGCGAGCGCTGTCGTCCATAAAACTACGAAAATGCTCTAAAACCACTAAGACAACCGATAAAATGTGATTATCTTAGTTAAAACAACACTACAAGTTTATAAAAATAGTTTTCAAAGTTCTGGACTCACTCCAAAAAAGTTGAAAAATGACGATCGACGAACCAGCAAATCCAGGTACCTTTAATATCTTATAAGCTCGAACCACCATAATTATTATTATTATTTTAATGCAATGATTTAAATTTATTCAAATTAATCTCGAGTAATAAAATTATTATTATTTTTTTTTGCAATAATTCAAATTTATTGTATTCATGTATTTTTTATTAACATTTTAGGTGAAGTGCGAGAAGATATTCCGCTCAGACCGTCCGATTCTTCCGGACGCAAGTTCGGAGGTCTGCAAATGATTACAGCATCTTTTGTCATTTTATCCATCGCCGTCACCGTCGCTCTAATCATTCAAATATATAAAGGCGATTATGAAGTAAGTACAAAATACGCCTTAATGTTCTTTTCAAGTCGTTGCCATTATTTTTTCATTACCGATTAGATCGTTCCGCATGGCTCCGTCGCCACCGACAGTCAAGATTGTTCCAGCATCGGCACCAACATACTAAAACTCGGTGGAAACGCAGTCGACGCAGCAATCGCAGCCTCTTTTTGTCTGGCAGTTGTAAATCCTCACTCGACCGGACTTGATGCGTAATACACTTATAGCATACATATATTTCTTGAGTAGATACAAACCTATGTATTTTACAGAACTGGTGCTATTATGATGTACGACTACCGTCAATCCAAAGCCGTTGGATTCGTTCCGTCGTTTCCGATTGTGGTTGACTTTTCGACTTACGAACCGTCGGACGTTCCTCAATTGGTGAGAGGATTGGCCTTCTTACACAACAGATTCGGTAGCTTGGACTGGAGTGAGCTTATAGAACCGGCCATCGATTTAGCAAGGTTTGTTCCTTCAATTATATTTTTAATAATTAACACCAATATTGCTAAAAAAAATATTTCCTAAAAGTATTTACAATTTATTTAGTTATTATTTTGCTACTTTTTTAACCATTGATTAATTTTTTCTGAGATATTGAAATTTATTACCGATCTATTGTATTTATAATAGATTATCTTTACAAATGAGGACAATTTAAATGAGCATTATATAAGATAAATGTTTGTGCATTACTGTTGAACAGACCAAGTGCGAGCAAATGAGCATTGGTCAGAATAGTAAACATCCCATGAATAACTCTGCAACGAATCCTTTTCTTTTTTATATAAATGCACAAACAACTAGCTTTATTGAACAAAGTATTTATTTAAATGCACACATTCTTAAAAATAATTTCCTGTTAAATATTTTACTATGAGACACCCAATTTACTTCTGTATAAAAGAGTAAATTAAAACTCATTTTCTCTAGAGTTTTAAAAATACTCGAGTTTATCAAATTAACCACTTTCATAGCTTCATCAAGTACGAGTAAAAACCTGACAGACTCGACATCATCGGCACTTACAACAATTTGTTTAATTAATACTTATTAAAACCATCAAATATATCCTCATATCTTGTGGATAACAAAGCAAATGGTTTTCTTTAACTTCACCGTATTTCAGATACTTCTCAATAATAAGCAAACCTCAATGAGATATTGTAATCTCTATTTTTTGTAATAATACAAAACAACAAGGCAAAGGTGCAATGATTATGAATGTTCTGATTTAAATACTTTTTTTACAGAAATGGTTTTAGTGTGCCGACTACGTTGATTCAGGCTGCTCACACTGTCGGAAATCTCGATCTGTTCAAAAATGTTTTACCGGGACAAAACATAACTCTACCGATACTAGCTGATTATCTGACTGATATAGCTAATAAAAACAGCTCATGTGCGTATTATATATCATCTATTTTACATAAACTGTCAACAAAAATTAATTTAACTTTAATAATTTTAGCTTTCGTTCCACTTACAACGTCAGAGATATTTACGAGTGAATCAACATTTTATGAATTTGAAGAATTTACAATATACATGCCGTCACTACCTCAAACATCAAACTTCATCACATTCTTAAACACAACGTTTCCGAACAATAAAATAAGGAGCAATCTCAAGAATGCTGAAATTTTATACAGGTATATAATTGGACTTATACTAAAACCGACTTGAAAAAACTGGTTTTTGAATTTCATTATTTCATAAAACCCGATTTAACCTTTAGAATTCTAAAAACACGTATATCATGCCAAATATATTTTCTATTTTTTTAAGCCATTTTAAATGGCTTGACGATAAAATTTCCAGTATTTTATATCATTAGTTACTCAGAGATACTTCTATCAATATGTTACGGTAAAAAGATTTAGTAATTTCTAACCATTTTATCTGTAATTGTTAAATTACTAAAATTCGTCGTAAAATCTGTTAATCCATTAATGGATTTTGGAAATAATTTTTTGACCAGTCTACCACCCGCTCAAAACCTAGATGTGTAAATTTGGTATCCATGGTTCTCAATCTAAAGCTTTGTTTTTACATTTAAGTACATATTTTCTTTAAATAAATGAAATTACTGTTTATAATTTAACTCAATATTTAAACAATATATTTTAAAAGCATTAAATTCCGAATCGTAAAGCTGATGTTGAATCAATTGCCATATATTTATTATTTTGTACCCTATTATAAGTCTATAACGCCGTGAGAATTAATTACACTGAATGTTTTATTATTATCAAGAATAGTCCTTCAGTTGTATGATAGATTTTTGCAAATACCTTTAAAATATTATCATTTCTTGGATATACCTTGACGGATTTCCAAGAAATGAGGAAGTATACAATGTTTAGACATGCATTAAAATTTTTACTAGAAAAATTTGCGCCTTCGGAGGCAAATGTCGTAGCACAATATTTTCTATTTTTTCTGCCCCAGGAGCCTTTCTTATCTTATTATCTTACATTTATGTGCTACTAGCCCGATTTCATAAGTTTTAATCTGGAAGTCCTTAAGAAGTATCTCTTCAAAGATGTCTTGTGTGCAAAATTCTCCTACAACCTGTAACACACAACGATCCGTTTCGGCGTATTTCATATATGCAACTTTTCAAAATTATTTGCAATTAGTTGCAGCATTGTCGCCCTTATCATCTTTATTGCCGGACAAAAATGAAATGCTGCAATTTTTGTGACATGGTTTTTGCTAATCGTTAGATACTGTCGTCCTTTGCACTTGCAGTTTCGTGTTTGCGCACTCACGAAAAGTTCTTTAAGCTAGAAATTTGACACGCGATCACAGCCGTAAAAGCATTAACTTGAGATTGTAACTCATTGTCCCAGATCTTTTACGGCCAGCTTAATACGGTTTTTGGTAAAGATTAAGTCTTTAATTTCAAGTGTTAGATCTAATCTAAAAGGCTCTGAAGTCTTATGAGCTGCTTAATACCAGCGTCTATTTCAATTTTACCACGAAAGAATAAGGATGCACTTACTCAGCTGCTCTTAAAAATCGAGCCATTTGGCTTTAGAATATATAAAATAATTCTATTAAATTTCTCATCAGTACTGCCTAGGGTAAAAGTAACCGACAGATGATTACAGGAAAAAATAGCTTCGGTTACTATCAATTCAGACGCGAACAGAAGCAATTGTTTTACAACAGAGCAATCCGGCAGACTGAATGGCATTCGAGCTTCATCAAAGATTTTTCTACTTCAAAACATCCGTTACATTGTTTTGACAATTACCACGAACAACACCCAATATCCTCAAGGTTAAAAACAATGTTAAGCAAAGCAGAACTAAAGAGACTCGGACCTAACAGGACTAATTATACTCAATCCTTAATCGAGAACAATATTGAAGACAAAATGCACAGCAAACGAAAATAATTTTAAAACGAACCTAAGTATAATATGTATGTATATGTTTACTCAATGTTAAAATAATTCATCTCGTTTTATTTGTAACTAAGGCGATTTCAAATCAAAATATGAACTGTTTGATTGAAATTTTTAATACTAATTCTAATATTGAAAACCATGTTACAAAGTTTAAAATAAGCCCTAGTACAGGCATGGCGAACCTAGGGCACGCGTGCCCGAGGTGGCACGTTTGAGAATTTGGATTGCACGCGAACGATTTCCAAGTTCAAAATTTTTTTTTAATTTGAAATTTAAAAAAATTAAATCTTGATTAAATTAACATGTGAATTATTAATTTATTTTATTTTATTAATTATCAAATGTTTTCTAAGATAAATGACAATCGTTTAAAAGAAAAATAATTATTTATTTTTTCTATCTTGGTAATTTTTTTACTCCTTGGGCACGCCACACAATTGAGGAATAATATTTGAGGATTTTTGGCACGCGAACCCAAAAAGGTTCGCAATGCCTGCCCTAGTATATACTCATATTTGTATAATATGTACTTACTTTTCTTACTGAAGATCGAGAGAAAATATCAATGACTTTATAACAGAAGAACTAGAAATCCAAAAACAATTATCTATAGTATGCTCAAGAAAATTCTCTACTTTTTTTCACATAAACCTCAGTAAAAGTATAAACTATGAAAGGCTGACACATACAAACATGTCATTAATTATAACTCACTTCATCGTTTCAGAATAGCTCATAAGCTAAATTCAACAATGGAAACTACATTAGGAGCAGCTTCCACTGTTTCAGTAATTGATACAAACGAATTATACGTCTCTCTCATAACGTACGTTCAACATACTTATTAATCTATTAAAACATACATTTAATATGTATTTAATTTACAGTGGTCTCCATTCCCTACTTGGCTCTCAAACGTTTTCAGCTAACGGTTATCTACTAAACAAACCGTTAGATGTTGAAAATTCAAAATCGATCAAATACATGCCGTTGATTATCACTGAAAACTACACTTGCGGTCAGTATATTTGAATGGTTAATCTTCCATTGAATCTCTTAATAAAAGTGTTTGCTTTAAACAGGTTTACGCGTTGTGTTGAGCTGCGGTGAAATGGCCGGTGCAGCCCAAGTCATCTTCTCACTGTTGCAAGAAAAGAATTCGTCGAATCGGTTGGCGACAGCAATTGAAAGTCCACGTTTCAGGAAAATTAATTCACAAAATATCGCATATGAGAGTAAGTACTGTTTTTATTGTCTATATATATCAAAGGTTCCTAAAGTCACGGGTTGCGTATTTATAGTCTTGGACTTTGTTTTAATACTGGATATATGCTTTTTGATCATTCTCACTAAATGGATTAGATTTATAAATATTTCGTTTACAATACCCACATTAATTATAATCAGGGATATGGTAAAACATATTGTTTAGAACTCAATACACACACTAAATATCCGTTCCAGCCTGCGGAAGAGTGATACCATAATATTTAATTGAAAATATTATTTTGCATTTTGGGGGGGGGCAAGATTTTTTAATATTTCTATTTCATTAAGATTAATAGTATTTCATTAAATTACATGCATTTTTCTGGCCCAATTCAAGAAGAAGCTAAAGTAACCCATAAAATACTCACCGCCAATTAGAAACGGAAATAATAAATGGACTAGAAGTGATAAGGAAAAGGCCGATAACTGTGTAGCTCACTTGAAAGAGGTATTATAAGAAAAAGTATTGAAAATTATCACAATAATATCTAACGCCACATTAAAGGCTCGGCCACACAGCAAACGATCTGTCGCGGCGGGAGGCGATCCAGCGTTTGTCGCGGCGATCTGCGATATGGGGACGCACATAGGACGCGATACCTTATGTGAGCGATCCATAGTAGTGCATTTTCAAAATAATTTGTGTTTCATATTACTATTGAGTATGAGCTCAGATGAAGAATAACTCCTGCTGTTGTTAGCTTTGCAATACAGAAAGAAAAAAATACGATTTTGGGTGAATGAAATCAATAAGAAAAGAAAACAATTGGGTGAATACCACCGATTAGGTATCGAACTGGATTCACATGAAAATAGATTTATCAAGTTTATTAGTATGAATAATTCAGTTTCGTCGATCATTTTTAAAGCTCGGCCACACAGCAAGCGGTCTGTCGCGGCGGGAAGCATATCTAACCGCGGCGGTCTGGTTGTATTACGCGATGTTGCATCAGCTCTGTCAGACAGAAGGCGGTCTACCGAATTCTGCCAGACTCCGTCGCGGCAACAAGCAATCCGGTTGTAGAAAATCACAAATTTTTATAGTGACCACCTAATTTACTGTACCCATGAACATTATTAAAATATTTTAAAGAAGACAGAAGCATGGAGTCAGGTAGCTAAAGAATTGAATATGACAAGTAAGTATCATTTTATTGTACTTTTATTAATTTTTAAAATAAATTATATTATATGTTTGTGTTCTTTTTACATAAACACTCATGCCTCGATTTACGCGGTACCCATTTTAGGCGGTTTCACTTTTACGCGGTCAAAAAAAACACCCAACATCGTATTTTTTCTTTCTGTATTGCAAAGCTAACAACAGAAGGAGTGGTTCTTCATCTGAGCTCATACTCAATAGCAATATGAAACACAAATTATTTTGAAAATGCACTACTATTTCTCTCGGAAGCAGCCAGCATCGGATTGGATTGGATTATCGCGTCCTATGTGACGTCCCCATGTCGCAGATCGTCGCGACGAACGCTGGATCGCCTCTGTGTCGCCTAGTAATTCTGTAATACCAGATCGCTTGTCGCCGCGACAGAGTTCAGTAGACCGCATTCTGTCTGACAACTGATGCAACATTGCATAATACAACCAGACCGCCTGTCGCCGCGGTCAGATATCGCTTCCCGCCGCGACAGATCGCTCTCTGTGTGCCCGAGCCTTTAGGCTGGAATACTTTCCCTCGTCCTGGAAAGTAGCAGATGTAATAATGATACCAAAAACAGGAAAACAACTCGAAAAAACAACATCGTATGGACTGATAAGCTGTTATGTGTTCTGTCAGAAATATTCCAAAAACTTTCTTCAACGAATAAACTTTATAATTGAAGGAAAAATAATTATTCCATATCCGCTCTTCAAATTCTTGGGCTGTCTGAAATGACAACTTTTTTCGTATTTTTATCTGACAAAGCACTTTTTGTATGCTTTTCATTTTCTACTAGACAATTATGTAGGGTTTGTATGAAAGAATTATCCAAATAGCATTTTTGAAAGGAAAATTGTTAAATTTCTCATTACTCATTTCAATACTGAGAGACTTGGAACTTCTAATTTGCCACTAATTGTTATTGTTTTATAGGTAATCATTCGCCACTATTTACCGAAGCGACACTCCGAACTTTAGACGGACTGCTTTCGTTATCGACTTCTCCGGAGCCGTATCCTAATTGCAATGCTGTGCAACAGTTTGCTGATAGTTTATCGTCTCATGCCGATAGTCGAGGCGGCGGATTGTCTTCTAGATTTTAAGATATTCACTTATTTAAATATAATATTGTATTACTATTTGTGATATGATGATAAGTATTTATGGCAAAAAAGCACAATTTATATTATTATATAAAAATCTCATTTTATGCTTTTGACTAATTTATGTTTATATAACATTAAATATAAAGCGCACTAGTAAATGTACTTAATTTTATTAATATTTATACAATTTTATTATATAAAAAATTAAAAATTATAATATCTATAGTTATTTTTGAGTTTACCTATATTGGATGTGAGCTAGAAATAAAAGTATGAACATAAATATCACAGCTATCAAAGATATGCAGATACCAGAGTATCATTAAAAATAAGGAGAGATGAATATTCATGGCTTTTGAGTTTTGTGCCGAGTTTTATAATATAACTTATATAGCCAGTTAGACGCCGGAAGAGCTGTTTTATGTACATTTTCATTACAAAAATATAAAAAACTAGCAGACGATCGGGATCAATGTATAGTATCTTTGCAGTGATAAGCTGCAGTCTGATATCTCGTGGTCAGCTTGTGACAGTTGTCGGAGTTTGAGTACTTAGTAGTAAACACTGTGACTCATTAGACAAATTGTAAATTTGATTATTTAAACCAATGGCCATATTGTTCAACTCTACCTATTAATATATAAGCCCCCTAATAAAGCAAGAGTATGTCTCCTAGGTGGCCCTTTATGAGCAAAATAATTATATAGTATTGTTTGAGTCGTGTCTAAATTTATTATATAAATGTACGTACTTAGTGCAATAAGTAGTTAACTCGAATGAATTTTGAATGTCTCTATGGCCATTGTAAGTTTAAATGCTCTTAAAATTCTTGGTTGTTCAGAATATGCCGATTTTTCCCATGATTTTGTTTGGCGAAGCACCTTTGTTCGATTGTCGCTTTCTACTGGGTAATCCATACATATTTATATTCTTGTAACTAAATACAATCTGTGTATTATTCTTTAATTAAGATATTGTGTTCATAGAGAACACATGAGTGGTAGTTCCATCATGAGAACTATCGAGGAATCACTAAATACATACATACTCTATGATAGACCGCTACCGTACAAGGACCACTTTATAGAATACAATAATGTTGTGAGAAAGCACGCTATAGGATCAAATATAATGGAACAGATCTGCACTGATCGAAATTACGTATAAGTTCAACATGTGCACGAAGCATACTATATTTTCAACGCCGGGTTTACCTATAGATGAACTAGGTTGAAGCCTAGGGCCTAGATCATGAGGAATTCTGGATTTAGTAGTAAAGAATTTTACGAATTCCCTGTAATCTTAAAACTGTAATGGAATGTTATATTAAACACAATTAATTAACATCCATGTGTGATTTCACACATTACTGTAAAATACCAAAACGTTTACTACTACAAAACTACGATAAAATAAATTATATATTTACAAATATATATATATATGTATTTTGACGTATTATGACATATTTAACATAATTCACAATTACTGTGGTTGCTTACTCTTTTTATCATTTGTTTTGTGGGTCATGTTAAGCTTGTCATTCTTATGCATATGTATCTTCATATAGAAAAAACAATCTTACTATTGTGTTTTAGCAAAGACAAAAAATGGCAAAGGACACTCTGATTTTACATCACAATAGGCTAGTCGCGTTTTCAAGGTGTGCAAAAAATCTTGCAAACAATGCAAAATTTGTAGAAATGTGTGACTGTTGTAAATGTATCTCAAATATTAACGTACACTGCTACGTATATTATTATTGATGCGTTTTTCTGTATTTATATATTGATAAACTGATTCATCAATGGAATGTAATGTGAAAAATACTACCAACGAATATACAGGTTGATCCAAATATAATATAATAATTGAATTTTTTTTTTAAAAACTAAAATAAATTTTAATTTCACATAAAAAATACATGTATGAATCAAATCAGCTTAGAATTTACATAACAAACTAACAAAAAATATCGCCGTCATAGAAACTATTAATTACAGAGAGCTTTCAGTAGATCCACCAAATAAACAACGGTAATTTTTATATTATTACGGCAAAATAAAACCGCTCGAATTAACAAGTGCGCATTCCTCAACGGCTTAACTACAAAAACGCAAATAAAAGCATCTCTTGTAATTAATACTTAGTGAAAAGTTTTGGATCATTTCTGCCAGGATCATATGAAACAGTTGTATCTTTAAGGCAGTGTTTCGATATCGTCTAAAATACTTTCTAGTGTATCTGGAGGGAAAGGAACAGGTATTGCAGGTACATGTGGGACAGGTCGTATTGCTAACGGAATATTAGGATAATAAAGCTACTTTTTGTTATTTAAATTAAAACCTTGTACATTACTAGAACAAAAGTATTAGTCATCACTATTATTTTTTGTGTCTTTCCAAACCATTGATATACCAAAGTGACAAAAATGGTTATTACCATGAAACCATTGTCTCAGTTCTTCCACGCAAACCAAACAAACTTTATGGGGGGGCTCAAAGCTTGTCTTGATTCCCAACTTTATGTCAAAATAAGCAAAGTACACTTTTTTAACTAAATCTGAAATGTAACATATTATTTTGTAACTTATATATACATAAATCCTAAAACATTCACCTTCAATATTTCTTGAACATTTAATAATTCCAATCTATCAATCATACTTCTACAACTAATAAATCTACTTTTATTTAAAACTACTCTTATTACCCTATTTTGTAATTTTTGCAACAACATTTTATGTAATTTATTAAACATGTTTAATATTATTGCATAATTAAAATGAGGCAATATTGAAATGTGGTACTATTGTATTTTTTTGTGTTTATATTATACTTAACATATATTTCATTCTAGATAATATACTTATTTTTTACTAGTTTTTTTCAATATGTAATTACAATATTCCTTAAAATTTATTTTTTATCTACAATTACTCCTAAATATTATATATAATAATAACAATTATTTCTATGGTAGAATTACATATAACTATTTTTATATTATTATCTAACATATTTTTATAATTTCATTATATTTTCATTTAGCTTAAGTACATTATTTTTTAACCATATTTCTATAATACTTTATTTTTTATTTAAATTATCTTTAACGTTATCACCTATGCAATATATTAATATGTCGTCCGCAAACAGGTGTATCTTATATTTTTTTATGTTATTAATTATATCAATAGTATTTAACACAAACAGCAATGGTCCCAATTTAGACCCCTGTGGTACACCTTGAGATAATATTTTCTCTTTGGAAGACGCATAATTTATTTTAACATTTTGCTTTCTATCCTTTAAATAATTATTAAACCATCTTAAAACTATGACTCAAAAAATTTTAACAATATTCTTTTGTCTGTTGTTTTGAAAGCTCTCTTGAAATCAACGAAAACTGCTCCAATGATTTTGTTCGTATCCTTGGCTAACAACCAATTATTTATAACTATTTGCAGTGCAGTCTCAGTGAAATGTTTTTTTCTGAATCCCGATTGTTGTTCGGATAGAATGTTTTGAGAAATAGTGAAATCCTTAAATTGTTTGATTACTACTTCTTTCAACGCCTTTTCTATACAGGGTAAGATGTATTTTTTCGTATTTTTTCTCCAATGGCCATCATTTTGAGTTCGGTCTTGCTCCTCAAAATCAGCTTGAGATTTAATCAATCAACTTGCACCAATATTTCTATATTTTCAGTCGTCGTTTCTATTATTGTTTTTGATTTTTATTATTAGGGCCGGCAATTGAAAAGTTACTGAATTTTTTTTCACTGTTAAACTTTACACTAAAAATAAATTAAATGCAAATTTTCGTAAATAAAAATAATTAAATGCCGTAAAAAAGCCCATACTTATGAATTTCGAATACTATGACTTTGCTTCTCTTTTTATGTATAGGAGTCACTTTCGATATTATAAAAATGCAATTACTGTGTTATTGCATTGATTAACTGGGAAACTTTGCAGAACACATTTTAACGCCAATTTGCATATTTTATAAGGCATCTTAAAAATTTAATATGATACCGGAAATTTGATCTTGGGCTTCCGGTAACATCGACGTATCTTTCACCACTGAGATTGAAGCGAGTCGGTTGAAAATAACTATAATATAATACTTATCGTCAAAAGAAACCTGACGACTGAAGCTGAAAGAACCGGATGTGTATTGTTTATTGTTATCATTAGTATTATAATGCGCATTTCTGAACTCATTGACCCATTTCAATAGTTCTCGCATAGTTCATCACTCTCAGAAACTGACGTTATTCTGCGATCGTCAGATGACTTGAAATCAAACAATACGGCGTCGTCATATTGCATTAATTGCGCACGCTTTCGTTGCCGATCATAAATGAGCGATAACGACTGTGTGGCGGTAATAATATTTTATATATTTATATAGTTGTTTTGTAGAGGCAGACTATTCAGTTGGCTGCCATCGAGGCCAATGACGACACGTAGAATGTCCGTGCTGAAACATCGCGACACTTGAGCAACGATCGTCTTTCGACGCAGACGCGTGGTCATTAAAATCCTGGCTGAAAAAGGACATCATAAATGTAACGTAAGTCCTATTAATTATATATTTTTTTAATTATAATATAAAATTTATGCCTATATTGCGATAAAAAATTTCAACCGTAACAATGCAACAGTTGCAATAATAAAAACATATATATTACATATAAACTCATGCTAAAGTCTTAAGAAAATAATAATTATCAAATGTGATATATTTACATGGAAATGTAAGGTGTTTCTCCAAATTTAGCTTGCTTATAATTAGATTAAATAAATAAAAAACAATTAGTCCAACACAAATTTTGATATATTGCTGGGGGTGAATAGAGGATTTTTTTTATTACATGATATTTTCAAAAGAAAATGATTATGCTTATCTTGGTCATTTTAATTTTTATATTTTATCCTTTCATTAAAAATACACAGAGTACGATTGGGCGCGATTTTTTTACTATATTCCTATTAATAGATTTTTTATTTTAAGATCTTGTAATTTACTGCTTTTTAATATAAATTAAATGAATTCTTGGCGTAATAGAAAATTTTCATAAAAACAAACATTCAGCGTGCAAATTAAAGGGGGACGTCATTTGAGGGAGACAGCCAAGGGCATTTACCCTCCCCTCCTGCCTTAAATTTGGCTAGATAATTTAATAAAATCGAAATATTAAATAAATATAAAAAACAACCACTGACTGGCAAACTTATGCCTCCCATACCTCCCCCATGAAAAAATCTTTAAAGAAGTATTTAATTTTAAACCAGAAAATTCTCGAATTATCTCTCAAAGAAAATCTAAAAATGTATAATTTTCTGTGAACTTATAGTTTAACTTTTTAAGTCCAAATTTCTTTTCACCAGTAGATAATAAGATATTTTATTTATTTATTTTTATTAAATCTTCCGTTGTAACTGACAGGCGTTAGCCCAATGCGTTACAACGGGCGAATCTGTACCAACTAAATAAGTCAATCAGACACAAGTAATTATCAACCACCAAATTGAAAGTCTGGAAATCGGTGACATCGTTATTAATAATTATAAATTATTATGAGACATGCAATTTATAATTAATAGATGTCACTGCCGGGGCTCGAACCCGCAACCTCAGAGTTTCTAGTCTGAGACGTTACGTTCTTACAAAAAAGATTCGTCCCTTTCTCCCACTTTTAACCGATAAACGCTGTGAAACGAAGCTTCTCGTCTCCCGCATACAAAGTGTTAACATGCCTAAAATTTATGATTAATATGTAATGATGTGATTATTAACAGCTGTCTGATTTACATTGCTGTAAATATAGAAAACTCTGATTGGATCATCTTGTACGTATATTAATTACAGTAACTATCTAATTTAGCAATATTTTTTTATAAAAATACTTATTAATTTTTATATTTTCGAGAAGCAATGCTAAATATTTTTAAATAGCAAACCAATTAATAATTCGTCGTTTACGTTATTTTGAACGTTCCTAAAAATCTAAAATAGGTTTAATGATCAATTACAAGCTCTTATATTTTCCACGACAATCATTCTCAAACATGTTATTTTAGTATAGTATATATGAGTTTTATATATAAATGTTGTGACATTATTATTTATTATCAATCATGGCCAGTTAATGAGTTCGTTCCTCTCTCGAGAGAGTTGACATATTTTCATTAACTAATAAATAATCAATACTCTTAATGGCATCAACGTTTATGGAATTTCATTAATTGGACTTTGCAAGTCTAACTTTGTAATAAAAAAATATAATAATAATAAACTTACATTATTTACCAGCAAATTAAACGTAAATATTTTACAGATTGAGATAAAATATGACCTATATAATAACCTTTTAATTAGCACTATCTCAGAGCAAAGGTTTAAAACCGGTTCATTTTCTGAATAAACTGGTTAATTTAACAATAGTACAGTTATTTGAGTTTTAACGGTAGGTCTCGAAATTAATTATAACTAATTGTTTTTTATTAGGAATATGTTTTCATACTTATCTGACAATTCATATTCAAACGAAAATTGAACTATATGTCTATATATTTTATAGATTTCTCATTATTTAAATAGATTAGAATAGCAATATTGAAACTATGTTGATAAAAACAACGTTGACAAATCTCTAGCAATAGACCGAGAATAAAGTAACTTCTTCCAGTTCTTTACCTTCTTTTCGGAATACGCTTCCATCAGGATCATCTATCTGGACACACGAAAGTTGAACCGAACTCGCGCCATGTGGACTCTAAATAATAATCAAAAGACAGAAAGCAGAAGCTTTCAACTTCACATCCAAGAATTCAACCCTTCAGAGAAAATAATTGCATATAATGTGATGTAAACCAGGTTACGATGATAACACGTTACTAGGGATTGCAATAACACTATTCAGAGAAAAACAGTCAATACCGGTATTACCGGATTTGACATTTAATATTATTATTATTTTTTTACTCCCATGATTCACCATGTTTATTGATTAGCAAAACCAACCCCGGAAAATATTGGTTTGATATATTTTATATTTTAATTATAAATTATTTTATTTAAAACACTCTCATTAATTATAAAATAAAAATATTTGCGAAAATTAGGGAGCCAATATTTTTTTCTTTTGCAACAATAAATTTAGGACAGCATCGTTTTTGCCTAATATCTCTTTGCTCGACCGCTTCTGGATGCCTCCTAAATTTTTAAAACAGGGGCCAGAGCAACATTTGGCAATTTTTTCCAATAAAATATATTACTTATTATCTTTTGTCAGCTACGATTATCTGAAATAACGTTATGAGGAAGGATTGGGTAGAAAATCGTAAATCTGTTTGTTCGAAATTCGACATATTTTTTTAAAAACAGATTTATATGATTGAGGTGTAAATTATTCATAATATTTTATTTTAATTGTTGCACATTTAATAATAATCTTAGAATATCGCAATAATATTTATTATCAAAAGATTTATCTCTTGTATATGTATTTATTTCTACTCACGTTAAAAGTAACGTTAATTAAATCTGAGTCATAAGTGTTTATGTAAATATTATAGAATAAAAAATATGCAAATACTGCATAACAATTTTAGTCCCCAGACAATTTGACCTAACATATGCAATTTTTTTTATAAAAATCATTGCTTTGCATTTTTAAATAAATTATGTTAATCATACATATGTGTTTTTAAAAAATGAAACTTTTTGTGTACTCTCACTGATGTGAGATAATTAAAAGCAATAATATTTAGTTAAAAAACAGTAGTTAACACGTTTAAATTAATTTTTTTTTTTAATTTTATCGTCTAGTACAACTATTTTAAGTTGATTGACACTGCATTATTTTCCAATGAAAATTTCATATTAATACATTTCACGCAATTTTTTCAAATACGTTTTTTAGTTAAATATAATTATTATAACTCTCTTATTGCTAATATTTAACACCAATTCTAAGTGAAATAAATTCCGTCAACTATTTGGGTAAAAATATGTCAAATGGATTTTGATTTTGATTTCACTTCGCCAGCCATCCCTATCATAAAAAGGGCGCGTTTATTTCTCTGTTACATAACATAATTACTAGGAACTGATATGTACCGTTAGA
Source organism: Plectrocnemia conspersa (assembly GCF_051122295.1). Classification (NCBI taxonomy): domain Eukaryota; kingdom Metazoa; phylum Arthropoda; class Insecta; order Trichoptera; family Polycentropodidae; genus Plectrocnemia; species Plectrocnemia conspersa. The sequence continues at coordinate 1,368,094 of NW_028277178.1, read as the reverse complement.
TTTGCCTGAGGTAAAGCAAATGTATTACTTTTATGTTGACACGTCGCACATAAAAATATCGCATATTTTAAATTATTTTTTTTTAATTTGTGCTAAGATATTAGTTGGTGGGATTTTTTCATAGGTAGTGTGGGCCGATATTTCGTCCATCTTGGACTAAAAAAAAATAATATTCTACAATACTTTGATATCTTATCCTAATAAAACTACAATGAGTTTAATTGTATTCTACACTTTTGCTTTCAAGCAATATGGGGATCATCATTTTTGCACTTCTAAGCTATGGAGACATTGTTTTTAAGAAATTATATTTTATTTTGTAATACCGGTAGTACCGAAGGTCAATTTTTGCCTTAATATTGCAGTATTAAACTAGTTGCGAAAATGTTTTATTAAATTTTGTATTTTGTAAAAATAAATGCGCCGCGGTAAGATTCGAAAAAATATCAATGGCCGTATTGGCAAACTTTGCTTATAATATACACTCTTTCTAATTAAATCTTCGGGTGAACCTTTATAAACAAGACCATTGTGGTCGCTTGATATGTTTTTATTGAGAAAAACAACTAAAGTACTAGTACTTATTGCTCAGTAGTAACAAATGATTAAAAAGTTTTAGTTATGGTTTTCTTTCATGGTCATTGTTTACATCGTTCATTGGTGTTCTATATATGACGATTCTCTCGAGGATTTTTTTTGAAGTAGCTTTGTTAAATTGTCTTTTTCTGGGTAATTATATGTGTAAAATCACACACAATCTTCATTTAAAATTATCATTTGACTCACCTTCGTATTTACCAAAAATAAATATGAGTAAAAAACGTTGTCTTCTAGTAGACATATTTCCAACTTTTTCAGGTGTCAACTTCACAATGAGTAACGAGTCCCGTCACGTAGACAGTAACACGAAACGCATATGACGCTCGAGGGTATCAACATCAAACACGCCGTTAAATATATTAATAGATATAATACAATAAATCGATATAAACATAAATTAGCATGGTGTCAACTGTAGCGTAAAAAAATAACCGCTGACAAGCAACATACTTTTTTGTGGCAACATGTGTTTGGTTTGACGTTTGTTGACGTTAGCACAATGCGCTATTTTTCTTCTTGTAATTATACAAATATCATTTTATGTCTACACAAGATTCTGGGTAAACCCACTGTGCACTAAATACGATAGAGTACTATTTGCCAAATTATTTATGCGAACGTTCCGAGAATTTAATATTATATACATGTGCTTTACAGCGATATTATACTTTTAATATGTTATTAATAACATGAGTTTCGAATTTGCAAGTAAAAGTGAATTCTCGTTGCCATTTTTCACACTAATTTTAGAGAGACGGTGAAACTATTTTTGTAATTTAATATTTTGGACGTGCTTGAAGCGTGTCGAGGATAAAGAGCGTAACAAAACTACGTCTGAAGTATAAATTTTTGCAGATCTACTTAAGCAGATACAGATCTATATATCTAAATGAGGGATGTATAAGCTTATTAAAAAAAATTATGAAAATAGTGTGAAAAACTATTAAAAAAAAAACTAGTAAAAATAAATCAATTATATATAGTTACATAAATTATATTTACATATTGTTTTCCTGCGTTCGTTTTTAATGTCACACGACGTTTCGGTAAAAATGTATTTTAGCATCATTTGGTGCTATTTTCATTAAGTAGAACTTTTTTGTCGTCACACAATATTTGTTTATTGCAACTTTATCTATGAAAAAAACACTTTTTTAATAATTTTAAAACTTTTTATGCGGGTTGTGATAGTCTTGATTTTACGCATAGCTTACAGTTGATTAAACAATCATTAAAGAATACCCAATAACAAAAAATGTTAATAGATTAAATTTCTTGATCATCTAAAAAATAATCCAAATCGGTCATAATATCGTCAACATTTTTTTTTTAATTATTTGTTAATATACCGCTTCGGATAACTTTGATGGCTTTGATAGCAAAAAAATGGGAATGAATCCAAATATTATTAAAAATATAACATAGACCATATGTGTGTTATTAGACTATGCTTTAGTTTATATAATCTGTAGCAGTAAAGTAGATTTCTGATCTAAATAGTAAATATTTACGACTAGAGGCAAGAATCAGGTGTGGGGTCCACCCTCTAAAAATGTTTTAATTTGATTTTATATTAACATAGCAGTTTTTTAATATTATTTAAGGTTTGAGAACCCTAGGGGTACGACTTGGTAGCCAGTGAAACGTTTAGTAGAATCTAGTTTTATTAGATTATATTTACATATGTTGCGACAGACGATAAATGACGGGATGTTTTCTCCGAGTGGTCCGCGGAGGGCGGCGGGCGCCTGCTGGTCTCTTCGAGTGTCTGCTGGTGACTGCCTTCTCATCGGAGTCCAGGCTTAAGTATCCAGGCTGCAAAGCTTGCTAACCAATCACAATTATGCAGCGAATCGCTGCAATCGCTTCTTAGAACGGCAAAATATGTATACGCCCTTAGAAAGCGACATTCATTTGCTGGGCATTGTCCAAGGTCGTATTGCATGCCAACGGGAATCTTGTGAATCCGGTGATTTATTATATGCGCGACCGTTTCGCAACAAAGAAATATTCTCTTAATGACGAAACATATTTTCTGTAAGATAAAAATCGTGTTATTTATGCGATTTTTTCTGGTCGTAACGAGGTCTGTGTGTGATCCCATCTTTTACGTTATTGTATTATTCCCTTGTTGATGGATGTCATTTTGGTCACAGTAAATTAACGAAAGTTTTGAGAAAAAGATAGGTGTGTGTGGTCGCAACAATTATATATTTTGCGCATCCCGGAACTCAAGATAAAGACAAAAAAGTTGAAAATTCATACTAATTTTTCTTCGAAGCAAATCGAGGCTGAATTATTTCATAATATTATTAAATAAAAAGTACTATTTTTTGAAAAATAGTATATGAAAAAATGAAAATCAAAAATATGTGATTTTTAACCCTTTCTGCGCCTTAAGCTTGTTAACGCGCTCTACATGTCTAGCGCATTAGGTGGGCCATACAAAATGAGCGCATTAACGCGCTTCACTTTGTACTTATTTTACTAGCTAATATCAAATGTTTTGTATTACGTAAAATGATTTAACACATAGTGACAACTCTGAAAATAAGAAAAAAAGGACTGAATAAATTGCAAATATTATCGATATTACAGATATCGTTCTATGAGAGTCGCAGTATTTCTGACGAGAATAATCAATATCAATTATAACTCCCGCTTGGGGTGTATTTGACGTTATATTATATTTCCGAATTTTTTTTTTATATTTTTTTTTACATTTATTCAGTTATATTTTTAATAAGTTATGTGACAACCTTGGATTAATGTTTTTATATATGTCTGTATTTAAAACATGCGTCGTATGAGCCGTATGCGGCTCGCGGGCCTCTAGTTTTTATACTGCTGATACTGAACAAGCCAAATGGTTTTTGATATACTGCACAATATCGGAATATTCTTTGTTGTTGTCTATTTTATTAATAGAAGATAAGTTATCTTTGAATAGCTTCTTAGTAAAATAAATTGCAACTGTTATAATAACAAAATTATTACCAGACGTAAAAACTTTTATAACCTTTCCATTTACAAACAGAAAAAACTACCCGATTCTTTCTACTAGTGCCGAAAATACATATTTTTTAATAGAAACTTGGGAATGCATAATTTTCTTATTAAATATTTGATATTAAAAAAATATTTATCAATCTTTTTAGCGTCACTTTTAGTTATATGTAACTACTTATCAAGGTTCATCTTACTACAGTATAAAAAATAGGCATACAATTTTACAAACCGGTTATTTAGCTCATCAAAATATCAGAAAAATTAAAATTATTATTACTTATAATCAGCAAAACAATATATAAGCTTGTTTATTTGTTAATTTTAATAATTATTTTATTTATAAAATAATATATATATATATATATATATATATATATATATATATTTAAATAGTTAAAATTAAAATTTTAAAGTAATAAATTATCGGTACTAGCCGTAATTGTTGCACTAAAAATAGTTAGCACTATATATTAAAAATATCTTCATACCAATAGGTTTGTGTCTAAAAATAGCGCAGCTGTACTTTTTCGCGCCGCAAATTTTTAACAGTGCCGTATAACAAAAGAATGTGCACTTAAACCCAATAGGCCACGCCCATTAGGCACACGCCAAAAATCTAATAATATATTATATGTACTAGATAAAAACAAAAATTCTAGTGTTACCCTGGAATCTCTGCATTGGTCAATGAACCGAGGATTGGAAAGGTCGGTGAATTAATTTATTACTACCGTCAACATTTCCATCTAGAACTTTACCATAAAATTTCATCAGAACTACAACTTCGTTTTCTACTTTTATTATACAAATTGGAGACCAATAACGTGTATACATATATTTTAAAATAATTAATTAAATAACTTCCAATGTCATTAATTATAATTATTTAGATAAAATGTTTTTTTTTTAATTTAGATATATTTTTTATAAGAACCCGCAACTTTTTTAACCGCAATTATATTTGTATCTAATCAAAGGTTTTATTACCATTAAAATAGACAAACTTCTTAAGAACTATAATAATATTATTGATCTTGATTTAAAGATGTTTCTGCCTATAAGAATCGGGTAGATTTCGTATGTGTGAAAGGAAATGACAATTTTTAAATTTTCTTTATGGATCCCTTTGCAGTATTTGAAGCGTAATTAACAAGTACTACGACGTAAAAAAATCGATGCTCAAATTTGTATCACATCTTACACGAACAGCTGATTAAACAAGAATAGAAATTATAGTCCAGTCACTATAAAAACTTTCATCGACCAAGTGTTTAAATAGTACAAAGCGCCTCAGACAAAATAATATATAGTATGTTATACATAAAATCTCTTAAAACGTAACTTTTTTAAAGCCAACTTTACAAAAAAATGCTTTAAAGGAATTTAAGTAATTCATTTTCTTATGTAATGAGTCACAATACAAACAGAAATACTAATTTGTTTACTACAAGCTGCTATAATAATATAAATGGCGCGGAATTCTTTGATAATAATAGTGCGATAAACTTAAAGTACTAAAAACATTTAACACTAAATCACTATTTATTTATATTATATTTTCAACATTTCTTGGAAAAAATCATGTTATTATTATAATTATTGAATCATAGCGTAAAAGAGATAGCAGTTCATTGATAATGCTGAAAATATATTTTTTGTTTGGCGAGCTCTTTGAGGAGCTTGATGGCGCGATTCTAAGATGAGACTCCGAGTAACATTAACACCTATATCAGATTCTCATTCAACTCATTCTCATCACGTTCGCACCAATAGCAACAACAAATAATATAATTTATTTGATCATCCCACGCGCTTGTTATCATGAATCAATTGATTTTATAGAAAATGACACGAAGCATTTAATACCAGAGTCAAAGATCAGTTGTTGAATTGTCAACACAAAACTCACGTATCTAGTGAGTGATATTTGCATATTTCGTTTGAAAATGAACGCAAAACAGTCTGCAATATATGGATTAGACAATAACAAAACGTCTGGTTCCGCCCCTAGTCGTCAACATTGGTCGAAATTTTCAAGAATTAGAAGAAACGATGGATTTTAAGAGTAAATAAGCCAGAACACTGCTGTATTGAATCACCTTACAATAAAAAGTAAAGGCAGAATGCATTACTATAATTTATAATACAGTGGCCATGAACTTGAGTAAGTCAACTTTTATACACAATCTTTATTTAATATTTTTTTCACAATACTATTTTTAATACTATTCTACTAGCACATTTTTTATATGTAAAAACTAATAGCGTCAAATGCGTCAGTCCATTTGTTTAAACATATTGTTGTTTATTTATGTTAATAGATAGGCAATGGTATATTTTTAGTTCTTAAAAAAAATATTTAATATGAGGTGTGAATCTATTTTCAGCTGAATATCACGTGATATGTCAATGTTGAAAAAAATATTATCTCAAATGTTCGATGCAAAAGTATATATATGTAAATCGTTTTATCAGTTAATAAATAGATTTGATTAATTGCTATTTATTTATGTATCTTTGAAAAGACTTGTGACAAGTGATTATATGCTGACACTACAATAAGATTTTTATCCTTGTTTTTCATTCATTATCATAACATGGAACGCAATGAACTATTTAATGCTATTGGTTGTTATTTTATATAAAATTACATTCATAGGCTTAATTTTGGGGGAGTATGTACTGACAAGTCGATGTCATGTTATTGCTCCCGTTATAAGTAAAAGACAGTGAGCTCGAGTATTTTTAAAAATTTGATGAGTATTCATTTTACTCTCTTTTTTCCACTTACCAGGTCTATCTAATCAGTCACCTGAATCCCAAGAGTCTGATTCGACTTGAAGACTACGTAATAATAGACACGTATATATATGTATTTATTATTGCACAACCAATTGTACCGTTCAATTTATAAAGATATCTAAAATGAAAAAATGTACATGAAACAGATAGATGTGTTGGTTTCCCTATGTCTTTTACATATATGTATCTGTTACTTCTGCAACCGCTTAAAATATGTTCCTTCTCTTCTCCTTATATAGTATCAATACATAGTAATAAAAATAGTTATGTTAAAAATGTCCATACTGATTAACTACGCTTAAAATTTTCACATATAAATACATAAATAATTCAATAAACCACAGAAGCAAATTCACTGGTTTTAGATATATGTATATACAAAAATGTTTTTTAAATCACGGTTGTTTTGGTTGCCTCCTTACGAGCAGCAATAGCGCGAGATTTAGAGAGCGTAACTGTAAAACATCTCAAATTCGTAGACGTATGTACGTAACAAAATGATAACTACATAATCAACTTTGTAGTTAAGTTTATCAAGATTGCTTTATTCGAAATAGTCCTAGTAAATTGATTGTATATGCTTATTGTAAATAAATGCATATAAATATTAAAAATGTAATTAAAATCAGATGCTTATGAATTTATAATTCGTTAAAATGTTTTTTTAGTGACTCGTTAGTATTCGAATAACAATTCGTATATTTGCATTGAGTCAAATCAGTTTTTTTCAATATTTTGTTGTACATTATAACCAATTAATATTTCAATTTGTTTCTTATTCAACAGAATCACCAGGCAATGAAACAATGAATGGTCAAAAATGCGTTTTTCTACTAGTTATTATTCTGTACGTCATAGAAGCAGAAGGAAATTACTGTCTGACAGAACTACCGAGTAAGTACAGAATATCTTATAATAAAACGCAATCAACTCGTACGAATAGGTATTGCAACAACATACATAAGTTCATTGAATATTTTATAATATACAAGGGTAAATTAAATAAGTGCGATAGAAAATAAAACTACCACTATATTGTCCAATAAACTGGCAGCAGTGTTATATATAGAGAGTTGTATAAATCAGTCGCAACACAATAACGCAGCAATAGCTTAAAAATGGACGCTGCATTTGCAAAGTTTACAAAAGTATAGCAGCACTCAAGTCATTCGTCATTCATGAAAATATAATAATTTCATAACTAAAAAAAAACAAAGTAGTAATACTTGTCACGCATTATGAGATAAAACTTGGATTTTATACCACCAAAAAAATAAGCAAAGAATTGCCGAAACCAAAAACTCTAATAGACTTGTTATGAATATGAAGTATATTCATAAATAGTCTATTAGACTATTATTTTGCTCACTAATAAAAAAGCTTTATCGAACATCGATACTGCTGCTAAATCTAAGAGGTCGTAGAATAAGTTACACGGTTTCGTTACGTCCTTTATCGTCGACGGAATTATTGACAAAATAAAGCTGTTTGCGTGTAGCATGCGATTGTTGATGCAGAAACGTAAATCAGCTCTCCGGGTCGGTCGGCAAAGAATTAAGCCCTCGCCGACCAACCACTCGTCAAGTCCGAGATCGTGAATTGTATTTTTTAATTAATTATTTTTTATTTGTCCCGATTAACACATATTTCCTTGATTTTTGCATCGGCACTAACGCTTAATTTTTAGTCCTTATATAACTTTTTATTTGACTAACCACCTATTTTTAAATCACTATACATCAACACGCAGAATGTATCAAATCGATTATGCTGTGTAAATCGATTTCATTTCTTCCATTCACAATACAAGATTTTAATATATATATTTTAACGTTCTATGTAGCATTTAAAATAAACATATGCTTACTTTCAGATCCTAGACCACGCTACCTCCATTACGAAACTCAATCTTTGGATTTTACACTGCAAACTTCCAACAGAGTCGGTCAAAAAATATCGACAGAAATACTGAAGATACTACTAGAAGAAATATTGGGATACCAAAATGTGAAGATTGTCGTCGACGACTATCACCCAAATATTTCGCACATTTTGCATAGTATCCATGGACCTTTTCGCAAACTAACCTTGCCTAAAAATGAGTAAGTCACTTTATAGCCTATTATAATGTTTCACAAAATCAAACCATGTGCATAAAAGGAAAACAAATCCATCTTAATAAATGTGCTACATTTACCAGTAGACTGGAACGGGGTGTTGCATTAATGCATATTTTATCATCCTAAGTTATACAGTATTGATCTTCTCTGCCTATTCATATAAAATAATAGTTAATTTATATTGCAGAATTCCTCAAATAATGGCAAATATAGAAGTAAGAATCACACCTGATGTAGAATATACAGAATACTTTGATTTGTTGTCTTTATCTGATTGTGGACATTCAGCTCCACAAGGACGATACGGCTGGTTCATTCCAATGCAATTATTCAAAAGCGTGCCAGAGATTAACCACTGGCATTATTTTACCAAGAGTGTGCCTGGTGATATATTTAGAATAGAAGGAGATGATCTAATGTTCCTAAAGAACAATTCCTTCGATTCGAAAACTAAGAAGTAAGTATAAAATAGTAGGGTCGACATTTTTTATACTCCTCCCCTTCTCATTTACAAAAAAAAATACTTTTTGCGTAAAAGAGAAAGAGTTGGAGAAGGGTTGAGTTTATTTTTGTAGCGATTAAAAATTAATATGATTTCAGATATGTATGCGAGAGAGAGTTTTGTGAAGAAGGTTTTTATATACCGGAACAATGTAGAAATCTGGCTAGCAACGAAACCTGTGCCACATTATTGACTTCATATCCAAATTCAACTGACTTCATCGTTGACAATATCATTGAACTGAAACTCTTAATGAACGTTGTTTGGTTAGGAGATAATCTAAGGACTGTCGTCGATCATTTAACAGAATCTTATCTAAAAAGAGGAGTGATTAAATCTGTGATCTTCTTAGAGTGGACCCCTGGTTATTTTACACTCGATAGAGAAAATCTCTATATGGTTTCCCTACCCAACTGCGATAAGTTCAAATCATCTAACAGAACAGGTTGCAGATACGAAATTACTCAAAATGTCAAAATAACTTGGAAGGGGATATATTTAATTGCACATCCAGCTTATGAATTAATACACAAGATGAGATACACCAAAGAACAATATGAAGCTTTGTTGAGGTCTTATAATAATGGATCTTATTTTGATTCGGCGTGCCAATGGATAAAGAGCAATGAAGATATTTGGTCTGAATGGGTTCCGATGGATATTGAAAAGAAACTTTTATTAGTCGGGGGTATATTTCCTTTGAGCGGTTCTTTTTATAACTCTCATGGGATTATCTTAGCTGCAACAATGGCAAGAGAAGCGATCAACAACGACACTTCAATACTATACGATTATAACATAGATCTTAGTGTGAGTGACGGAAAGTGTAGTGCCGATATGGTTTTGAAGTGCTTCATCGATTACATACATGAGAAGAAGTATAAAAATCTTATAGGACTTCTTGGTCCAGCTTGTTCCGAAACTGTCGAACCTCTGGCTGGTATTTCTACGCATTATTCGACTACGGTCATATCTTATAGCGCTGAAGGTTCTAGTTTCTTGGATAGAAACAAATACCCGTACTTCTTTAGAACTATAGGCGAGAATGATCAATATAAGCTAGTGTATATGAAGCTGTTAAAGTTTTTCGGATGGAAAAGAATCGCTGCTCTAACAGAGGATGGACAGAAATACACAGAGTACATATCAAGCATGGGTGATTTGTTGAAGAAGAGTGACATTGAGCTCATAGCCAATATGAAGTTTCCAAAAGGCAGTACAGAAGCTTCTTTTACAAGGGTAGGTATGTGATCATATATACCTGTATTATTAAATTAGTAAATAAAAATACATTTTCACTAGTAGATATATATTTCCACGAACGAAAATATAAATTAAATGGTGGGTGCTAGTGAAATTATATACTGTTCTAAAATGTCTACAAAATTTGCCGGTTGCGAAACATCCATTTGCTGTTCAAACCCAAACCTAACCCAATGAAAGTTCAAAACTTAAGCTATAGCTAGTAAATTCATTTAAGTTAAGTTTGAATTTAGACAGTTTATGGATGTCTCGCACAAGAGAGTTATTTGAGAGGGGGCAGGTAAAGATATTTGCCCCTTCCTTAAATTTGGTAAAAAAAAAATCATGACATTTAATGTAATAATATGAATCTTAATTCAAATTAAAATATAAAAAACGATCACTGATTGGCCAACTTCTGCCCCCTCCCCTCCCCTGGAAAAATATTTGGGTTATTAAAATAACAGTCTCGAATCTATCTCAAAAATATTGTTAAAATATGTCATTTCAGGGAAATCATACCGTAATACATTTTCACCGGTAGATATATATTTTTACTAGTGAAGATATCATTTATCTGGCATATGCTTGTAAAATTATATGATTTCAACTTTTCCATACGTAGTAATATCTACATTTACATACCTATCATTATTTATTTACATACGATTTATAAATGTTTTCAGTGAAGTTATATTTTCACTGGTGAAGTCCTAATACATTTTCACCAGTAGATATATGTTTCTACTAGCGAAAATATAATTAAACTGATAGGCGCTAGTGAAATTATATGCTGCTCTAAACTGTCAATGAAACTCAGTTTTCATATGCTGTTCAAACTTAATCCTAGCCAAATAAAAGTTCCAAAACTAATTACAGTTTTAGAACTTTTAAGCCAACTCCTCTCTCAGGGCAAAATAAGCGGAAGAAGTAATACATCTTTCAATGAAATTGAAATATTAAAAAAACAACCACTGACTAGCCAACTTTTTCTGCATCGCCCCCCCCCCCCCCTGGAAAAAGTTAAAATGACGTTCCTGGTTTTGCAGCTGTAACAGTGATTGTATATTTTTCAGTGAAGCTATATGTTCACTAGTATAATTATAATTTTACCAACTAGGAGAATTAAATTTTATCAAGGAATTTATTCATAATTTCAGTGGGCAATATCAGTGAAACTGTATCGAAATTCTAAACATACAAAATTAACTAAAAGTATCCTAACACTGCATATTTACGATTTTCGCATAAATTACCATCAGTCTTTAATCATAATTAATAATACTATTTCGTTACGATTCTTTTATGGCTTGTTGTTTTGTATTACAGTACTTGGAAGAATTGAAACAAAAGCGGGCTAGAGTTATAATAGCAGATGTTTACGATGAAGTTGCAAGAATCGTTATGTGTCAAGCTTATAAATTGGAAATGACTAGCAAGCATGGTTTCGTATGGTTCTTGCCAGCTTGGTTGCCAACAAAATGGCATAACACTACTCACTTCAACCGGTATTTCAACGAGAGTGTTGATTGCACGATGGACATGATGGCAGAGGTAAGGACAAACATATCTATCGTTATAAAATAATTTACATGGCGAGGGGTATGTTGAAGCCAGTTCACATGCTATGTGTGTGACATTGGATTCACATTGAATTCTTATAACCAGTCTGTGTATAACAATTCACTGCTTTTCAATTCTTAATCGTATGTTTCAGGCAATTAATGGGCATTTCTCGATGAACCACGCCCCATTCGCCCCCGACGATTCAATCATGCAAGAAAACATAACGGTCGGGCAATGGCGTCAAAACTATGAAGATAAAGTGGCCAAATGGCACAACACTAAATATACAAAACAGTTCAATCCGTACACAGCTTTGAACGACGATTTTACATCAGAATATGCCGGATTTGCATACGATGCCATGTGGATTTATGCGTATGCTGCTGAAGAACTTTTTAAAAGATATCCACAAGCAATATCTGATCTTCATTCAAACAAAACAATAAAGTAAGTACTTATTATATGCTGTAGGTGTATCTATCTGTATTAAGCGTGAGTGATTAGCGCATTTATCACTTATATGATTTTTAATCTGACCTCAAAACTTTGATCATTGAAATGTATTAATGTAACACCTCATATCTAATTATTTATATCACAGAAACAATTAGACCATTGAATTATATTCTTGAAAAAAGGGAAAAGATGTTCCTTTAATTGTTTTTATATTGCAATTTCTTCTGTATACTAAGAACCCCATAAATCTAAAAAAATATATATAAATAATATCATACAACAGATATAAAAATATGAAGGAGTGTATTATCCTAAATTCACTAGTTTCAAATTAGATCTACTGTTTTGTATGATTTACAGGCTTTATTTAAAGTTACAGGTAGGTATATGTAGTTATCTGTTTTATGTGTTATAGTTGTGAACACTGCTAATGTAAAAAATAATCAACAAATTAGGTATTTATAATATTAATTTCATTTTTTAGCATTCTCGTTGACATAATCAGTACGATGGACTTCAATGGAGTCTCTGGTCCGATCAACTTTCACCACGGTCCATCACGCTTCTCTACCATCGATATCCGGCAATGGATCAACTCTTCAAACAACATCATTGGATCGTTCAATCCGAACATAACAAAAACCAGGACCGAAGTAGTCGACGGATTACTATCAATCAATATTTCAGCTATAACTTGGTTCACGTATGATGAGCAAATACCTGAAGATGGATTTCTGCCGCCCGAACATTGTATATTAGAACCACTGGCTAATCTCCTATCTATTAATTGTACACAAGCTATAGTTATGGTGAACTTGTTTTGCTTCGGACTGTTTGGTGTATTCTTGGCCATCGCTGTGATCTTATTAAAGAGGAGATACGATAAGAAAATAAAGTTTAATGAGCAAGTTATGAGAGCTATTGGATTCAATACAGACGTGGCTATAAATTTGAACGATTTGGATAAATGGGAGACGGCTAGAGAATGTGTGGTATTAAATCGTAAGTTAGGAGAAGGAGCTTTCGGTACAGTTTACGGAGGCGAAGCTCTTTTGGTCGACGGAAGAGGTTGGGTTGCCGTGGCTGTGAAGACATTGAAAGTCGGTTCGAATAGAGAAGAAAAGCTGGACTTCTTATCTGAAGCCGAATCCATGAAGAGGTTCGATCATAAGAATATTGTAAAACTATTGGGAGTATGCACAAAAAATGAACCTTTTTATACCATAATGGAGTTTATGTTATACGGCGATTTAAAGACTTACTTATTAGCTCGAAGACATTTGGTCGACGACATCCAAAGTGAAGAGAGAGATGAGATATCGTCTAAAAAGTTGACCAGTATGGCTCTGGATGTAGCTAGAGCTTTAAGTTATTTAGCAGAGTTGAAATATGTACATAGGGACGTAGCTTGTAGGAACTGTTTGGTGAACGCTCAGAGAGTGGTGAAGTTGGGTGATTTTGGTATGACTAGATTGATGTTCGATAACGATTATTATCGGTTCAATCATCGAGGAATGTTGCCCGTTCGATGGATGGCGCCCGAAAGCATCGGATTGGGAATCTTCACGCCAGCTTCAGATATTTGGTCCTTCGCCATCTTGTTGTACGAGATCATCACGTTCGGAAGCTTTCCATTCCAAGGAATGGGAAATAATGAAGCGTTGGAGTATATCAAGCAAGGAAATACACTGACTATTCCGCCTGGTGTCAAACCTCAACTGTACGTATAAAAAACTTCTTAATACAATGTTACGATATAAATTAACTATAAAAAAATTAGTATTGTATCTGTTACAAAAGCAATACTTATGATAGCAAGTATTGCGACTTATTTAGACGCCAGAATTTTATTACACAAATTATAATATAATTTAGGTGTCAGAATTGGGCAGCGATGTCGAATGCGAATACAATGCGGTCGACCTTAAAGAAGTCCTTATTAGTGCCTGTTAAAATACTTATATACCATCAAAGAAAAGTAAGAGCTCAACGTCTCTTCTAGTCTATATCTCTTGACACGTGCAGATCGGGGGCGTCATTTCAGCTTTTTCCAGGGGGAGGGCAAAAGTTGGCCAATTAGCGGTAGTTTTTTTAATATTTCGATTTTATTAAGATTCATGGTATTTCTAGCAAAATTCAAGGGGGTCTTATTTAGAATTCACGTTAAATAAAAATATGCATTGCAGTAGAAAAGCTCGGTTTTATAGATTTTTTATAACAATATTACAACTTACAATAAGTGAGAATCGAATAATACATATCTAAACTGAATTTTGACCAATATGAGAACGCAAAAAACAATTGTCCCTTCTCAGAAGTCAAAAATTCACGTCAAAAGCAATAAAATCGTATATATAAAAGGTTGGAACGTTCGGTAACGAGCGATCCCACTGCGGCGGCGCCGATACCATTTTATTGCTTTGACGTGAATTTTTGACTTCTGAGAAGTGATAATTGTTTTTGCGCCCTCCTATTGATCAAAATTCGGTTTGAATATACTTTGGCCAATACTTTCATATCAGAAGCTCGTAGTAATATCAGTAAGAATAGCTACCATGTTTTTAAAATATAATGTAATAACGATGTGCAGACAAACCATGGAGCGATATGCAAGATGTGTCATCTGTTTGTGCTTTTTACTCTGCTTATTTTACCCTGAGATATGAGCTGATTTAGTTTATATTCAGGACTAAACCTAATGAAAAATCCAAGAATATAATTAGTTTTAGAACTTTCATTAGGCATGTTGGGTTTGGTTAATTTGTGTAGGTTAGGTTTGGGTTTGAACAGCAAATGAACGTTTCACAACTGGCAAATTGAGTTTCATAGATATTTTAGAACAGCATATAATATCACTAGCGCCTATCAGTTACAATATATTTTGGCTAATAGAAATATATATCTACTGGTGAAAATGTATTTGAACTTCACTGAAAAATACACATTCACTGTAACATGTATACTAAATAATGATAGGTACGTAAAATGTATATATTACTAAGTATGGAAAAGTTGAAATCATTTATTTTTACTAGCACCTGCCAAATTAATAAAATAATATATATCTATCGGTGAAAATCTATTCCGATATGATTTCACTGAAATGATGTATTGAAAAAAATATTTTCGGAATATATTCGAATGTTTATTTTTTAGATTTTCGTTGAGGGATATCCTGAGAATTTCTGGTTTAGAATCAGGGATGTAATTTCAGCTTTTTCCAGGGGGAGGGGTAAAAGTTGGCCGGTCAAGATTCTTCTCCTCTTCCTCCTTCACCCAAATGCAGATGGTTCAAGGCGAAACTAGAATCTTCGTTTTAGTATAATACATATCTTATTAGACTACTTAATCCATAGAAATTCTGTGAAACTGTGTTCACTACCTGCTACCTCAGTGATAATATATTGGGCTGACCGTTTTTTGTTGGAGTATGACCCAACAGTTTAAGTGCATATTCCTTTCCTTCAGCACTACTGAACCCGTTAATTGATTTCATTAAAAGTCAGAAACCGCACGGATTCTTAGTTATGTGAGGACCACAAATCAGTTTCATATCCCTTTTAACAGGTCAAGCAACGATCGTGGGCGGTCTCGACAATTTAAATTATTATCATACTTAATCAAAATACATAAATCAAGCTTAATTTTTTATATCATAAATTAAAAAAGTGTAGTTTTCAAGAAGGATCAAATATAAATTAATAAATTTTCAAGCAAAAAACTTTTTTACCTTAACATACATTAAATTCTTATCTTGACATATTTTTAATGTTGCTATTTTTTCTCAGTGAAGGTCTCATGAAGTCGTGCTGGAACTTGGAGTACAAAACGCGACCTCACGCTTCGGAGATAGCAGAGTTTCTAGCGAACTCGCCAAGATTACTATCTCCATGCTTAGACACGCCTCTCTCCTCCATCGAAATAGATTATAGCGATGAAGTCGACTTACTTCCGGAGATCTTCAGCAGGCACACGATTCCGGAAGAAGAAGAAGACGATACCGACATCGATGTAACTGCCACCTTATTAAATTCGATGCATTACGATAATCCGAGTTATATAACTGCCAATGTGAATAAAGACGTAGCTAATGCGAAGCCGCACGTAAGAAACGGCACAATGCCGATCATCTACGATAACAACGAACAGCAAACTTTGCCCTAAGTTTAATTAATAAAGACTAACGATCACCATTCCAGTTTTCACTATTTTAAGCATTTAATTAAACGAATCGCTTTAATTATATTTCGAAATGTGATCTTACATAAAGCTAAGTGGTTGTGTTAGTTTAAGTTCATATATATTTTTGTTGTATATAATAATGATAATTATAGTTTTAATTGTGATATAAATAAAATTAGTAATGAAACTGTTTTTCTTCTTTTTTTATGATAAAATAAGATATGTATTAGTGTGTTAAATTTACTATATGGATGCTGATGACACGATCGATACTCATCACTAAGAAACTATATTTAAAATTAAACAATGATAAACGTTTACATAGTAGATTTTATTTTATTAAATTATAGGTAATGTTTATTTTTATAATAAAATAAAAATTAATTATAATAATAACTCTTACAGTGTCACATTGATTATACAGGCGGCCCTCGACTTTCGCACATAATTGGTTCCTGAAAATGTGTGCGAATGTTGAATGTACGAAAGTCGATGGAAGTAAAAAAAATTGAAATTGTGTGTTTTTGATTGAAATTGAATTTATCAAGTAAATATAAGATCTTTAAGAGGCGTTTAAGAGACATGTTTAAGTGGGGTTTGCGGGTGTTTCCTTTGAAAAGTTATCAAGAGTTAATAACTGTTTTCCACTATTCTTTTTCTTTTCTTCATATAGTATTTTATAACATGCTATGTTTTTATTGATCGCCCCACGCACTTGAGATATGCGTTCTCCATTGGGATCACAATCTTCCATAATATTTAAAAATTTGTCAAGGTGCGTGAAGGCTTCATTCATATTTTTCATTGTTAAAGAGTTTTCCAAAATAAACCTGTCTCATCTACATTAAATATTTGGCTAGAGGAATATTCTACATCTTCAATAATTTTGGATAATTATGAAATAAATTCTTTTGCAGCATCTTTATCCGCATTAGCCGATTCTCCAGTAAATTTAATATTATGAAAAGAATACCTCATTTTAAAATTGTAAAATCAACCGTTACTTGCTTGAAAAATCGTGTTAAAATCTTTTTTTAATCAATCCTTCCAATCTTTGTGCAAACTAAGAGCTTTTGCTTGAATAATTGAAATACTCAGAGGGACATCTTTTTGATGTTGGTCATCGATCCACGATGACAAAGATTTTCCATTTCATCCATGTTTTTTTTTTGCTGTGTTTTTTTGGAAACATATCTTTAAAGATTGCGGAAATATATCTTTATTTTCCACAATTTTGAACGTATTTCTTAATTATATTTTTATTTTGCAAAATTGAACATATCGTAGACCTGTTTGTATCATACGAACGTCCGATTGAAGCAAAAGATTCACCGCTATCAGAACGTTTTTAAAAAAAAAAAAAATTTTAAATTGTTTTTTTTTATTGTACGAAATAGCGAATTGTGCGAAAGTCGAACGTTCGAAAGTCGAGGGCCGCCTGTACAATACTTAATTAACATGGAAAATAATTCGATGAAATTTCTAGTGACCAATCGGCAATCTTTGGTCTACATTAAATAAATGCTTTGCTTATCTTTATAGCACATACGCGTGTATAAAACGTACACAAGGTGAGTTAACGCACATTAGTACGTCTAACGCGATTAAATACAAATTGTTCAACTACTGAAAGCGTTACAATATATATATAATATACATATTTTACGATTATCCCTACTGATTTATATTTTGAAATCAAAATTTTATGATTTACGTCAGATTCACAAAATAATCATCTCACAGCCTCCCGCAATAATAATTTACACAGCTACACATTCGACAATAAATTTTACACAATATCACTTTCTCAGTCGGAGGAAATTAATTAATCGTTTAATTCAAAATGTATGGAATAAAACATTAAAAAGTTGATTTTGTGACGATTATTTCTATAACATAATTAATAAGATATATACGGACACTTAAGTATAATTATATTATAATTAATGAACAGGAAAAAATTAATCCGACTTTGAAGTCGGCCCTTCTTCTAGATTCTTCAAATCGTTCAAGTTGACAATGTCAATCTCTTGCAGGAAGTTTCCGGCAAATTCCATGAACTTAGTTTTATCGCCGGTGCTATCGGCCGATCTCTTCACAACTGAAAAAATTGCAATATATTATTTTTTTAAACTTCAATGTAAAAAAGCATTTAAAACAATAAGCTTGATGAGCCACATGCCTTAACTATTCCTCAAAATCATTCACAATAGGCATGAGCGACACCTAGTTTGGTTTGGGTGTGATTTAACAGGAAATCATTTTAAGATATATGTGCATTTAAATAAATACTATGTTTCATAAAACAAATTGTTTGTAATATATCTATGTTCAACACAAAATGTCAGATTGAGCAACATTTTATTTGTAGTGTACACTAAAACGAATGATTTGTGCATTAAAATATATAAGTTGTGCATTAGCGTTTCCTTGGTGTAGCTAGCACCATTAGTTATCTATAACAAGTTTTTCATTTAACTGTTGGAATAGATTAGGTGCGTTGGTCAAAACATTTTTTATTGAACATAGATACATTTACTTAATGCTCGTTTTTTATTATTGAAATGCACAAACAATTTGTTTTATCGAACAATTATTTCATATATGTATTGTTCATTTAAAATATCCTCGTTTGGTTTCAAAAATGGCGTGAGCACAAGAGAAGCTTAATTTGTTATTATAATACATATAAGATATTCTCTATAAGCTGAAAATAGCTCATTATTAGAGAATTTTCAATACCTAATACACATTAACTATCTCAGATTAGGAAAAATTAGGAAAATTTACGATCAGAATTATAATTATATAATAATTGGGCAAAATGTATACAAACCGAATTTTGGTCAATAGGAGGGCGCAAAAACGATTATCACTTCTCAGAAGTCAAAAATTCACGTCAAAAGTAATAAAATCGTGACGGAGCCATCGCAGTGGGAATGCTCGGTAACGAGCGTTCCCACTGCGATGGCTCCGTCACGATTTTATTACTTTTGACGTGAATTTTTGACTTCTGAGAAGTGATAATCGTTTTTTCAGCTCTCTTATTGGTCAAAATTCGGTTTAGATATGCTTCATTCGATTATCACTTACTGAAAGTCATAACATTGCTATAAAAAGTCTTAATATGAATTCTAAACAGGGACGTCATTTGGAGGAGGGGCAGGTAGAGATATTTGCCGCTACCCCTTGAATTTGTCAGGATAAATGCATCATTTTATGAAATACTATGACTAGCCAATTTTGCCCCCCACCCCTTCCCTGGAAAAAGCTGAAATGACGTCCCTGAAGAATTGATGATAATGACATCTGCATTATTAAAAATCTATATCGGAATGTTATAGTTGGAATTAATTCAGCGGATGTGGTTATGACATGGATACATTTCATCACCTTTACTATTTAACATGTGCTACAAACCAATATTACAAGAAGCGAAAAAATGAGAATGATCTGTGGATAGCGATATATGTATTAAAAAAAATTATAAATAACGCAAATGTGCGTCAACGGCTTGTAACGTGTTAGATGTGAGTTATGGCGAGTTAAGACATAAGGAGCACCCAAAAAAATTAGTACATAAAATTCGAAACCACCGAACGTCACTTTTATTCTTGGCAAGAACAATTGCCAGCAACTCCTTATCATTTTATTCTCACGTGTAGGTATAGAATTACTACCATTAATTAAGTAATGTTGTGAAAAATATTTTTAATCTAAAATACAACACAGTTAAAGAAAAAAATAATAGCGTTAATTCCAAATACCTATCGGGTTATTTTTGTAGCAAAATACTAGTGTAATTAATTTAGTATATTTCGTATTTTTAGCATATATGATTTTTTCAATATCAATAAAAGTATGTTTACAGAAATTAAAAAGTATTTTTTAATCATTATTAATACACAATCTTAACCCTTTGACCGCGGATGATACCTATAGATGCCATCAATAAAATAGCCGATACGCTTTGGGCACCTAAATGTGACATGAACCTTTGAGCCTTGCAATATGTTTTTTTTTGTATAATTTAAGGTTGAAAAACACTTTAATTTATTGAAATATTTAGATAACTCATGGCATATGTGCTTCCCACATATTAGCAAAGTGAAAAATACCAGCCGCGGGCAAAGGTTTAAATAAATATCGATAGGACAAAAATGAAAAAATTAGTGATGACAGTAAATTATTTATGTATTTTTATCTTATTATCATCATTTTCTAGAGAAATGTTTTTGTTTATGTCAATTAAATAATAAAATTAAAAATCAGATTTACCCGTCTTGTTGACTTTCTCCAGCTCGTATATGGCAAAGTTGAGGCATTCCTTGATAATGTGAATGCTCAACTTGGAATAGTCTTCCAAAGCTGGCAACACGGCCATCATATTCTGTTTGATCAGGTTTATATTAACGTCATAATAGCCGTTGTCCATCTTGTGGATCATGTCAATGAGGGAGCGGGGTGGTAAAACAACGCTTCTATTTAGCGGCATGATGAAGCATCGCTTTCCGTCGACGTCAATAATTCCTAAAAGAAATTAACAACATTAGAAAAATATGAAATTCACAGTAATCGATTTACGTATTGATATAAATCATTACGAAATAAAATTATTTATCCAACAACAACAACAATTACTCATCGAAAATATGGGTCACATGCCAAACAACTAATTGGTTACATTACTTAATTTATAATATACATAACAAAATGAAGATAATTTGATTACGAAAGTATTAGTAACTATCATACCAGTTATATTAGCACCGAAATCGTGGATGAAACGCCCGCCCCTTCCGTCTCTAAAGTCAGGCACGTCAATACTGGCACGCTCTTCGTCCATGAATATCTCAAAGTCTTCGTGCAGAGTCTCGGTGTTCCGCATCTCGTCTTCGATGTTCTGCATCAGCTTCTCGTTCAACATTTAAAGAAAAGAGTAGTTTTTATTGAGTGTCAATCCGACCGTTTCTCAGTACCGATTAGGGATTCTGTGTCGAGACAACCCGGGAATTCAAAATAAGTCAGCCATCATTATCAGATTAGGTTAAAAGAAAATCATTTTTTGAAATTGCCGCCCGGTTAGCTGCTGAAGATGGTATTTCTGTCAAAGCTATTACAAATAGTACTTTTATTTGTGAATCCAATGAAACAAAGGGTCCTATCGAACACTGCCGATAAATAAGTCAGATACCATGAAATTAATTTTAAATCTTTACGAAAACAAAAAAAAGAGATTATTAGCAAAATAAATAATATTAGAGTTGGGTACAGCCTAACTATGGACGAATGGACAAGTTTACAAAATAGAAGATTTTTTAATATCGTCGTTCATAGTAAAAACGATATTTTCAATTTAGGACTAGTCTTCATATCGGGAAGATGTGATTCTTCTGAAATCCGAAGCATTGTTGAGAATCGTTTGGAAGAATTCGAAATTATTTTTAAAACAGACATTGTAAGTTACTGACGGAGCTAATGTCATGAAAAAAATTGGACGTGGAAGTCCTGTTGAAAATCAACTTTGCCTAAATCATGCAATTCATCTAGCCATTATAAACGTTTTATACCAGAAAAAATATGAATGTCATACGCATGAAGATTCTGATGAAGAGGACAACAATGATGAATAATATAAGTGACTGAAAATAATTGAGTGCTGAAATTTCAATTGAAAAGCTATGTTTGAAACTGAGCTTTAATAAGGCTCTAAATGAGACTCGAAAAATAATCAAATTATTTCTAAATATATAAAACTATGTAAAAAGCGAATTTGATGTAGAACTTAATTTATGCCTCGACATGAAAACAAGGTAGATTACAATTAAGCCAACATCGACAGAAAGCGAGCGAATATTTTCTACGGCCGGAATAATTATCACAAAAACTAGGAATTGGTGTTAAAAACTTATTTTGCTCTGCAAAAATAAAATATTGTAATTTTTTATGATCAAATCTATACAATAATTTCGTTTCAAAAATTTGTAATATGCATATCCATTAAATAAATATCTAGTATAATATTTTCAATTTGTTTTTCTACAGATAAACTTTTAACATCAATTTTTTTTCCATGATTTAAATTAAAAATAATTAAAGTCTCAAATCCCGGGAATTGAAAAAACCTGAGACTTCAGAATCCCTAGTACCGATGCATACGCACTCACCTCTTGCTTGTCGATTGGAATATTGCACCATCCTTGGAACCGGTGGGTCTGGCCGCTTCTGTACTCGTCATACAGATAAACGCCGCTCGTACAAATTACGGTGAACATCAGCGCCACTGTTAAGATCAGAAACAGAGGCGTGCAATAGCCACAGCCGCACATCGGAGGCAGGTTTTCTTCATCGTAGGGCTCTTTGATGTTCACTGTGACCTGTACAGACAAAAATATATTTGTAAACTAGCTTTCAGCCGGCTTTGCTTAATTATTTACATCTGAACTCATCAACATATCTCACAAACTGCGAGTTTTATTTGCATACCTTCTTAGAAATATGTATAGTATATGTTGATCACTTGTGTTACATCCCGTGTTAAAAATTGAGGTCGGTGCTATTACTCGTGTTACTCATACAAATTGTACATACCATCATTATAAGTGTCGCTGCATCCTCAGAGTTACTAGTCTGAGAAGTTACAGACTACGCTATTCCGTCCTTATAACATGGTAGATAGGGAGCATACCAAGTATATGAGAATTAAAAAATTTGCGATGCTTTTATATCTGTTTTACAGTTATATTTTTCACTGAAATATTTTCGGTATGACTGTACTTATACAGTGAAATCTCAGTATAACGAAGCTCACGGGACCGAAGAAAAATTTCGTTATACTGAAAATTATTTATATTGAATGCAAGGAAGACGATATATTTTTATTTTATTTTTAATTACCATATTACTACAGCATCAATAACCTCTTACAATATTGACGGATCGTTCTTTGTCCATTCTTGTCCACAAGAGTTTCAAGAAGCATATCTTATCAAAAAAATATCATTTTTACTTGAATCAAGCCGGGGAGAGCTCATTTATAGCGATAAGTCAGGGTTTTTTGATGACTAAATTTAAATGCAGATGTGCCGTAGATTTCTTCCGAAGGCAATGGTTGGCGATCGTCCTTCGGTAGACACGCGTCAGTGACGTTTTTATTGCCTATTGGGTTTTCGACAGTTTCTCGGGTGTCCATAATTTGTGTCTAAGTAAGACTATAGTAATTAATAATTTTGTTTTAATTACTTATTTTTTCATTTTTTTAAATTTTACTGTAAAATTATTTAAAAAAAAATAACATTGCTATCGCTGAATTTAGTGATTGTAATGATAATATGTTTTGTAATGATAGTGATGGGGAGGATTTCATGTTTGATTTTTAATCTTCCAAAGATGATAGTAAAGAAAGTTACATCGAAATTAGGCCTGTTGCTTTGAATCGAATACTGGCAATTAAAATAATAGCGAGGAAGAAACGGTACCTCAAACAAATCGCACCACATCAGAAAATTAGAGAATAAGAACTAGTTATGACAATGTACCTTATAAATAGCAATATTTCCACCAAATGATAAATGTCCTGGGCCCCAAGTTCCCGCAAACTGTATACAACCTATTGATTATTTTCAATTGTTTTACACTGATGAGTTGGTATACTAATTAAAAAAAAAATTAAAAAATAATATTTTTCCATATTTGTTTCTTTAATTTATAATAAATCAACATCCCACATATTATTAAACGTAATGCCATTTTTCGTGCATCACTTTGTTTATTTCTATATAAAAATATGCTATTTAAGCATTATTAGCTCGAATATATAAAATCACAAACAAATACGTACCATAAAGCTACTTATTAAAAGTTTTGTCTATTTTTAATTAAGAAATATATAAAATAATATGACATTAACTGCAACGTTTCATTTGACCTTCGATGGGACGTATTTTAGTTTTTAAAAATATACCTAACATCAGTTTATATAAACATATATATAGCTTGTGGATTTTTAAATTGTTGTAAAACGGTACAATTTTGTATTTCTGCAAGCGATGTAAGCTTTCTTCGTTCGCAGGTAGAGATATCTAAAACTGAGCGGCATGTCTTTGTTATTTGTGTATATTTATTTATTTATGGTTAAAACATTTTTTGGTCCCATAAATATTTTAAAATGGGTCGTCGCCCTATTGTGTTAATTTATTGTTATGGATTGTCAACCAATGGTACTTGAGAGAACCAAAAAAAATTAAAATGTAATTTAGAGAAATGCAAGTATTTGTTCTGATTTCTTCGTTTTTGGTATTAGTTTTATTCATATGTATGCTCTACATAGATAATTTTAATTTTTAAAAAGAATTTAACATTTTTCATTTTTCCCGAGCTGGCAACATACCTAGTACGAAAACGATTACGAGTGCAAAGGGTTAAAGAAAGTACTTAAGTTTGCAAAGTAATTATTAAAAAAAATATTTCAATAAGAAAATGTTAAAACTACTACGGCTGCAGAACAACATTCATTTGAAAATGATTGAGATGATATAGAAGATGATATCCAGACAGAACAGTTTTTGACAATAAAAGAAGTACTCAATCAAATATTTTTTAAAAAAAACAGACAATGCCAAATTCAGAAGATTAGTTTGCATACATTAAAAAAGTATTAATTTTCAGATAAAAAAGAGTACTGGATATTTACAAAAATTATACTTGAATATTTGCAAAAAATATGCCTTAACGACAATAAAACTATGAATAAAAATAAATAATTTACTGAATGTATATTTGTTTCATTAATGAGATACTATAGGAAATAGGAGCAGAAAGGGGTCCAAGTTTTTTAGAGCCGGACCCATCGGGTCCAAAAAACTCGGGTTTTCCCAAACCCTAGTTATAACCTCATTCTTAAATTCAGATCAAAATATTTCGTTTTACTGAGACCAGTCTTCGTTACAATGAAAACAAATTGAAGATTCGTTACTTCGGTATCCGTTACAAAGAGATTTTACTGTATCACCTATCAATGCAAAAAAAAATTTATAACATTAGAAAGAGCAAATAATTCAGGAAAAAAAATAGTATGAAGCAATCAATAATCACACTCGTTGTATCTCTCACACGAAAATGAAGTTCTAACAACACGATTTTTTTTTGAGGCTGGTATAATTTTCATTATCATCTGTTCTAATATTATCTTGATTTATTTTCTGAAATTGTTCATTTGTAGTATGAAGTTATTTTCTCAACTTTTAATATGGAGCTAGAGATATTTGAAATTGTTTTTTTAAATTCTGCAGAGCGTTCGATTAAAGGTGTAAATTTAATAAAATAAGTTTAAATGTAGTTTTTTATTCAGATTAAAAACAAAAATAATAATTGTGCAAAGAAGAAAATCTTTTGCTAAACCTTTCAATTGATACTTCTAGCTATCAGTGAGCAATTTTTGCAATTTACAATCCATTTAAATAAGTAATTTTCCATTCTAGCTATTATTTTACTATTGAGAGCATCCGATGATAGCTTTATCTGTTTCCTTTGTGTAGATTAAATTCTATTAAATTACAGATCTAAAATATTTATTTTTCTTCTAAGTAAATAACTTACCTTTTATGGTGTATAAGTAAAAATTAAAATAAATAATAAGAGCAGTTAAAAAATCAAGTTATGATAACATTTAAATAAGAATAGAAATTAATAATCACTCAGAGCTCGGGACTAAAGGCCATATCGGACTGCAGTTAGATAAGAACATACGGACAAAGGATACAGAATGCGTCGAATGCACATGATGATAGCAAGCGAGACCAATGTACCAATCATACAAGTGTGACTTAATTCGTGCGCTCGGGGATGAATCGCAGATGTTCTCAGGGATAGTGATCATAGGGAAAAAAGAATCGACTATTTAGAAAACATTGAGCTTCATTCGAGGAGAGGTACATTAGAGATAGTTTGTCCAAGCTTTTGTGAGAAAACATTGAAAGGAACCAATATCAACTCTCTTCATCACATGAAAATAGACAGTTATTAATTCTATTTCGCCAAATTGAAGGCAACAAATTTATAAATGTTAAATCATATATTTCATTTTCTTTGTTTATTTATGAAAATTGTCTATGAATTGGTTGTGCAATAACTTCCGGTGTTATTGCAAGAATGGTGAAGCTGTCAGATAGCTGTAAATTTGAACTTTAAATAAGTGATTATTAATTAATTAATTAAATGGATAATATGGAAATGAGTCAAACTACATACAATAGTGTAAAATAAAGTGAAAAAAATCCGCTCCCACATTCCGAACGAAAAACACTTAAAGAATATCACCTGAGGTCCCAGCAGTTTCTCCTTTTGTCTCCGCAGGATGTTGAGGACCACCATTTTGAAAACTACGCCTCGACCGTCGATGCAGCTATGTACTTATACGTCTCCGATCGACGACTCAGTGCTGCCACACGGCAAATATTTGCCACTGGCTACCAACTAAATTTATCGATTAATTCGTCGTTCGGTCTACCCAATTATTTACACTTCTTTTTTTATTTTACTTTAACTATAATAAATATATTAATGTATTATCAAGGTAATAAATATATTTTTTTAATTTTTAAATCTGGTCACCTAAGTATTATTGTTTCTTCAAAACTTTGACTCCTATCAAATTCATAGCTTATGTGACGATTTGCATGATACTACGTATTTTAAAGCTTTCATTTTTATTTATGATGTTAAATAAAAATGGTTTATTCAACCAATACTTTTATTTATCGCCAATGATAAATGAAACTAATAATTTAATTTTTCATTAGTCTCAAACTATTGATATGAAAATTCAAAATTAACACCTATACTCCCCAAACTAATTTTTATACATTTTTCTATGTCGACGCCATATTCACTTGTCGTGTATTCGCGAACATCATAATGCTGAGCGAACAGTCGACGAAAACTGACGTTTTGTCCTAACAGTCGGTCACAACCGTTAATCGCATATAGTTAATCTTTGAATTCAAGTCTGAGTTCAAATAACTAATCCACGAATTCCAATACTCCACCTATTTCTTCAATCCCTCAAATTCCGCACATTACATCCCTTAATAAATTCACCGTTAATACCTAACAGTTTTATACAGTCAAACTTGCTACTAAATAACTAGCTTTTACAATAGTTTGAGTTTAAACTATTTTTTTGTAAGTTACAAAAACGTCTTGAGACGAACTTTTTTCTTTTTTAATTTTTAAAAATCTACTCACTTTGGGCTAAGAATCGTTTACCTCAGTAGATAAAATTGTTATTTATAATATTCTAAAACACGCGTTTTTCTTGTTTATATGTGTACCAAAAAGTGGGTTGTGAACCGTCTATGACTTAAATGAACCCATAGGCTGTTAGTAACCTATAATAAAAGGGCTCCGTTCCAATAATATCTTAGAATATAGTCACATGGATCATATTTAATGTCGCAATGATATATTAACTAGTTTATTTCTCATAAATGAAAACAGCAATGTGTCAAAGTAATAAATTATAATATGGTTCACATTTATCATACATCCATTATTACATTCATTAATGCGCAATTACAATATTTCACTTTATATAAACATTGATTGATATTAGCTAAATTTTAATTGAATAAATAATAGGCAGATTCTTATACATGTAAACGTACACATACAATGTATCGTATTGAGCAAATTACAAGAGTTTCAAGCACATATTTTCTGCTATACCACCTTTGTTTAAATTACATAAAAATGTCACTTTATTTATATGTAGTATTGATAGACACCTATAAATAAAAAGGCTCGTGGTTGTTTGTGCTCAATCTATGCTAGGATCTTAATCAGACGAGTATAAAATGATGTTTCACTTAAAGCTTAATATCCTTATTTATATACGTATTTATATGTATGAAAACTGTACGCTTTCTTTATATATTAATTTTAATTTTACACCAAGCAATATAAATTAATTTATATTGATTTTGACGGAAGGCTTAACGATTATTACATTTATATATAAATATATATATATAATATAAAAATGGGTATTATTTATATATTTCATCTAAATCTTGTTTAACAAATTAGGCTAAATTTTTAATTGATCGTTTTATTTAATCGGATATTAGATTGACATGGAAATATGGCCATACGGATGATAATGAGAAACGTACAAGTGGCATTCGAAAGAGCCGTATTTTAGCTTCAATTGTATATACTCAAATAAATACGACATGGAGATAAATGAGAATCTTAAATTCAAGATTAAAAATCATAATACTGTGTTACACATAGAAGAGTGGCCGACGAGTAGCAGTAGGAATCAAGAAGGAACAACTGTAACAGCAACATGTACGTGTGCTTTTTAAGTAATATAGGGGTGAAAGCTATTGGAATTTAGAATAGTGATGCATGCTGTCACCCCAGTAAGTGTTCGAGTTGACTATAAAGCAGCAGTTGAAGTAATCATAAAGGAAAGACGCCATGTTACCTCATTCCTGGGGACGAGTCATGGATTTTTTCATAAGCATTTTCGACCCGAAATTGAGTCATTTGTGTTCTGTTGTGACTCTTTCGAAATCTCGGTGCCATCCAAATTTAAAATGATTTGGTTCCGAGAAACCCCTTCCTCAGACGGATCTCAGATAACAGACTTAGTCACAGCCGGTCAAGAATTAAATATTTATGATTTATAATCGACTAACCCTCGTATATAATATAGATATGGAGTTGAAAGCAGCCATATATCCTAAGCAATCTAATATATTGATCCCGTAAAAAGTATATAGGGAAACTCATAGCTGTCTACTTAACAATAAAAAAATCACACAAAATATTACCTAAGTAAAATATACAAATTCTAAGCTAGTAATGTATCATGTTCAACTTCTATATATCTACGAGCACAATATGTATAATACATACATATAAATATGTAAATATTTATAGCAAAACACGAATAGAAATTTAATTATACATTTTTAAATATATCGTACATACAATTAACGTCATATATGGAATCTCGTTTTCGTGATTTTAAATTAAAAAAAAATTCTGATTAATACAATATAAAAAATCGGCTTCATATATAAAACGTATAAAAAAGTTTTCAATCGGCATTGATCCTCAACCTTCGGATGACACACCATCTCGTATTTTTTTAACCCTTTTTTTTATCGAATTTATTTTAATTTTACATTATTGTTATCACAGTTCCCTTTCAATAAAGCATCCCACATGTGTCACTCTTTGCAATGTCTTTTTACTATAAACTAGTACAGAGCTGCGTCAACATACACTTTACCGATTATCAAACACTCTCTATATATATATTTTATTTTAATATTATTAATACTAGTCATAATAAAGATATTTAAGACTGAAATAATCGACTCATAATAGCTTAAGATATTAAAAGTACCGAAAAGAAATTTAATGCCATTCATATATAAAATACACAATGAATCTCATGTTTATGATAAACAAACAACTGTTATTATTTTATTGTAAATTGTTTGTAATATAGCTTCAATCGACTGGTGTCACTGGCAGCATTAACGTGTTTACACAATCATTGTAATTTCTGTGAACATTTAAGAAAGAATCGTATACATTTTTAATTGGTTGTAAGGTATTTGTTTCAGGGGTAAATAATGTATTGCCATAAGAAACAAATTAAAAATTGATTTCTTTCCGGCACTTCTCATACGCAAAACAAATCAAATTAAAACTAAAATATTACATATGGAATTATGTTTAAAAATTGATCACGCACAAATCTTTGATACGTTTCTAAATAGTTTTCATTGTGAAATCTAGATATTTACATTTTACTATGACTTTGATTCAATTATAATCTCATTTAATTTACGCGTGTTATAGAAAACGTGTATGAAAACTAAACGTACATTCGCTAGTCTTACGATTGATATTTTTGGCGTTAACGTTTCGAGTATACAATAACAATACATGCGAAGAGACGGTCTGTGAAAAGTATGAAATCCAATATGGACCGTTTTTAAAGATACGCTTCAAAACTAAACAGAAAAAAAAGCTCTTTGGTTTGTGACATTTTTTCTTCTATATAGTAACGACGCTCTTTACAAATTTTCTCACAACAGTCTAAGACTGTCACTCCTATTTGGCATAACGACTCATTCTGAATATATACAGTGACAAAACCGATTCGAGGATTCCGAAGACGTCCACAAAAATTTCTTCAATTTGGACTGAATATGGACACGATATTTTTTTATCTACCTATTAAATATTGATGTAGGCATATTATATTTTTTTAATTATAAAAGCTTGTTTATTAATAAAATCCATGCTTATTCGGTATTCATCCATCATTTATCATATCAATAAGGTTAATGTGGGGAAAAGCAACACAAATCATAGAAAAGTAACATAAATTTATTTTACATAATAAAAAAAATATTACTACTTTACAAATATCAGTCAGATCTGTTTTAATCGATAAAATACTTGCACACAAAATTATGAGCGAAATGCTGCTTATAAGTAATAACAAAAAAAATTAAATGCAATCGTTTCCTGGAATATCTGGATACGATTATGAGTTAATACGGTTATTATTTTTAATCGGAGTGGCACTCGAGTAGAAAAAGATCGAGATCTTTAAATACCCTGAAACTATTAGTAAAAATTAAGTGCCGAACCGCAAATCACGTGGTAACAATCAAACAGAACAGATTTCATTATATATACATAAAATAGCTGTAAAATAATATAAAAAACACTGCAAAAATATTAAAATACAACATATACCTAATATGTTTTATATATAAATAATAAATATTTGATTATATCACACAATATTATTAGATAATATTAGCAACCACGACTCACACACGTTTAAAAATATGTTTTTATTTTTTATATGTATATGTATATAGAATACCTAGCATCATCGTATTTTTTATTTGAAATATTAAAAAATTAATATAATTCAAAAAGCTTAAATCTAACAAAATAAATTATGATTATTTTTCGTTATCTTCATCACATTCACTCGGTGCCATCATCATTGTGACTAAATAAAATCAAGTATATATATATACGTATATGTGTATATATTTAAAAAAAGGTTCATCTTCTTCATTCTCATTTTAGGCGAATCACTTTAATGCACAACGGGGCTCTGTCCCGAAAAATCCTTTTCATAATTTAAAATAAAACATGCAACAAAATCCTAACACAACCAACAATCGTATAAACTGGCAAATTTATTATCATGTGCAAACATAAATGAGCATTTATTTTAAAATAAATAATAGAAGTGATAATTTAGAGGGAGCGAGTAAAAAAATTGTTTTATTAAAAGATTCTGATGCCATTAATGATGATGCAAAGTGATTTAATAAAAACATCGAGTGTTTGGCAAAATAGGGTCAAAATGCAAACAATCGAGCAAAACACAATTTCCAAAAATGAAATTGAAATATTTAGTATATTCATATGCCTACATCAATAATGTACATTTTATTGACGATCGCGCTCACGTCAAAAACCTTCAACATGCGTTGGTATTCGGGAGCGGTCTGACCAAATACAGCTTTTCGCCTTTGTTGTTGGTGTAGATGGGAGCGCGTTGGTAGTGGGCCACCAGCTGCTCCAGAGTGTGGAATTTTCTCTGGCCGATGCAGTATAGGGACCCTTCGACGTGGACGCGAAAGTGCTTATTACGGCCGGGCGCCTTCAGCGACACGGAATAATCGCCCATCTGAAAATAAAACATATTGTGAAAAATCTGAACGACAATTCGATATTGAGAAGCTGCAGTCTACAAACATTGGTTTCGCTATCTCTAATTAGGAAGTCGCCGTCGTGGCCGTGTTGATTTAATAAGTTATCGCATTGCGTACGAGATATGGGACCGTAATACCACGGTTTGCCTTGCAAGTTCGTCGCGCTGGAGAGAGTGGCGGTTGAACGAGACATGGCATCGCCGCTACCGCTGCCCTCGCTAAAATTATAAAATAAAAAATTAAATATCGTTTGATACTAATGAGTATTATTAATTTCACTGTTAAACTTTTGCTTTGACGAAATACTCTTTTATACGTACAATTTTATGTTTGATTATTTATTATATAAAATTAGAATCCTGAGTTTTGAGCTCTATAATTTTTTTTTAGTGGAATTTTGTAGAAATTCTAATCAGCCTTTGTTGGTTTAAGAAAAGAATGAATGAATTGAGATTATTTCTCCATACCAACAATGAAGATTTTTTTGTTAAATTTTGATTAAATCACAATAGTTTGAAATATGAATGTCGCTGGGATCTCAAGAGTCAAATCGAAGATCAAGTTCAACTCTTTTATGATTTGAGGTGGCTACTTGGCAGCTCAAAATAGCATATGATTAACATGTAAATTTTTCTTAATTGCAAAAATACTGAAAAGTAGTTTTAGATATTTTATGCAGATGACACGGTAATATGAAAACTAGTTTATAATATTTTCTTTACTTGTAAGGCTGCGTTAAATATTCAGATAGCTCTTGCAAGTAATTGCGCGGCACCAATCCGACGTGTCCTTGACCGTTGCGAGCGCGGTACCATTCAGGATCGGCGGCCGGCCTTTCGACGATCTCCAGACGATCGCCTTTCTCGAACGATAACTCCTGTTCATTGCTAGCCGAGAATGAATACAAAGCTACCTGCAACTCAAAAATTGTCTTCTTAGAGAGTGCCATCCCCAAATCAAGGGTTTGGTTATTCTGATACACCGTAATTTAAATGCACTACAAAAAATACATTAGGTTTATAAACTTACAACTATATCGAGGACGTTCTCAGCCATTGCGTACGTGTGCACGGTCGAATCGTCGACGTCTCCTTCTTCGCTGGTGTAATTAGATGGAAACCTGAAATAGAAATTTTGATGAAATACTACGTAATTGAGAAGTATTATAATGAAACACTAACCATCCGGCTTGTCCCTGGGATTGCCCGCGCCACCATCCGTCGTTGCTTTTTTCTAAGATCAAAATACGCGTTCCTTTCGTGAGCGAAAGCTCGTCCGACTGCTGAGCTTGGTAATTGTATTTTACTATAGCGGTGCCGATTGCCTCTGAAGGATCCGGCGGAGGTCGTCGGGCACCGCCGCCCGGAGAACCTCCACCGCGAGTCGGCGAACCACTCATCGGGAGGGTTTTGGAGCCAGATCCTTTTTTCACCTTCTTTTTAATGCTACAAAAAAAAACAATAGATAAACAAAGATGTTTCCAGTAAAACTTATGAATATATACTACAGATTTAAATAAAAATACATAATTCATTACGATTCAAGTGTTAAATCAGATACATTAAAATTTGATTAAATGACTGATTCTTGGAACTGCGTAAATATAATGTATGACTGTTTTACATAAAATTTAAAGTCAAAATATCAAATGTTGACAGCTCCTGTTGAATACATTATTTTATGAATGAAAATGATTATTTTAAATGAAAAGCAAGATTATTATATAATTGTAAAAAATTAAATTATAAATAAATATGATTCATTCAAACAACAAACCAGATTGTTATTCAAACAAATAGCGGCCCGTGGACCTATCAGTTTTCTACCCATATGAAAAATTTCTCATCGTTAACTAAAATCATTACTGCATGATCATAAATTTAGAACGACATGTTGAGCTTTTGTGCTAGCTTCTGAATCGTTAATCTCAGATCTGCTTTGACGGCAGCCCTAATATTCTCACTAGCAACTCCCAAGGAAATTTTTAGAACCACATTTGAAACTTTATAAATTTAATGGCATCCCTACCCATTGCAATACAAATGTTTTTAACTGCTATTGTCGCATCATGAGTAAGTTGAAACTCATAAAGCATAATATAGCTTAACTGAGATTATTTTATCTCCATTGCCATTGTTGATTTGGGTTGAAAATATCGAAACAAAAAATATCCCATTACTAAATATAAAGCACCATTGATACTACTACTGTCAACAAACACAAAAAGAATAGTGAAATTATCGCTAATTTATAAAAAGTTATACATTTTTACAAATGTAAGAAAAAAGAACGCAAACAATTAATGTGATAACTGATATGCATCCGAACAAGTGATTTCAGTCATTAGGGAACAAACTTCTATATATAATATAAAAATAAAAAAGCATGAGTTTTTCTCTTTATTGCCTTAGTTTAGTAATATTGATCATAAGTTTCAGGCTAAAAAATATAATAAAAGTTATTAATAGAAGATAACAAGTATTTATATTCCCACTGAAGCATATCTATAAACCACAACAGAATAACGAATAAAGTACCAATTTTAAAAATGACTGTATATCTGCATCACTAGTCATTCAGTTCTAGTTAAGCAAATAAACAGCAATTGGGTCGACTACTGCTAGATTAATCTAAAACGAGTGCCTCTCAAAAACTTTACGGAGTGAACCAATAAGTTATATTTTAAATATAAAGAATTGCAGAACAACTTTTTGTTCCACAGATTTATAAAAAATTGCTTGAATAAACCATTTTTTAATCTGAATCTAAGCATAATATTGACAAAAAAGCATTCTTTAACACTTTATGAGCTGTTCACGCCATAAGGCGTCACTTAGAAAAGAACTAGGAATCAACCTAAGAATCAAATGAAGCATATCTAAGCCAAATTTTGACCAATACGAGAGCGCAAAAAACAATTATCCCTTCTCAGAAGTGAAAAATTCACGTCAAAAGCAATAAAATCGTGCCATTGGCGTCGCAGTGGGAACGCTCGTTACCAAGCTTTCCCACGGAGCAAAAGTTGGGTCAGTCAGTCTGTAGTCGTTTTTTTAATATTCGAATTCATAGTATTTCATTAGACATTTTTCTAACCAAAATTCCAAAGGTTTCCAAGAATCCACTTTTTTTAACAATATTACGATTTACAATAGGTTATAATCAAACGAAGCATATCTAAACCGAATTTTAACCAATAGGTGAACGCAAAAAACAATTATCCCTTATCAGAATATCAAAAATACACATCAAAAGGAATAAAATCGTGCCATCATAACACGATTTTATTGATTTTGATGTGAATTTTTGACTTTTGAGAAATCAGAATTGTTTTTGCGCCCTCCTATTGACCAAAATTCGGTTTGAATACACTTTGACCAATACTCTCATATCAGAAGTCCATAGTAATATCGGTAAATATAGCTATCATATTTTTAAAACATAGTGTAATATCGAAGTGAAATATGCGAGACGTAACATCTGTCTGCATTCCTTCCGCTTATTTTCTCCTGAGAGTTGAGTTGGGTTGGGTTAGTTTGTATTTCGGACTTGAACTAATAAAAGTTCTAAGTCTATAATTAGTTTTACATCTTTAATTGTGTTAGGTTTGGATTTGAACAGCAAAAATTAATATTAAGTCTCTATATGAACGCTATAGAATCTAGCGTTTCCACTGCGGCAGACGATTTATTGTTTTTAATGTGGATTCTAAACCCCCTTGAATTTGGCCAAATACATGTTAAAAATATATGTCTTCTGCTTTTGCCCTCCCTCCCCTGTAAAATAATGAAATGTCGTCAACTCGCTTGTGAAAATGAAGAGATGTTTTTTAAACTATTTTAGTTAATATTACATTTGTAATATCTTTGGTTCAAGTGCTAAATAAATACATTAAAATAAAGTTGAAATGATGAAATGCACAAATTTGTGCACACGGTATTCAATGCGTTAAGAGAGAGATTTTCGAGTCATATCATATAATTTAGTCATCAACATTTTGTACTCAAAAGATCTACCTCAATTAGTATATATGAATAAATTATAACGTATTAAAGTCTGTCAATTTTACAATTGGTTAATAGTTGAAAAAAAAAAGGAAATTTACCTATCGAACAACGAAGGCTTCTCCTTCTTGACGTAATTGCTAGGTACGTATCCGGATTGGTTGCGCGAGTTCTGCACCCTCCACCAGTGTTTGGAGTCGTCGACCAGCAAGTACCGTTCGTTTTTCCGCAGGTCCAACTCCTGGCTGCCCTGCGCCGCATAGTCGTACTTGGCGACGACATAGCAGCCGTCCTCCTGGTTGGCCTTGCCGTGCCGCATGTTAGCCATGAGGGAAGCGTGGGGTGCGGGAAGCGGTTTGTTTGTCCAATTTGAATCAGGAATGTTACGCAGAGACCGCGTCTCCAACATGACACCACTGAAACGGGCTCTGACGTCACTTTCCCCTCAAACCAACAGAAGCAGCGCACAAAAGAAGAAGGAAGAACTGGAAGAACGGCCAAAGTGTATCTTTCTACAGTGTGCCGAATCTATCTGAAAAATCATATTATTATTAATAAGTAATAAAATATTAATTATAAATGGTCAGAATAAAAGTATTTTATAAAATTTATAAACAGAAATGAGCAATAAATTATTTATTTTAGCGTTAGAGCAATAACAACACTATTGACTCGATAAATAAGAGAAAAGACGATAAACTAGTTGCTTCAGCACCATTTTATAATATTGTTGAAAATTACTCCACATATACAAATAAGAGAATCGTTATTGATAAATATTTATTGAAAAGTTGTAACAAAAATAATATAATTAAATTTTATTTTCAACATTTAAATTTTCAACAATATATTTAAAGAGCAAACTATAGGTAGTTTAGACCAAAAATTAAAATATTAAGTATTTTAAAGCGATGGACACTATTCGTAGCGTTAAGACCACAATTTTACGTTCAAATTGAACACACACACAAGGAAATCGAATTGATTATCCTTCTAAAAATACAACAACAAAGAACATTTCACAATTTCGCGCAAGGTTGACGACGACAAATGTATGTCACTTTTTTGACAGCCGACGGATATTGCGGGGCGTTATAAAATAATTACACAACTTTTATTAAAAACGCTGGGTCTCTAGGTCGAGATAATGGATATAAATTTGATAGTAAATTGGACGAAAGCGAACGAACAGATAAGCCAAAAGATGGACCGTCGCCCGAGCGAAAGCGCACTTCTAAAACGTCGGCCGACGGATAAAACGGGGATTAATCAAAGACGAGCTGCTCGCGGCCGCTCGATTGCGGATATATCGACGCGTAAAACGGGGCGGAGACGCACCGGGGCGAGGCAATCGGCGAGCGGGCGTCTGGCCTGTGGCCGGCGGCGCCGCACTACCGCACTTAAGGCCAAACGGCGGCCATGTGCGAAACCTTTTCGCCAACTAATCAATTCCAACAATTTTTATATATCAAAACTTTATACTACTAGAACACTAAAATTAAAAAGGCCATCTCGGAAGGCATCGAAATTATTCTGTTATATTTTTCTACAAATCTGTTATTGATTGAGAGTTTTCCACGAATAATAATTATAATTGTTTGGAGACGGATGGCAGTAGTATTTTATTGCACATAGTCGAAGTCACATGTTAGAATAAATTAGGTTTAGTGAACGGTGGAGCTGTGCGAGACCGCTAAATTTGCCTGTCAAAGAGAATGTGTCCCTCACGCCACAGTGTTAACAGAGTGTCGTCAAGTTTTGGTCATGATAAATCTAAATAAATACATATATAAATGGGCTCAACAGTACTACCCCTAGCAATTTTTAATTACGAATTTCAACTAGGAAGAGAAAAAGGAGGCCTTGGCGTTGCTGCTATACACACGATAAGGTCGGGGAGCTGGGTTAAAAAATAATAAAATGCTGAAGGCACAATGGTAACAAAGTCGTGACGTATGGTGAGCGAAAATCGGTACGTGGCATGCTTCTGGCGGCGTGGACCCAATGTAGACCCGGGCGGCACGTATAGCAAAAATTATATTTTCTACATATGCACATTTTATAGATTTAATACTTTTACGTTAAATTATTTTCGCAAAACATGAAATGTATAGAGGGGGGGGGGGTCAAAGTATGATTTATATTAAAAAATGTGCTGTGACTTAAAAAAAATGGGATATACTCACGATTAAAAAATGTTAGGAACCTGTGTAATAGTAATTACTAATTTCAATATTAAAAAAATATGCCGTAATATTAAGTATAGAATATTCAAGCCGGACCTGTTACAATTGCATTTTGGCGCCCCATTAGGCTTGTGTTCGGGGACATATGGCTTCCTCTGCCCCCCACGGTACGGTCCTGACCGGAACTTAACAACGGAACTATAACTTCGCTTCCGACTCATAATAACGAAAGTTAAGCTGAACTCGCACCGAGCGGAACTACGCCGAATCGATCGAGACTATAATGAATCGCTCCCAAAATAACCAAACAAAAAACCCTAGTTTAGCATTATGTTCGAAAGATGACGGTCCTTCCAGGAAGCGTAATCGAATAGATGAAGCAGGCCGTATTAGGGTATAGCTCCACCTCTAATCATCCCCTTGGTAAAAATTGCTTTTAATACATTGCATACCGGTTATTTTGTCTCAAAACGCGGCCGAGACAACTTAATATTATTACAATTGTAGAAAACAAACAAAAAAAAAGACGTTGAAACGATTTATACTATACATAAGGCTGAAATAGTGGACAGTGAAAAATTAATAGAAAATGCCTACCAATAAGCAAAAATGCATCGCAGATTACAATAATTTTATGATTGGGGTTGATCTTGCAGATCAGTATTTATCATACAATTTTACATTCAGAAAATCCCTAAAGTGGAGTAAAAAAGTAGCTCTATTCCTCATTCACCGTGTAATTTTAAATTCATTTCGAATTTATAAGAAAAATGTACAACGATCAAAATTTGATTTCACGAATATATGTTGAAACTTGAAGACATGGCTTTACTGAAATAGTTACACCAGACACATCAAGCACACAAGTTTCACCTTCCACTATTGTCACAATAAAGACATCCAGTATTGATCCCAACGAAAGATTGTCAGGCGTTTTAAAAGATCGCGAACAATTTAAAATTACTAGTGATAAAACAATAAGGTAAGGCGTAAGAAGTAATTATCGAGTCCGTGCAAAGCTTAAAATTATAAAGCTAAGTCCCTTCATATGTAGACAGCGTAAAATTCCACTTCATGTTGGTAAATGTTTTCAAGCTTATTACACAAAAAATATCAACGTTTAAAATAGAATATGCATAGTAAATATAAATTAGTGTAACTATTAGTTGTTCGAGTGTGTATCTCTATTGGAGGTGAGTGTGCGTTTTTCATTTTATGCAGTTGAAAAAAAATGTGCAAATATTGAACAAAATGTCAAAGTTGCACGGTTAAGTGCCGTGTTTTTGTTTAAGAACAATTTTTACGGGAGCTAAAAAGGTAATTTCGAAAATTTTTGTTCAAAGACCATCTTGGGAAATTTTGTTCGGAAATTGCTTTTAAATTCAAGTGATTTACAGCTTTAAATTATACTAAATAATTCTATATTATCAGGCTCAAATGTCTATGCCATCTTTAGGTGCCCAGTGAGTTCTGGCGATTTTCTTGATGACTTCTATAGAACCCATCCGCGGTAAAAGGGTTAAGGAAAACACATTTTTTGAGTAAATTGTATGTAAACACTGACTTAAAACGATTTATTTCTTGTCTAAGTTTGGCACCTCTGGAATTTGGGATATAGAATTTTCAAACTATTTTAACCCTTTTGCGCTACGATATTTTTCAAATCCTATCGAGAAAGGCTATCGTTTATAATTATTTAAAAATAATAATTAATAATCATTTATTTACAAACTCTGTTGTGCGTGCGTGCAGTGTCATACTTTATGTACATACGCATGGAACGGTTTGTTTGCCCCCTCTCTCTCTCTCTCTTGTTTGATCGCGCGAGTAAGATACACTGCGAGGTCTATATATAAATGTTACAGTGAATATATATTTTCACTAGTGAATTCCAAATTATTATATTTACACTAGTGAATTCCAAATACAATTTCTTAAGTAGATATGTATTTCTACTAGCGAAAATATAATTGCACTGACAGTCGCTAGTAAAATTATATGCTGCTCTAAAACTAATTATAGTTTTAGAACTTTCATTAGGTCAAGTCCAAAATACAAACTAAGTCAACTCATCTCTCAGGGGAAAATAAGTGGAAGAAGAAGTACAGACAGACGTCAGATCTCACATAATGCTTCATAGATTATCTACATTTCGATATTACACTATATTTTAAAAATATGATCAGACGTCGAAATGTCGCTAAGTGAGATGCAATACGCCAGCCCTCACATCTCAAAAAGTTATAGTATTGTGTTGAATAAATCCAGTATGAGTGAGAGATAAGGCATGCGGTCCGCGTGTCTTCATCTCTCACCAAGGTGCATGCCTTGGGATTGTAAAAATATTCTAAAATTAAATATTTTTATCATTTACGTAATTATGAAACGTAATAGCTCAGAAAATCGGCTATAAATAACCACATCAAGGGAGCGGCTAAAGCCAACTGCAGCGCGGGCGGGCTGTCTTGCGTAGTCAACTAATTGCTTATCGAGAATTGAATTGGTCGCGCATGCACACTATAACTTCAACCGTTACTCGTGCTTCATGCGGTTAATATTTTGAATCTGTCTATTTTTCCAGCCTTCATGTCTCGCAATGGGAGCTGCCGGCTTCCCATACCAATAGCCGGGCATGTGTGAAATTATGGAATTACAATAATAGGATTTGAAAGATGGATTGTGAATTCAGAAGAGAATTAATAATGTTTGACCAAATAATTAAGTATGAAGATCAATGGGATTCTAGTGCTGTGATTAATGCAGAAGCTATCTACAAGATTTAGAATTTCATTTTTATCTTATCTATTTTCACCCATACTTAATTCTGCCGATATTTTGCAAAAAAAAACATTCGACATGTCTTATTGTAAGTGAAATAAAAAAATAAATGGAATTTTTTATAACAAAAAAGATTTTTTTTACTTATTATGGGACAAAGTCTGGATTGAAGGGTTATATAGAGAAAGAAATCACGATGATAATAAGGTCTGAAATTGATGTATAAAGCTCGATATTTCAAAATACTTGAAAAAATTCCACGAATACTAGCGATCGTTTATTGATAATTTAAAATTGATGACACTTTTAAACATGATTAAATTTAAGGAATAGGAAAATAATTTTCCAGAACCACTTTTAATATCTCTTTAACGCTCGTTTGGGACTTTTTTTA
Organism: Plectrocnemia conspersa; assembly: GCF_051122295.1. NCBI lineage: Eukaryota > Metazoa > Arthropoda > Insecta > Trichoptera > Polycentropodidae > Plectrocnemia > Plectrocnemia conspersa. Next base: position 1,326,489 of record NW_028277178.1, on the reverse strand, counting down.
AATTTTATGTGGTTGAAAAGTGTACTTATAAATTGCATCAATAATGTGATTATTAAAAATGAACTAAAAGATATTTTTAGGCGGATGAATTAAATTAAATAAAATTAATTTTTACCATACCGGTGAAAAGTGCTTCTGTAGAAAGATCGTTTTTTACAATGAAAAGAATAAAAACATTCATTAGAAATAGTCGAAGTGAAAATAGGTTTTCAGCTCTTGCATAAATATCAATCGAAAAAAAACTTTTAGATAAATTAATGAGACAATATAAGAATACTCAAAAAAATAAATACATATGTTTATCAAAATAATAAAATAAACTTAAAAATATAGTTTTTGTTCCCCCCTCCCTCTGACGCATGCCTCGTTTCATAAGTCACCGCACGCCACTGATATACAGTGGTACCTCGGTTTTCGTCAATTATCCGTCCGAAAATAATCGTTGAAATCCGAAACGGAGGCAATTATTTGTAGTATGTATTAACATTACGAGGCATGTAGTTTTAGTATGTATAATATTAACACTCGCAATCAATAAAAAAAAAGCACAAAAACACTAACACTGGCAAACTAACGCCGACGAAATCCGAGACAAATATTTCGCGGAAAAATCGACGAAAACCGAAACCGACTGTATATATATATTTACTTTTTTTAAATTCGTAAATATTTTATGTATTTCTTCTTAAATTTAATAAGTTACAAATAATTTATTAGTTTTCTTTTATTATATAACTTCAACAATTGTAAACAAATGAAATAGTTATGAACCAGTATTGCGAATTTAAAATGTCTATGCTTTTGTACACATAAACTTCTTATATATAATGTAACGTTTTAAATAATTTAGTAGTGACCAGACAGTTTCTTTTTGGAAACCCTGTCATCCTCGAACAAAAATGTAGGTGACTTTTATTTTATCTTCTGCACCATCCTTAAATGTAGAAAAATTTCCGAGATGACTTTTTTAGTGTCGTTTGATATTTAGAAATATTTTTTTATTATTAAAAATATCCTTAGTATAATGTTTTTGTTTTATACAGTTGAAATGACGAAACGTACAAATTTATGCACACTGTTGCAAGCACAGTATCTGAAACGCACAATGAGTTTGGAAGCTTTGTGGTAATTGATGATTTTCAGACTGCGTGGCTATTATCCAATTCTGTCGATTTCCAAGTGCCATTGTTGTAACCCTCATATTTCCTTGACTATAATTTCAAGGGTATTCCTTCAACTTGATTATCCTTTTTTTCAATCAATTGATTTTGTTTATATTTACAGGGTCATTAAGAAATATTTATTTGATTGCTGTCACTAATTTCAAAACAATGTATAAATATTTGTACGTTTACTGAAGATGAAAGCTGCATTTAAATGTTTATACTGTTGATGATACGCGTATGACTGATTCTTAGATATTCAGTCCGAAGTCAGTTTGATGTTGGATCGATCATCTTATCTCTGAATCGTTTCGTTCACTTTATGACGGATGAATTAAAATAAAATTTTGAATTGTCATATTGATAGCAATAAGAAAGCGGCCGGTCAAGAGATTACGAAATTGAATTTGTTTTAATTGTCATATTGATAGTCGACATTGTTAGCGAAGACGACTCTATTAGCGAACGAGGTCATCGAGTAGATTTTTAGTTTTTAGGACGTCGACTTAAAATTTCAAATTTAATATAGGATAATTTATTAGTAATATACAACATTACATATTTTCACTCGTCGACTTCCACGGGAAAGAAACACGGATAAAAGTTCAGTTCGTGTTTATTTTGAGGAAACCCAGTTGTCTGTTATAAATTATAGTATCCGAGTCGGAATGAAAAAAAAAAACATACAAGTAATAGACGATTAAAAGGAAATTTGAATATGCGCGCGCGTTCGTAACGAAACCGCCGATTATTAAGCCTAAAAAATATTTCTAGTTTATCACATACAAGTATATTTCCTCGATAAATATATGTCGATTTTTGTCTCGCCGACCTGAGTCGGATCGTAAGTAAACGACGATCCGAAAAAGTAAAGCAAAGTAGTCAGTAGTCGCGTCGCGGTATCAAATCTACATTTGTGAAAATATAATATATATGCAAAATTGTCGTCGTCGTCGTCGTCGTCGGACCGCCACTAGAAGTTGAAGCCTTGCTGCGGAGCGCCCGCGCTGGGATCGAACTGGAAGCCGGCGTCTCCGTCCTTGGGGTTGACCATGACGTTGACGTCCTGCGAATGCAACGTCTTGGATTATAAATTATAGGAATACGGCTTTGGGGAGGCGAGAGAAATTACCTCGGTGTCGGCGAAGTACTGCTCGATGATCTCGTAGGCCAGTTTGTATATGTCGACGTTGGGATGCGTCTGCAGCGCTTCGATCTTGTCGAGGCCGCCGCAGTCTTCGATGGCGCTGGCGACGGCCTCGGAGTCGCCGCCGGCCATCTTCATCATGTTGTTGATGCCGTCGAGGACGACGCTGATCACTTGCGAGTCTTTACAGTCCAGCAGCTCGCAGAAGGGCGGGAGCACGTTGGCGTTGATGAGCGTCCAGACCTGGTCCTTGTTGCCGCTTATGGTGAGGTTGGAGACGGCCCACGCCGCCTCCTTCTTGGTCAGGAACTCGCCCTGGGTCAGGTTGAGCACGATCTTGGGCAGGAGGCCCGCGTCGATGACGGCTTGCACCTGAGAGCGGTTGCCGGCGGTGATGTTGGACAGGAACCAGACGGCTTCTTTGCGGATCTTGTCCTTGAGGTGCTCGAGGAGGGCCGGGAAGTGGTCGAGAGCGCCGCAGTCGAGCACGGCCTGCGTCTGCTCGTCGGAGCCGGTGACGATGTTGCCGACGGCTCGGAGCGCGGCCGTCTGCACTTTGTTGTCTTTGTGCGAGAGGAGCGGGATGAGCTTGGGCACGACGCCGCAGTCGATGACGAGCTGGATCTGCTCGTTGCCGCCGTCGGTGAGGTAGCTCACGGCCCAGATGGTGTCGATGAGGATGTTCTGGTCCTGGTGGTTGATGAGCAGGAGGAGCGCGGGCAGGATCTGGCAGATGGTCTCGCGCGGAGGCGGCGGGTCCTTGTTGCGGCACAGGTTCACGATCACCCAGGTGATGTTGCGCAAGAAGGTGATGGGGATCTCGGGGCGCACGAACGAGAGGAGCGGGGCGACGACGCCCAGCTCGATGACGTAGTCGCGGAGCGCGGGCCCGTCGCCGATGATGTTGCCCAGCGCCCACACGGCCTGCTCGCACACGTTCTGCTGCGGCGACATGAGCAGGTCCAGGAAGTGGGGCACGGCGCCCGCCTGCACCACCCGGTTCGTCTGCATGGACGTGCCCGAGGCGATGTTGGTGAGCGCCCACGTGGCCTCGAACTGCAGCGAGGGGTTGTCGGCGGCGGCGAGGCAGGCCACGAGCACGGGGAGCACGCCCGCGTTCACCAGGTCGTCGATGGGCGGGTTCTTGTCCGAGGAGAGCATCTTGCGCGCGGCCTGCACGGCGTTCAGCTGCATTTGCGGCTCGTCGACGCGCGCCGCGTCCTCCACCAGCCGCACCAGGTTGCAGCTCTGCAGGCCCTGGTGGTGGGCGGCCGCCGCCGCGTCGTCGTCGTCCGCCGGCGCCGTCGCCGCCGCGTCGAACACGTTGCGTCGCTTCTGCAGCGTCTCGTCGCGCTTGTTCTTGCGCAGCTCCACCGTCACTTCGTTGCGCCGCCTGCGCATCTCGTCCGAGTCGCGCGCCTTGTTCTTCCACGCCCCCAGCCGGGTGCGCGCTCCGTCGCCCGACGCCATCGCCTCAGCCGTCGCCGTCGCCGTCGACGTACGTCCGCCGGCCACGCGCGGCCCGACCTTGCCGCACCGACTCGGTGTTGCCGCACCGCGCGCTTTTGTCACTCGACGACCATGATCCGAATTGAGATTGACTATGATTTTAATTTAAAGTTAAAGATGTGAGTGGGGGACTTTTCGCTGAGGATTCACCGACCGCTCAAAAATATATTTCCATTTCTCTTCAACCTGAAAACTTGTCTTGGAAAAGTGCTCGCTGCTGATCTATAAATCTAGCATAACAACTCACGAAAGAAGAAGAGACTCTGAATCGGACAAAATCACCACTGGAAAAGGAGTGGGACTCCTTCAACGTATGTATTGAACTGGTGAGAGACTGATCATTTTAATTTATAACTAGTCATTTCAGATTTAAAGTATTGTAACAAAAATCCAGAATAACTTTGTAATAATAATAATTTAATCAAATTTTGTTACAAAAATTGTTTTTTTGTTACATACGACAATTACGAAATTTATCGCTAATTTTTGAGAATGTACAAAATTAAACAATATTAATAGGTATTAATCAAACGTTGTTATTGATTAATATCATTCATTATCTCGTACACAAACGGTAATATCGATCAAACGATCAATTTTTCGTAATCGACCTTTATCGATCCAATTGATAATATTTTTTTTATCGTTTCGTTTCGTTCATTATCGATTAGAACATTTCACTCCTTAGAACACAAATATGCCATTTCTTGCAATCACTCTTGCGGTTTCTATTCAGAAAATAGTTTAAAAGAATTGGACGTTGGTATAAATTAAGGTACCACTTCACTCATGACAATTTGCAAACGATTATACAAGAAACTAAGCTCGATGATTAGAAAAATATTATTCGAATGGACCAAGGATCATTTGACACATTATTAGAGATAATCTGGCCAAATATTCAAAAAGAAGATACCGACATGTTTCAGGCTATTTCTGCTGATCAAAGGCTCTCTATAACAATAAGATACTTAGTAATTGGTACGAATTTGCTAATATAGCTAATTTATATAATTTATCTAATATAGCTAATTGTTTATACACTAAACATACACATAAAAAAAGAATTTAATTTCTAATGCACAAAGGTGTTTCTTCACTTCATTGAGGAAGCCCGGAACATTTTTACTTCTGCTGATTGTCCTAGGAATATTATTACACAAATTCACACCTCCGTACAATATTCCCCTGGCAGAAAATGATTAAAAAAGTTGAAAAAATAATTTAAATGACTTTACAGGAAAAACGGAGGGTGATAATTTTTTTAAATTACTTACATATTTGAAAACAGCGTGTATTAAATTACTAAAATCAGCTATTTTAATCTTTCGGCAAACCAAAATGTATTAAATTTGTCGAGTATTGTACTATATTACTTACTTCAAAAAATCATTCAAAGAAATATTAGGTATCTTTTGAACAATCTCACGCAACTCGCCGTAAAATAATAATTATTACATTTTAATGCTTTTTTGTCAAACAAAGGTTTTTGCGATGATAGTTTTTCACACTCGTTGAGGTTTTTCTATGCCGGCACGAAATGTTGTTTGCTTATCGTAATTCATAGATTCGATTATAAAATTTGTATTTTCAAACAATACTTTGGCGACGGGATGGTGACTGGTGGCAATCAGATACAGATTGAGCCGCTGCTGTAGTGTTTTATTGAATTATTTAAAGTTGTTTACATGGTGAATATACAATTAAGGGGCACGAGCCCGCGACGCGCTCGAATGCGCCGAGGGTTATCAGTAGAGAGAAACCGTCACGCCAGTGTTACCCAAGGGGCGCCTAGTTTTGACCCCAACAATACTTTCGGAATTTTAATCTTTTAATTTCTTGAAAGCACCGAATATCGTTGCCCGGAAGGGCTTAACTAATCTCTAAATCGCTTTTGCAGAATAGAAAAAAAGACGGAGAATTTTGGTTATTTGAAATCGTGTGATAACAGATGTTTAATTTAAAAAAAATTGGGTACCGGTTAAAAATGTTCCAGTTCCGATTTTTGTGTCAAATGCATAAAGTAATAAAATTTTGGAGTAAAAATTGAAATCGATAATTATTTATACTAGCAACACTAAACGTCATTCTATTGCGATACGTCGAACGTTTGCAAGTTTCGGTGAGTTTCCATGGCATTCTCTAACATTTTCGCTGAATAGATTATCTTATAATAACTTATAACCTCGTAATAAGTCAACTGTAGAATAGGTCGTGTTAAATATGCGCAATGATTAGAATATTGCACAACATTTTTCAGAATTGCGCACGAATTTAAACGATGTTGTCTCGGCTGTGCGGAACTGGCATGTGCCAGGGTCTGGGAGCCGCCAGGACGGTGGGGCTCTGGGGCGCGCGCGAGGGCGGTCTTCGTGCGGCCTCCGGCACCGGCGGTAGAATTAGAGCTCGACTGATCAAGGAGAAACCGACCTTATGGCAGAGGGCTATGGCGCCAGCTGGCGATGGAGGTGCACATATTTTTTACATATAACGTTAACGTGACCAGATGTCTTCCTTTCGTCCTCTGAACAAAAAATATATTATTTTGCTCACACAGCAATTTTGCCCTCTACAAAAATTCCTTCTTGTTTGATATTTTCAAAATCTGGTCACTTTTATATCGCACTGAAACTAAACCGAATGTATATTTCGTTAGCATTCAGCATCGGAAAGGGAGCGGTGGCCGGAGCTTCTGTGGTGGGCATGGGCGCTCTGTGTTTTTACGGAATAGGTCTTTCTTCCAAGCCTGGCACTTTAGAAATTTCGCAGTTAGTATATGACGTCGTTTAATTATGAATGTTATTTTTGCTACAAACAAACGATAACTCGGTTAAAAGTTTCAGTAAAATAATAAAATCTTTTAGCTTTTGTTAATATTTTTTAGCTTTTGGCCTGAACATGTAAAGGCTCGCATCAAGGACACTTATATATATTTTGGAAGTTCCATCGCTGTGAGCGCTGCTTCCGCGATGGCTATTTTCCGATCTCCGACGATAATGAATTTAGTTACGAGAAGCGGATGGATGGTAAATATTGTGTTGTACGTAAATAGTTTCTTTTCATTATCTTATCAAATTTATAATTAACGTTTTAAGGCTATGCTCGGTTCGTTGGCTTTGATGATCGGAACTGGAGCTGTAATGCGTAGCATCGACTACCAGCCCGGATTCGGAAATAAACAAATGGCTTGGCTGTTGCACTCCGGCGTCATCGGCGCTGTTTTGGCTCCCATGTGCTTCATGGGAGGACCTATTCTGATAAAAGCTGCTTGGTATGTGTACATTATCATTCGTCATAATCGAATAATTATTTTTAATAATCTCTTATCCATAGGTATACAGCCGGTATTGTAGGAGGATTGAGCACCGTAGCTGTCTGCGCGCCGTCTGGTGAATTCTTACAAATGGGAGCTCCTCTAGCCATGGGTCTGGGAGTCGTTTTTGCTTCTTCCGTTGCCGGCATGTTCTTACCGCCCACGACTGCCCTCGGAGCTGGACTTTATTCAATCGCTCTCTACGGAGGCTTAGTTGTATTCGGCGGATTATTAGTATACGATACTCAGAAAATTATCAGCCATGCTGAAAATTATCCGACGTACGGTTATAAGCCTTACGATCCAGTCAATGCGTTAGTATATTTTTATCATTATTTTTATGTCATTTGTGTTTTATCAATTAATAATTTTATTTGTATTTTCAGGGCTATGTCAATCTATTTAGACACTGTTAACATATTTGTACGAATTGCGACTATCTTGAGCGGCGGTGGAGGTAGAAGGAAGTAGACAGCTTCACAGTTTAACCTAAAGTGATCACAGTACTGTTACAACAGTGATAGTAATATTATTTTTTGATTAGCTTGTACAGTACCGTAAAAATTGTAACATAAATTGTATTATTAAATAAATAGTTGTTTAACAGTTTTATCGAAGTTTTCTATGGTATGAAGAAATTCATTGGAAGTAACATCTTCCAATTCTACTAACGCTTGACCTAATGAAAGTTCTCGGTAGTGAGCATTCCCACTGCGACGGCGACGGCACGATTTTATTGCTTTTGACGTGGATTTTTGATTTCTAAGAAGTGATAATTGTTTTTTACGCTCTCCAAAATTCGGTTTAGTATGCTTCGTTCGATTCTAACTTATTGTAAGTAGTAATATTGTTAAAAGTCTTAATATAAATGTTGCCACTGCAACGGCACGATTTTCTTGCTTTTGCCGTGAATTCTAAACAGACGAGCAGGTGAGGTCATTTGCTTCTCTCCTTGAATTTGGCTTGAAAAATCCATGTCATTTAATGGAATATATTGTAAACTAAATTTGTGTGCTAAGAATATTTTGACATTTTCAAAACTTGCTTTGAGATGTCGGGTTACAATGGAAGAGTTTATAAAAATAAAATAAAAAAGTTTGTAAGGCAGTTTTGTTTTTTTGACGCTTTATAATGGGATATTTTCAGGGGGCTTGCGCGAACCTTTTGATGTGAATGCTACGGTTCGTGCGAACCCCCCGTTAATCAGAAAAAAAATACTTTCGTTTTTTATGATTATCAGTGATTTTCTACTACTCTTTCGATTTTTAACCGTTTCTTTCAAATATTATCATATTTCGTCATTTATGGCGCCAATATTCAAATTTCGTTGGTAAGTTTTCTATGTCGATAAAAACGATCTCTACGAAGACGGTGGCATTAGTTTTTGGTAACCACGCACTGACTGTGCGCACATTTTTCGCCTAGCTTCCAAACTTCTCGTGCAGTGGTGAATATGGTGGAGTTTCCTCCTAGGCCTCGAACTAGCCACTCTCAAATGATTTCTAACAAAATCATCAGCTAGTGTGCTACTCTGCCAAATAATATTTCAGTGGGAATATTAATATTAAAAAAAAATGTTAGAAAATATTCACTGCGAATGCGAACCCCCTGGTAAAATTTTGGGAAAGCATCCCTGGATATTTTGTATGTTTACCTAGAACACGGTGGCAAGGGCGAAGCCCCGGCGTCGGGCCATTTGTAGATGGAGCGTTCTGTGACGGGAGATGATCGACAAAGGACAAGAAAAAGCTCCGGCGTCGGCTTTCAGTGAAGGTCAAACGTGCCAAAGGCAACATCCAGGCGTTGAGCTTGAGGGCTCAAGCCTTCGTTGGTGCGTATTTACATCCTGTCTCACTGCCAGGCCGCGGTATAGCTCCATGGTATCTCTAACGTCTGGTGGAAGGAAGGGGTTTCTCGAAACCAAAACTTTCTGACATCAAAAGTACATCATTATGAGAAACAGTATAACATTAAAGAATAAAAATAGATTCTTCACCTTCTAAATTATTTTAATATACTCGATTAAATATACATAAAATTTTAAATTCAACTAGATCGAATCTTGCATCAATTGATTCTAAACGATTTTTTTAAAACATGGAATGAACTTTATAGAAGTCTATGATGCAATTTGTATACATATTACATAATATAAATATAAGAAATGGATAGATATGAGTCTGTCGAATAAAGTATTCTTATAAAGTGAAATAAATTGTAATAAAATCGTTGATTGAAGACGATTCATAATAAATGTACATTTTATATATATACAAATGAAATTCAATTGAAACTATTAAAAATCTATTTTAGTACTACACTCAATATTACTTTAAAAAATCTGTCAATATTAGTTAAATAATACATTTAAATTCGCATATGTATAAAAAAGAATACTTTGGTATCTCTATCTATATAATTATAAAAACCATATTTAATTAATATTTAAGAATCACACTGCTTTATAAATATAAATAATACAGTTAAATATACACTTATTGTTCAACACTTTCATTAGAAAATCACAGAAGTTCGATAGAAGCAAAATTGCATTTTTCATCAAAACGATTTGTAGGATGGGCCAAAAATTACTATTGTTTAACTTTTGGCGATTGCTCGAGCATACAAAAACTTCACCATATTTAAATAGTAATGTACTATGACTAGAAATACGAGGGAGTTCCCAAAATTTTCCAGAATTAGTCTGTATGTATTATAAACGACAAGCAATTTTAAAACACATTTTTTTACATATAAATCTATTTTATATTTGGAAAAAGTGTAAAATTGTCGTGCTGTGAAATTCTGGAAACTTTTGTGTACTGCTTCGTATATTATATATTATATTGATAATAAAATAATTATTAAAGTACTATCTTTGCCCTAATCCGTATTATTTTGACCCACTCCGTACAAACAATCAAAGAAGGGAATATTCACTAATTTAATGATTATCTACGATAATCTATGTCAACACGATTAACATTAACAAATTTTAATTCACTAGCCGATTATGGAGACTGACGTTGAGCCTCCTCTTTAGGATTGATCGTAACAAAAATAATATACAAAATTTGGGGGCAGGGGGAGCAACAGAGGGTCGATCCTAGCGATCGTTATTAAAAAATAGTTGCTGTCATCTCTAGCATAAAAAAATAAACATCTGCTTCAAAAAATATTATTGTAGCTGCTTCTGCGGTATTATAGCTGCGAGTCTCAAAAGAATAATGGCCAAGAGTTTATCCAGCGGGTCTAGCGCGCCCCGCTGCAGCCATTTGGGAATGGTCGTCCGGGCGTGGCTGAAGCCCAGCTTTTGAAGGATGTAGTCCACTCCGTACGGTTCTATTGATTTTCCGCCCCAAGATAGCAGCCTAATGAAGAAATATAGCACGTCTCATAATCGTTCTTGAACTATTAATTGTATTAGAAATTAAATCTTACCGAACGGTAGGCTCTAAGTGCCAAGTCTTGCAGTGATACGTTCTCCAGTCTTTGTCGAATATGTTCACCTTTTGCTCGTTCTTAGAGTTATGCGAATTGTGATCCACCTTCTTTTTAAATGACTGTATTCCAGGGTCGACGTCGTGTGATTTTGAGCTTCCAGGCGTTGACGTCAGATTGTTAGGATCTGGTGACTGAGATCGGCCGCCCATCCCAGATGTCGACATCTATAATACATTTAAAATATTTTAATGCTGAAATTTAAGTCCGAAAAAATATTCGATACACACTAAAACAGCATTGCCATAAAAGGGTTAACCCATCCAATGCTAAGAACGCATCAAGTGTTTTAAAATTACTGTGTTAAAAGTCACAAAATTATCTTAGCAACGCTAGAAATGTTCCTATACGAAAATAAGCGAAGAAATACAAATCGATGTTGCATCTCGCATATTGCTCCATAGTTGGTCTGCACTTTGATATTACACTATGTTTTAAAAATATGATAACTAACCTTACCGATATTACTATGGACTTCCGATATAAAAGGGCTGATCAAAGTATATTCAAATCGAATTTTGATCATTAGGAGGGCGCAAAAACAATTATCACTTTTCAGAAGTCAAAAGCAATAAAATCGTGACGGCGGCGACACAATTTTCTTGCTTTTTTGCGCTCTCTAATTGGTCAAAATTCGATTTAGATATACTTTATTTGATTCTCACTTATTGTAAGTCGTAATATTGGTATAAAAAGTATGTTAGTTAATATGAAGGTTAGATAACCGAGTGTTTCCACTGTGACTGCACGATTTTATTGCTTTTGACGTGGGTTCTAAACAGGAACGTCCCTTGAATTTGGTCAGAAAAATGCATGTCATTTAATGAAATACTATGAATCTTAATGAAATCGAAATATTATTAAAACGATCACTGCTAACCAACTTTTGCCACCCTAAGGAAAAAGCTAAAATGACGACCCTGTATTTCTCCTTCGGAGAGTGCTTTATTTAGTTATATGGATTTCCCATGTTTCTTTAATTATATTTACATCCAATTCATCAGTTCCATTTTTTATTTTACAAATTATGTTGTGAACTTCATCTAAAGATACTGATTTAAATTCTCGAAATTTCAAATGTTTCATTATTGTATTGTAAAAAAAATCTCACCGTTCGTTCTTTCTCTTTAATGTACGAAGAAATCAGATCATGCAGGAAGAAGAACGCCTCAGCATCTACAGTCACGAAGATATGGTCTTCGAACTCAGTAATAAAATGACACTCGACAATAGTCTTCTCATCTAAAAAAAATACAACCTCAATAATATGAGTCAGCACTAAAAAATTAATTCAGAGGCAAACCTGGATTAATCGGCATTTTAGTTTGCTGCGAATGCTGCGTCTTGAGATGCAGCTGCAGCGAGGGCAACGAAAATATGACCTCTCTAGTATGATGCGGATCCACGAGCTTCGTACTTGTATTGGAAGTGCTCCTCTGAGGTCTATCTCTATCCCGATTGTCCCTATCTCTCTCTAAAGAGCCGCCATCGCGCTCCAGCGACGGGAAGCATTCAACGGCTGCAAAGCAATCGTTTAAATAATTCCAATGCTTGTTTACAATTCACATATAAATCTGATAAACCAACCATCTATGTCGCTGTTGAAGAAAGCGTAATGGAACCACTCTTTCAGCGTCTTGAACTGCGGTGGGAATATCATGTTGCGACTCATTCGACACACCGTCGCCATGGAATCGTGCTGAACGGCTGTGCTTCTGCTCGCACCTAAGCTTGCGGTGAGACTTTGAATCAGCTTTATATTCACATCACCTGAAACATTAATTAACGCCGTTAATAACGGGTTACTACAAGTAACCTGTTATTAACTAATTACCTCCATCTACGGGCACTTGTTGGACTTCAGTCGCGAAACTTATAAAAGTATCTTTTAAGCTGAACAAAGCCCAAGATTTTGATTTGAAGTTGATGCCGTGGAAGCATCCGAGTGATACGTGAGCTCCTTGCAGCTCCATAGTACCTCCTAAAACAGTGCCTGAAACATATTTATTAGATTAGATTTTAGAACTGATAATTCTGTACTAACTCTTTAAAATATACCGTTTTTTGGCAATCCCAATGGTAGTGCAGAAAGCTGCAATCCCGATATCAAGTATAACGCTTTGTGCCAATGCTTATTGTGACGATATTCAACACCATCAACTAATAACATAAAATATAATAGGGTTATATATATATAGACTATATTATATCTAACTAATGACATATCGATAAAGGCACGTACCGCAGTCCTTTTTACTTTTGCCAGGTTTTGCGGCGTTGTTGGCGTTAGCGGAATATGACGTGTATAAATTGCTAAATACTCTTTTACTACTCTTGAACTGCTGCGTGAAGAACTCTTCCAACTTTAATTGCATCTTGAATAAATCGGGAGTTGTGCTACGACTGATCAATAATTGCAGCTGTTGCCAATTAAGCGTGCCGTGAACGAGGATTATAGCTGGCCTGTAATTTAGTAACGAGCATGTCAAATTCATCTTTAGTAAAACTAAATAAAAATATTTTTTTAAGAGACTGCATTGTTTTTATATATGTTCATAAGTCTAACATTAGTTTAAAAGCTATCTTATCGTCCCGCAAGCTCAAAAAACTAAATATGATCGATTTTTTTTAATGGAAAATAGACAAATTTCTTAAAAATAAAAATACAGATTTTTCTGAGCTGAAAACTGGAAATAAACATAGCCAATACTAATCAGGAAAAGGTGGAAATAACAGATTGAGTGTTCATTATGTAAAATTCGTCACACATTGAATTTAATAAGCTCGTTAAAACTTATGGGTTTGTGTTAGTTTTCTGAATACTTCAAACATTTTTGATCAAAGCATTTATTTTTTAAAATGGATTTTAAATTGTATATCTAATATTGTAAAACTTTTGTTCAACACAAACAAGAAGCATACACATTTATTTATTTTATTTATTTTTTAGATTAAATTAAGACCATCGTGGCCTAACAGGTTACCCCAATGCGCCACGATGGTCGAAAACAAATTTTAAATTTATAAAACATAAAAAACGTATATATACATAAATATAACAATACTTAAACATAACAAAAAATTATAAAATATCAAAATTAAATGATACAAACTGGATCAGAACCTCGTAGCTAACATTAAATAAGTCAATATGTAATGTCAGCGTATTAAGGAGCCGGATGGCCACAGATATAGGCGAGTCGGCAAGTGCGGATGTCCTAGCCCTAACGGCCATCAAAAGAGGTCTCGATCGTGATTCTCGAAAATGTTTCGGAACCCAAAACTGGAATTTCTCGAGAATAGCTGGATTGTCGACAGCACCTTTTAGTGATCTAAAAAATGCTTAGCGACATACAGCTTTCTGCGAGAATTCAGCGAATCATATCCCAACGCTCCTAAAAGAAAGGCACTGGGATATAAGTACGGATAATAACCAAATGTCCTTTTGTAAAGGTATCTTAAATACCTTTTTTGAATTTTTCCACTAAAAGGGAATATTTGGCTAATCGGGGATTCCAAATTATAGATCCCGATTCAAGAATGCTACGAACTAAGGTGTCATAGAGGATGCGAATAACTGACGGATCGTCAAAGTGAAAGGCATTCCTCATAACAAAGCCGAGCATCTTGGAAGATTTATCACAGACGTCGTGTATGGGTAGAGAGAACCTTCATTTGCTCTCGAAAGTGATTCCGAGATCTTTAGTGGAAGTTTCTCTAGTCAAAATGTTACCACCGAGATGGTAGAAATTAGCTGATGGCGAACGGGATCGAGAAAATGACACAGTATGGCACTTTCCGACACTAAAGGGCAAATGGTTAATGGAAGCCCATCTCCACAGAGTCTAAATCACTTTGTAGAGAGGAGTCCACAACAGATCGAATGCATTTATATAATTTTAAATCATCTGCGTACAGAAGAAAACCTGAATTTTTAATTGCTGTATTTATGTCATTAATAAATAACACAAAAAGCAGAGGTCCCAGATTAGATCCTTGAGAATCCCCCGAAGGGGTAAAATATTCTTTTGACAATCGTCCACCATAGGTTACAAACTGTCTACGATTGCTTAAATAGCTCGAGAATAACCGAGTTAAATTATCTGAGCAACCGAGGTTCGACAATTTATTTAATAATAACCTATGACAAACTTTGTCAAAGGCTTTCTTAAAATCTGTATACACGACGTCTACTTGAATTCCCGCATCGAGAGAAGTTGTCACCGTTTTGGTGAACGACAGAAGGTTAGTAACAGTGGAACGGGCAGGACGAAACCCGTGCTGTTGGTCTAACAAAACTTGCCGAATGTGATTATAAAGATATTTATGAATAATTATTTCAAATAATTTAGCAGGAGCTGACAACACTGCGACTGGTCTATAATTCTTTATATATAATTTGTCACCCTTTTTATGAATAGGGGTGACTTTTGTGCATTTCCATAGATCAGGAAATGATGATGTTTTGAGAATCAGATCATAAATACATTTTAGAGGAGCAGCGAGACTTACTTCGCAACCCTTCAAAATAAAATCGGGAATTAAATCAGGTCCAGAAGAACGCCTTGTCTTTAATTTATTAAATCCGTATTTAAGATCTGAGTGCTCAGTTTCATTGATGGTCAGTACTGAAGACCAAGAACATGAAGAAGGAAGCGACTGAGCAGAAGGCGAAAAAGATTCCTCGAAAATAGAACGAAAATATTGCGCAAAACCGTCAGCAATATTTTGTGAACCGTCCAATGTTTTATCGTCGAGGTTCATCACTTTCGACGTCGACTGAGTAGCGCGTTTAGTGTTAATGAATTTCCAGAACGCTTTGGGATCACTAATTATTTGTTTTTGGCAACTTTTGTAATAATTGCGATGACAGGAAATTATCAAACACTTAACTTATTTTTTATATGAGACACTTATTTTTTATATGAGACATAACATTTAATCAGACTGACGCATAATAATTACCTATTGGTGGTAACATGATGTGGGTGCGTCTGAGCTATGTGCGCCATCCACTCGTCATTTAAAGCGACGCTGAGGTTACTGACTCGAGCCATCAGCATTGAAGTACCCATATAATCCAACCGTAGCTCTAAAGCGTTAAGACTTAATCCGCAATTGTGGTTAGGATTCGAACCCGGTTCTTCGATTATATGAACTGGAACATATTCTCACATGGATTATTTAGTTTAAATTAATAATAAAATATAAGAATAAAATTAAATACCAAAAGTATCTATGGTAGATAAGCTAATTGTGCCGCCCACGATGCCGCCTTTGGCGTCTAGAGAACTGCTACCCAATCCGACTCCAACGCACATATTACGATGTCCCGTACTTCCGATATTTAAGCGTCCCATGGAATGAAAGTCTTTGCTCAGCCAACTATAAAACCAATATAATATATTTAAATAATAACGATATGTTATATAATATATAAATATATTTTAATACTCACGTAACATTGCCCATTACATTTCCCATGTTCATGTGTACGTTTAATTTTGTAAAATTGAACGCAAATAAGACGAGCGTTTCCCAAGCTGCAGCCGGAGATTCGGTCGAACTCGATTGATTGGTTTCTAAGCTGTTTCCTCGACCGTCTGTTGATTTTTAAAGTTATAAAATATATTTAGAGCTATATCATTTCTCAACATACCTTTTAATTTTGGAATAATGCTGTTGTGCTTCGCTTTATCTTTCTGAGACACAATTGGAGACATGGTCTTTGATTGAGAACTATTGAACATAAAAATAAATCATAGCAATACTCAATAGTGTGATTTTAGGAATCAATGAATAAACATACGTATCAACATCGCAGGGTGCACTCAAACTAACGTCACCCAAAAATAACCGTCTCACTATGGTTCTCCTATACCACGCTTTAGGAAAAGCTAAAATCTCCGTCAATCTTCGCATATCGTACTTGAACGAAGCTGAACCAATGTCGATTATAGCTGAAATAAAATGGTTGTTAAATAAAATGTATAAAGAGAAGAACCATTCGAATAAGACTTACTGGAGAACCTAACTACGGCTGTTGATTGATCTGATTCGCTCTGATAGTCCAACTTTCTGGATCTAGACAGGTGGAATTTGACGAATTCGACGTTGATGCTGAGCGAATCTTTCCTTTCATTGTCAGACAATGGAGACCATTGCGGTTCTTTGATTCCTGGTTTTTTGCCACCATACGGATGGAATATATATACAGAGAAATCAGCTAAACAACCAGTGACGCTTAAACCTCCCATGGCAACACCAGGATGATTCATATCGCTGAAATGCCAATAATGTTTTTGCTCACTCAGCGATATAGATAATGTATTCTACATAATACATATTATATAATACTTACTCTTGTTGAGCTCGTTTCGAACTAAAGACTATATCCAAAGACGGCAATTGGAGCATACATTCGACCCTTGACACTGGAAGACACGAGAAGCGGAACGTCGAAGGCTGCATGTGGAAGTAGACTATTACGTCCACAGGGAATGAAGCGTACACATATTGACCGTACGACGTCGCCTCTCCCGTATCATCTTTCTCAGACATGAACATAGAATTAGACGTTTCCGGTGTGGATTTGGTCGGTATCGGTTCTAGCGTTTGTTCCAGAAACTCTAAAATGTGTGGACTAATAATAGTCTCTTCGGGAATGCTCTGGAGAGTCATCCAAGCGAACAGAGACGCTTTTTTGATTCCCACTTTCTTGGCTGACGTTAAATTGAGTTTGGCGTTTCCGCTCTGAGGCGATGCGATTTCATCTTGGACCGTTTTCGATTCGTAATGGACCTTAACATCCAAGCCCGGAACGTGGAAGATAGTCAAATCGATCAGGTACTGATTCCGCGTGTGTTGAGAATAATGCGCTTGGTACGTATTGTGTGTTGAATACTGCGATTGATTCTGCTTGCTGTGCTTTCTGGATATAGACGGACTTGATGGCGTTTGTTGAATTTGACTATTGTTTGTGAGATCCACTAAACCGCCCGAAGCAGATCTCTCCTTGCGTATTTTTATATGACTACTGAAAGAACATTGTCAAAAAATTCGCAAACTGCATTGTAATAATATTTGTATTATTTAATAGACTTACATTTTATCTTCTTCTCTTCCAGTGTCCTTTGTATGAAGAACACACTTTCCACTTTTGATCAAGACTTTAACGTCAAGTTCAAAATCAATGTTAGGTTCTTGATTCTTCTTTCCGCTACCACCAACAGATGAACTATCCAATGGTAGTAAACTGTAAAACATAATATTAATTGTAGTGCGCTTGTAATTTTTTTAAATTAAGTACATCTTACCTTTGTATAGGCTTTCTTCTGAGTTGAACAGTGTCTCCGTGAATATCGATATGACTGCCCCAACTATCGGTCTGTTGAAAGTTTGCTTCTTCGTGAACGTTGGAAGTAGAAGCACTGCCATTCGGAAGCGACGACTGCCTCGTGATTGTCGGATTGAACGTCACAATCCTGCCGTAGTTTACATTTCTATCCCTCAAAGAGGACGTTCTCGACAATCCCGGATGAGGCGAATTCTCGACCGAGCTCCAATTTCCGTCTTCTAAATTATGGGTATCGGAGTTCAGCATCGATATGTGTGTATCCAGATCGCCGGAAGGTATGAGTGTCTCTTCAGAGCCTTGATCATCTTTTGTGGAAAGACTTGCGACTATTGTACTATCGCAGCTGAAATAAGAGTTAAAATTTAGCAGATTTGCACTCGAACATCCCCAGCAAACACCCGCCTCCCTTTTGGGAGAGGGTATATAAGACTTATGGCCCTACAGCGTCAGACTGTTTGAGTCTTGTGAATGTATGGGAATATCATCTAATATAAAAAACACTTTAGCATCGGGTAAAAATTATGTTAAAAGTCTTACTGTAGTGGGGCAATTTTGCAAAAATTAATCAGTTTTGATAAAACTGCTATGATTTTCAAACTAGTATGAATTTTAAAACAAAAGTTGTAGGACTATTTTATCTTAACCTGAAATATTTAAATGAAAACTTTTTCGATGGTTCACATACTATTTTAGAGTATTTTTTTGGAAAATTTCAAAACTACACGAAATTTTGATAAAATAAAATATTCATCATTTTTTTTACTATTTATAACAAAAAAGTTATGCGGTATCTTCATAATTGAATGTATTTAAATAAATTACTTTTTCGATGGTTCTCAATCTATGTTCCGCATACTATTTTAAAGTTTTTTGGAAAACTTTCAAACTAGTCTAAATATTGAAGAAGCTAAATACTTTTTTTATGAATTTTTTAAGAAATTGATCTTTATAATTAAATGTATTTAAATAAATATTTTTTTAGTAGTTCTCAATTTGATTTTTTTTTAGAAAAACTGTGATAACTTTTAAATTAGGCGATATGTTTAAAAAATGTTGTGGTATCTTAATATTTTAATGTATTTAAATAAATTACTTTTTCGACAGTTCTCAATCTGTCTTTCGCATTCTAGTTTAGAGTTTATTGGGAAACTTTCAAACTATACTCTATTTGCGTTAACACAGTCAGTTCAAGAGCTATCCATTTCATCATTATTCATAATTGAGAAAGAGATGGACATTTTAGGTTTAAGCCCTACTATTAGCTCTAAAGCACACAATATGGATATACTTGTCAATACTCCTGTTTATATTTTGAACAAATAATAGAAATTAAAACCATTACTTTATTTTTTTATATTTATCAATTAGTTGGAGTAATGATAAGTATTATATATATAGAGTGTATATTTGTAATGTGTGCTTTAGATCTAATACTAAGAGCGTAAACCAAAATTTGCCGTCTCTTTTTCAATTATAAATAATAATGAAATGGATAGTTCTCAAACTGACTTGTGTTAACGCAAATAGGGTATAGTCTAAGTTTTGATAAAGTTGAATATTTATTTTACAAACTTTATAAGAAATTAATCTTCATAATTAAATGTATTTTAATCAATTCTTTTTTAGTCGTTCTCAAACTGTGCTCTGCAAATTTGAGGATTTTTTTAGAAAAACAGTGATAACTTTCAGATATGGCAGTATGTTGAAAAAAATGTAATGTGGTATCTTTATAATTTATATAAATTTTCAATTTGTGTTACTAATACTATTTTGTAGTTTTTTGGGAAACTTTCAAATTAGTCTTAATTCTGATGAAGTTAAATATTTATTTTTATGAATTTTGTAAGAAATTGATTTTTATAATTTGAAGAATTTATTTAACTATTTTAATGGCAAGCGAAATTAGGCAGTGTATGATAAGAATGCAAAGCATTTTTTGGCAAATATAGATTATTTTATAAATATATTTAAAAAAAATATTTCTGAAAACTTGCATTTTTACTATTTATTATAAGAACAAAATTAAATCCAGTTTATAAAAGTAAATACACAAAAAGTATAGAAAAAAAATATTTCATAATTTAAAAAAAAAAATACAAAACTCGAAACGGACACTCGCGTCCTAATGGCATTCATGTCGTCGTTCGTAAGCGGACATCGGCGTCCTTACGGCATTTAAACGGTAAAATATATTTTTAGTGGTTTTCAATATGTTCTGTGAATTTGAATTTTTTTAGAAATACAAAAGTATGTTGAAAAAAACGTTATGTGCTATATTCATAGTTGAATTTATTTTAAATAATATTATATTTAAATATATTATTATTCATTTATGTTAGATGTGTTAACAGACACAATTGATCTAAAAATGTAAATAACCATCCGAAGATATTGAATGCTATCTGTAGGAACAAGCAAAACTCTAGAATAATACGTAAGAATTCTACAGGGTTAAAAAATGGCGTAAAACTCATATGAGGGTAAATCAAAGTCTAGTATGTTACAATATTAGCAAGTTCTGCGACCACTGATAATCATATTTTATAAATGTACTATTGTATTTATCACCTACTGTCGAAGGTTGAAACTAAACTCAATGTTATATATTTTTTTTGCATAATAAAGTTTTGTATAAGGAATGACACGGAATATGCGTAACCCGAGACAATGCTAAGAATTTAATTGATTATTTTCTTTGACGGTGATAGACTGAACTTTATAGGGAGAACAGGATTACACTCTCTTTGGTTTCAAAGTGTGTTCAAGTTGACTCAAAATATTTTGTAAACTTATATCCAGAAAGTGTTTTAATAAATAACGTATGTAAAAAGTTGTTATAAATTTTATTAAATTGAATACCTCTCAGTATCTCCGAAGTCTTCAGGAGTAGGACTAGGCACCATGAACGATCTAGATCTATTCGATCCTAAGCCCAATTTGCCTTTAGTGATTGACGTGGCTTTGACACTTTGGCGTCTCAATTTCTGAATCATGTCTCTGCAATATATCGTTCATTGAAATCGCAGGTTATATAAAATAAATAGGAATTCAACAACAATATAAAACCTTCTAAAATCTTTAAATACTAAAGCTTCCAATTCGTGTAGCTTTTTCATTTCTTGCTCAATAGTACCATAGCTAGCTCCCAAGACTTGCAAATCGTTTATGATCTTAGCTTGCTCATTCATCTCTTTCTCGATTAGCTTAGACCGTTTTTTGGAATCGATTGATGTATCAAACACGAAAGACGGTAAATTATCTGACCATTTCTTCGATGAACGTTGAATGATACTCTCCTGAAGATTAAACCGCATTGAGAAAAGCAATTCTGACATCATATATTGTTTTTATTATTCTACACACCTGCGAATCTCGACTGACGTTAGCTTCGTCAAATTCGTCGCTATCGTATTGCAACTTTAACGGATCTTCTTCTTCCGAGCCCGTTAGCATTGTCAACGTGTGTCCGAGAGCCGAGAGTTGTTTACCGACATTCACGTCTAAATGTATATCAACGCCTTCCATTTGCCAAGATACGTTCAATAACCATTTAGCATTTTCTATAACAAGAATTAATAACTAGTGTATATTTCAATATTCCGGCCAATAGTTTAATCTACTTTCTATTTATAGCACAGAAATATTATTATGTTACCTCATTGAATATGAGAAATTTTTTTTTGACTACATGGAAATAAATATGTATACATATTTTCAACACACCAAAAATACAAAAATTAAGTAACAAAACATGTATGAAGCAATAATTTGATTTAACATTCTATTCATACCGTTGTGTTGTTTAGCAGCTATGGTTCTACTGCAGACTTCATAAGTTCCTTCAGATACGCTGCACAAGTTCATTATGGACGTATCGCCCATATCAGGTTTCCAATCATCGAGTGACGTCTCAAAATCTTCGGCGAAACGCAAACAGAGGCCAACAAATCTGCCCTTACTGACTAGAGAACCAGAACTGCACGCCGATATACTGGTATTTTCTAAAGTTACGACGACAGCTCCTCTAGATTCCAGATCGTACATACTTCGATGGCACACAGTTGACTAGAATTAAAAATAAAATAAAATTATTCAGGTGCAAAGCATACTGTGATTATAAATATATTTATAGTTACAATCGGTAGTTGATTTAGTGGCAAGCATATTCCCATGTCGTCCACAGTCAACTGCAGAAACAACGTGCTGAGATGCGGCAGAGTGCCAATCTGCGAGCTGAACTGCACTTTCTCGAACACTTGAATTGTCGCTTTCAAGACTTCTTTGTTTAGATTGGCTCTTTTTTCATTCCAGTACTCGTACGCGTTTTTGTAATTCAACCATACAAGAATGGCTTTGTCTATCGCCATCGGCTGGACGTAGATCAACGGACGCTTCAGAGTGATAAGGACGACTTCTTTGTCATCTCCGGAGACCATCTCGTCTTGGAAAGCGTTACGGAGTGCGATTCTGGTCTTAAAAAATGCATACTGCTGAAACTCCGGCTCGGCCTCTTCGAACATCGCATTTTTGATCAGCTGTCCTAAGCTAAGGTTGATATCTACTTGAGCTTTAGCAAAGAGCTTTGTGTTATACGGAGTACTTGGTTGTGAGACGTTCTCGAAACGATTGGACAATTGGAATTCTACCGTTCCTGTCTCCAATCTTACTGCAGAGTTGCTCGGAGTGGTCGCAGTGAGTTGGATCCTCTGTATAATAATAGCAATCAATAATATGCATTTTGCCAAAATAAAAAAAAAATGCAAAAAAAAACAAAAAAAGAATAATAATAATATAAATAAAAAATAATATATAAAATAAAAATAACATAAATTAAAAATAAAAATAAGAATACAAAAAAATGCACTACAAACCTTAATCCGTATAATCAATTGAAATAAGACTTTATTGGTAACTGTGGTTATGTCGTCTTCGTCTGACCATAAAGGTACTGGTTTTTCTCCACCGTATACTTTTTGGACCACTTCATTCACTTCCTAAATTGCCAAATATGAATCAAATATATTTTGGTTTATTATATATTAACACATTACAGACGGCTGATGCGTCATTAGTAAATCTATCATTATGAGCCGTTGACTCATTTATGCGTCATTTATAATTAGCCAGGAAAATTAATATTAAAATTTTTATATAGTGAATTATTATTTTAATTTGTTAAGAATGCAAACGTTTCAGACCTCTGAATGGCATCATAATGAATTTTTGTCAGTATGTAATTTATAGTAGTAAAAAATGACGATCCTCAAATTATTTTAAAGGATTTACTTCAAGAGTTCAAAATTAAAAATCTTGTGTTTTTAACAGTTATAATAATGTTAACAAAAATTGTACCTTCATAAACACTTTCTGCACAAACACAAGATGGTTCAATAGATCGGTCGATAAGGAATGCTCGAAGGTTCCAATTTCGGCCGTTGCTGATAAATAAGATCCGGTTTTAAGGACAACACCTTCCATTGGACTATCAGTACCCGGTCCTACAGTTCCGGGAGCTCCACGATTTCCACTTGTGCCTTCGGACACATATTGAGCCGATACATGAACTGCCGGTAGGGCTATATTTGCAGAGCTCGGTAAGTTAGCTTCACTTGCCTGACGACAGATACACGTTTATAAAAAAAATATTCTAGAATATGACCATCTCTTATTTTCATATATACCTGTAGTTTGGTAACAAAACTTAAAGAATGCTGAGGTAGATCGATAGTGAAGCAAGCTTTCGAGCCAGTCACGCCATTGCTGTGAACGTTGTCCATCTTGTATTGGGCTTGCAAAGATGGTAGAAGAGCTGCTGTGACACTGAAGCTCTAGAAAAATAAACATTTTTAATTGAGCAGCAGTTCTTAGATGTCATTTGCAGGACGAATAGCTTTAAAGTCAGTAGTAGAATATTACTTGTAATGCTACTGAAAAATGCATAATCAACGGTTGGAAGAAAGCACGATTCAGATTCTTGGAAGACGGTACTCTTCGGATCGGTCTGGGCGGAGGTGGAGGAAGATGTTCTGGAGATTCAGTCTCGTCTATCGTCTGCTTCGAGATCCTTGATGTTCTAGTTACGCCCAATTCCTAACAATAACCAAAATATTAAGTGTAAAAATATACATTTTACTCGCGATATTCAACTTTAAATGGATTCCATTAAAAACTGCAGAATCTAACTAAAATATTTTAAAAAACAAATTTTTATTTCATTTTTTGTTAAATAATTTTTGTCCGGAATAATTAGTAACAGCAAAAATCTTGTGCGGAAATTTTCTGATCGAAATAATCACTGAAACATTCTTTGCATATTTTATAAACTAGTTTTATTTTATGTATAAACAGTTGTAATAAGTGTTATATTCACAAATAAATAAATATTTAACCTGTAAAGTAGAAGACAATTGTTTGCTAGATCTCGTCATCATTCCATGCAAAGCGACTGGATGCTGAGGCAAGTCCATTCTTATCGGACCGATGCTCAACAATCCGTGATTGACTTCTTTCCGGCTATCGTCTGATGAGTAGAGAGCTTGTGACTTTCCAATAGTCACTCGTACGACAGTTCTAAAATAATAATACAATCAAAAACAGGTAAAGTCTGCGTTAATACGATTTAAAAAATCACTTACTGTTGATTTGGCAGTACTCCTTCTAATAAAACGATCATCGTCCGACCCAGATGGCCAGAGAGATACCAATTGGATATCTTTGAAGCCGTCAAAGATAACTGCAAAGAAGTCATCTCCGCCTCCAGCTTCAGTCCTGAGAGGGACGCTAATAAGCGAGTCCTATGAATCCTCACAACACCGGTGATAGCGATTCCGAAACCGTTATCGGACCGCACGTAATCTCTAGAAGGCGGTCTTGGCGTTGACGGTTTACTCTGCTTACTAGCATCAAAATCCGGCACAATTGAAAGCCTATATAAAATACACGAGCACAATTAATTTTAGGAAGTTTGGGGTGTGAGCATTGGATCAGATTGAATGATCACCGGTGAGTGACGGTCTTCATGTCGGGCATCGTTGCGTACAAGTCGAGGAGGTAATATAGAGTCCGCCAACATCTGGGCATCAATTTGCCTTGAGTGTTGAGAACTAAAGAAGGCACGTCTTTATCTTGGTGAGAGAGAGTGCTGGTGATGTTCGAGTCGACTATGGTCATGGGCGTATCGGTGTCGGTGTACATCGGAGTATGAGCACCTTCGTTTAGGAAGCTGTAACCTGAAATACAAATCGAGAGTAAGCATTTCCCATTGGCAATGAAAAGATTTAAATATATAGAATGAAAGTTGGAGATTTAAAATATCCTCGTTTGGTTTCAAAAATAGCATGAGCACAAGAGAAGTTTAATTTTTTATTATAACACATATAAGATATTCTCTATAAGCTGAAAATAGCTCATTATTAGAGAATTTTCAATACCGGATACATATGAACTATTCCAGATTAGGAAAAACTAGGAAAATTTTCGATCAGAATTATAATTATATAATAATTGGGCAAATGTATACAAACTGAATTTTGGTCAATAGGAGGGCGCAAAAACGATTATCACTTCTCAGAAGTCAAAAATTCACGTCAAAAGCAAGATAATCGTGACGGAGCCGTCGCAGTGGGAACGCTCGGTAACGAGCATTTTCACTGCGATGGCGACGGCACGATTTTATTGCTTTTGACGTGAATTTTTGACTTCTGAGAAGGGATAGTTGTTTTTGCGCTCTCTTATTGACAAACTTTGGTTTAGATATGCTTCATTCGATTCTCACTTATTGTAAGTCATAATAATGCTACAAAAAGTTTCAATATGAAGGCTAGATAACCGAGCGTTTCGACTGTGATGGCAACGGCATGATTTTATTGCTTTTGACATAGATTCTAAACAGGATTCTTTGCTTTCTCTTTTTTAAATAATTATCAAGCCATCTTAAAAGATGCAGTATTAAAGGTAATTTTTAAGGATTATCTGAATTTGTAGTCTGAACGATTATTGGGCAAAGAACTCCGAATACTAGTAGAATCTAAAATAAATATTTGAGTGGCTCATATACTAACCGAGCTTTCCTTTCACGGTTTTACCGGTGGACCTCAACTTTTGCGCAAATGATTGAGGCCTACTGCGTCCTATTGCCGGTTGAACCTTTTGCTGCGCTTGCAGATGAGTGAAACTCTGTGAACCCGATCCTGGTATTAGTTGTGTTTGCGTTATCGGAATATTCGCTATTGGATCCGTTTTGATCACCACTGGTTCTACTGAAACTAATAATACAATCAAGTAAACGTACTTCATAAATCTTACATTTTGGCAAATTACTGACTTGACGGTTTCCGTCTGAATCGCGGAGTCTTAGATTGATCCCTGAGCTCGATTTGAGTGTCTTTGACGTTCTGACACATGTTACTGATCTGATGCAATAGCCTCAATAAAGGCATGTTAACCTAAAGTAATAAAATAATTAGGATCATAGTTTAAATTGTAGTCAATTGATAAAATTACCTGCTGCGATATGTATCTGATATTTAAGCTAAAGTTCAGCTTGGTGCTGATGTGCTTCTTCAATTGGCCGCGAGATATGTATAAAATATTTTGGTGCTGCATCAGGTCCTTTACGGTCAAGTCGGCTATCTTTTTAATGTCGATGTCTAGACCGACTTTCTCGCAGATGAAGGACGGTACTTCCATTCCGAGATCGACGTGCAACGGATTGCCTGATTTTTTGAGACCCTTTGATTTTTTCTTTTCAGGTTTACCAAATTCGCTGACGACGATGTCGATGCGGAACATGTCCATCATCGCTTCTAACGACATGTTACAACCTAATGCTTCCAACGAAGATAGCGTTTTAGTGCCTAAAAAAGATTACATCTTCACACCTTTACTCAAAGTTTCTAAGACAAAGCAAGAAATATAAATACCTTGATTGACTTGATGCGAGGCCAATCCCAACGACGATAAAAATGGTTTAAATATTAAATGTGCGTCTAAAAGTGTCAATGAATCTTGCACTGTGTACTGATAGTGGTTTGGTTGAGCGTTGTACTGAGTGGTAGTAGAGTTCGGCTGCGCTTCTACATTCGGCTCTATCGGCGGTTTATCATTGCATTTTTGTGACACTTTAGTAATCGGATTCTGTTTGGCCATCCAACTGTAGAGATCTTCTCTGGCTTTGTTCTCACTTTTTCGCTCTTGACTTTCATTCGAGTACAACGACGGATTCGAACCCAAGAAAACAGCATCGTCTTTTAAAGTATCGTAACCTGTAAATGATTTTTTCAATACAAATATAGAGAAATGTTTTTAACACAAAGTTAAAACATGCCTGTTAGCGTGTCTTCGGCGAATTGTAGCGGACGTAATGAGAACGGGAGATTCGTGAAGACGGCGCTGGAACGATTGCTCGGCGGTGGTGGACCTTTTGATACTAAAAATCTCATTAAGCAACTAATATTGATAGCACATGATATAAATACCTGATGGAGGACTATTTGAAGCAAACGAAGGTCCGATTGGACTACTCGTCGGTATGTTCAATTGATTACGTCCTGAATAAACATTAACACGATTAAACTTGCCGTTAAAAAGCAACTCAATTCTATTATAACTCACCTGGTAAATTGAGTCTATAATTATTACTATTGTTATAATTGACTAGATTGCTCAGCAGCGTCGAGTTTTCATCCATGATTTCGCCATCTTCGACGACTTCTTCGGACACGTCTTCGATCACGTTCGGCAGAGTGAATGTGACATTCAAAGGTTTCATCAGTTTAGTCTTGTAGTTGTGTTCTAAAAGCAACGGTGTGTATAATATGTTCTTCCATTGACGAGTCAGCACTACAACACCCTAAAAATATGATTATAATTAATTATTTTTTCAAGCATTATAATGAACAGAATTCGGTCAATTTACCGCCAGCAATTCCCTGTCGTCAATTGATCACTAGCATAATTTACCCTTTAGAAGCAATGAGATGTGATGGTCAAATCATAAAGTTATTTTTTATGATTTGACCAAATTCTGCCTAAGCCCTTTGATTAGCGAGTTATTTTTTCAGCATATACATTATTTTTTTTAAATTCGTTTTGGTAATTTTTTTCAAATATAATTTTAATTTATTGTATTATATTTATTGATAAAAAAAATCCATGGCTCTCTACATTTTATTTTAATCTTTTTTATTTACGTCTCACTTTTATCAACTTCTGATTATTTTATTTACGTCTCACATTTGTTAACTTATGGTTATTTTATTTAAGTATATATTAGAGTAAATGTTGCTTTATTAATAAAGATATTTATTGGTTCTTAACATTTTATTTTTTATTTAAATTTTTGCCTTAAGCTATGATTAGCATATTTTTTGAATTCTCTAACTATGAAGGAATAGTAGATAAATACAAAAATAACATTGTTTCAATCCATTATTCTGGATAAAACAAAAAATACCCTAATATTAATTGAAACACGTAATACTATAAAACAACACACAGTCGGAAACGGTACAAGACGTAAATAAAAAAATATTTTAATAAAATGTTGAGAGCCACTGAATTTGAAATAAAAAAATACAATAGAGAAACTTAAATAAAAAATATTTTTTTATGATTTGACCAAACACATCTTTTTGCTTCTAGGTGGTAAAATATGCTAGCGATCAATTGTCGGCTATAAAATGTTTATACGATCAATTTACTCGTAATGAACAATGATCTTACTCTTCTCAGTGTAGACAAAGACGGCAGATGCTTCTCCGTCAGATCGGCTTGAATAGCAGCAATATCCGCTTGTAATATATATCGTAATAAGATCGCACATAGCTGCAGTGAAGTGTCTTCGCGAAGAGCTTGAGATAGATGTGTTTGACGAGAATATCGACTCTGAAATAATCATTTTTATAGTAAGATTCATTTTAGAGAAGCAACGAACGGAAAAAGCAACTAATCTGGCGTAATTGAAACAGAGAAAATTTAGTAGGATAAGAGTAACATTACCATCACCAATATTTATGTGATGTTTTTTCTACTTATATGAAGTGAAAACAATTAAGGCAATATATATAAAAATATTAGATTTATAGAAACTAAGGATCTAAAACTATATCTTAAGATAAAAAATATTACTTTTATAGGAAAATGAAGCTGTGGAAAATCTAATGAAGCTGCCATCAAACTAGCACACGTAGCAGTAGTTCTCCTGTAGTACGCCCTATGCAAAGCGAACGTTTTGATTCCGAGGCGATTTGATGGATTCATCCAGGCGTTTATCGCCGAAGAAGCAGTGGTTAAAAGGTTTAGATCCATCCTAAAACCAAAGCAACATTGAACATATTGTACATTATAATTTAAACACCTTTAATCTAAATTATTACCTAGTAAAATCAATTTTTTTCGTCATCGGCGTTCTCGGAGGCGCCGCAAAGTTGAACCACACTGATTTCAACTCGATGACGCACGTAGACGCCTTCTCGATGTTCTTGTTCGACTGGCTGACGTTTATGTCGTGCATTATCTCCGCCTCCTGATGGTGAGTCTCAGTATTAGCGCATCCCAAATTCGGAGTGCTCGGCTTCGACGACGTCGAATCCTTCTTTTTGAAGATTTCGTCGATGACCGAAGTCTTTGGCATTTTGAACGACTTGTCGTTCTTGTATTCGTCATATGATCTGAGCGAGTCGGCGTAGCAGGTGTCGCTGTCGGTCTTGTTCGTCATCTTATCGTCGTTGTTATTGTCGGCTTTGTCGATGTGGGAGTGTTTGGTGACTTTCAGGGAAGTGCCTTCGAAGCCGCACTCGAACATTATGTAACCGGTGTCGGATTGGTTCGACTCGTTGCTATCGCATTTTGAACGATCCTGAATATATAAAAAATATTTAAATAAATCTAGTAATGTATGCACATGTACATATGACATGATAATTACATTAGTTTTTTCATTGGTGTTTAGATCAGAGAGCTTAGCGAATTTAAACAAGACTTTCGACTGATGAGCTGGAACGCTTGTGATTACAGCGTCTTTCATCGGCAAACCCTCATTATGTAGCCGTCTGAGTTGAGTGTGAACTTTACCTGGAAAAATGCAGTCAAATTAATATAAAAAATCACAATAACGCAAAAATCATTTTTTTATGTATAGATGATGATTTAACATTATATTATTATAATGGGCACAGCAGCCTTTGAGATATCTCAAGAACTGTTAATGTTAAAATATAATAAGACTATAAATAACTATAAATATTCCCAACGTGTTTTAAATGAATATTAACACATGTTCGAGCAAGGACGGGGCAAATTCACAACTTTTTGAAAAATATATTCCAAATCTATTTTCACCAGTAGATATATATTTCTACAATCAAAAATATAATTTAACTGATAGTAAAATTAAATGCTGCTTTAAAATATCTATGAAACTCAATTTGACAGTTGTGAAACGTCCATTTGCTGTTCAAACCCAAATCTAGTTAATGAAAGTTCTAAAATAAATTATAGTTTTAGAACTTTCACTAGGTCAAGTCCAAAATACAAACTAAGCCAAATTATCTCTCAGAGGAAAATAAGCGGAAGAAGTACAGACAGAAGTCGCATCTCACATATTGCTCCATGGTTCGTATGCACTTGGATAATACACTGTTTTGAAAATATGATGAAAATATGAATACACAATTAAAGATGTAAAACTAATCATAGACTTGGAACTTTTATTAGTTCAAGTCCGAAATATAAGCTAACCCAACCCAACTCAACTCTCAGGAGAAAATAAGCGGAAGAAGTACAGATAGATGTTACGTCTCGCATATGTCACTTTGATATTACACTATGTTTTAAAAATATGATAACTATCCTTACCGATATTACTACGGACTTCTGATATGAGAGTATTGGTTAAAGTATATTCAAACCGAATTTTGGTCAATCGGAGGGCGCAAAAACAATTATCATATCTCAGAAGTCAAAAATTCACGTCAAAAGCAATAAAATCAAAATAAGTGGGAACGCTCAGTAACGAGTGTCACGACACCTTTAGGTGCCCAGCGCATACTAGCGATTTTCTTGATGACTTCTATAGGTGTCATCGGCGGTTAATGTTAAAATTACAAATGACATGTATGTGCGTCAGCGGCCTTTAACGCCTTATTTAAAAAATATTTGTATTAAAACCATACAAAATATGTTAAGATCAAAACGAGTAAAAATAAATATGCAAGCAAAATCATACCTATATCAAGAGTGATATGTACGTCTTCGCAGTTCTTCTGTGAAGTCTCAATATAGACCGGTTCTTTCTTGTCTTGATAGCTCGAATTGTCGCTGTGCGCCGATATGAAAGCCTTCGGACCTTTCATTATGCCGAATGTTTTTTTGTGACTCAGCACTCGGATCGAAGGCCTGTAATACATCTGGATGACTTCCAAAGTCTGTTTATTGCTAGTGTATTTGAAGCTAATGTTTTCGAAGCACACTGCGAAGACAGACGCGCATGTCAAATCTTGTACGTTATCGATCGTGGACACGTCAAATCCATCTTCGATCAGCGAAGATTGAATCAAAATCACGTTAACCTTCGGCAGCGATAAATTAAAGTTTACTTGATTATTGATGTTCTCTTCATATATATTATTAGTCTGACAGATGCTCGAGATCTTTTGTTTATCTCTGGTGTTCTCGATCGGTGCTTTTACGTCGTACATATGATGAGCCCAATTGGCTAAATTGCGTTCGTGCTTTAAGATATTAGCCGATTCCACCGATTGGACGCAAGAGAAGTGTATATGATTCAAGATGGATATGGGATGAATGTTTGATACGATGGGCGTTAGAGTTTCAATAAAGTGTTGCAAGCTTTCCAGTAATAGCGGAGTGATGGTAACATCTACCGATCCTCTGAATTTGACCATCAAAGTAGTGTGATTGAAGTTAATGTCTTTGTTGAAGTCGTTACAAACGATGAAATCTGCGTTATTTTCTTGATCGTCCGGTACTTCACGTGCAGTCTCCCACCATGTCTGCGTGTAAGGGTGTATTCTGCCTTGAACGTTAAAATTAACAGAGTTGTCAGACGATTGAGAGTGATTGTTCGATTGTGCTTCACTTCGTTGCGTCAATTTCAGGCGTCGGTTTTCAGACATCTTAGGCTCGAACGTCGGTGTGTATTTACTTCCGCAGTAAACCAATTTACCGTCGCCTATGTTTTTAAAGAGCGATACTGAGAAGACGTCTGTTCCGTTCGGAAGAGAGCACTGCGACCAGTTCGAGCATTTGTAATGAGGTAGATTGTTGGTATACGAACCCATAAGCAGAGAAGATTCGGCTATTGTTCTATTGACTTGCGAATGCAGATTGAATAAAGTTATATCGTCTTGAGATGACATCGCAGATATGAACGACGTGGAAGAGAACGAGTGACTGTCTTCTGAGTCGATATGCAGATTCTTTTCTAAAAGAACTGAATTTTTATTCTGAAGTATGTTAGACGGATCGACTAAAGAGGAATTTGAATATTTTTTAGATGGTATATAATCATGTCCCGGGATCGTCCTGTGCGTGTATGCGTAATCGTTGTGCGAATTTTTTAAACTCGACGATCTACTCGTCGATATTTCTTCTTCGGCCGAGAAGAACAATTCAGATTGATTTCCACTATTCATCGAAACCGTTCGTTGCACCTCTTTTTGATGATGATCGTCGGTGATGTTACAATTTAGAGAATAATGCGACTCAGATACGTTAACCGTCTTTCTCTGATCCGAGCTCTTATTCTTGTTCGATTGAGATGAATTAATCTCGTGCTTATTGAACGCGTTCAATGCTAGTTTAGAATCCGACATGCTACTCTCTAATTGAGGAATGGATAAGATCGTCTTGTTCAATTTAGAATCGCTTTCGATTTTTGGATTTCCGATAGCATCCGAGTCGACTAAACGAGCGTACGGTACTTCAGCTCTATGATTGAATGGCACATTTCCGCCTTTATACACAGATGTGTAAGAGAATCTCCTAGTCAAATTATTATTGGTCAGATGGACTTGATGCGGCGAAATATTAGCAATTAAATGCGGTGAGTCTTGTAGATGTATTTCGAAGACGTTATAAGGAGGCGTATGAAATACGAGCTGACCCTCGTGCAATAAACTCTGTCCGTATCCGTACTCTCCACTTTTAACATCCAATATGTTAAAGATAGCCACATTAACACCGTCTGTAACATCGCCTCTATTCGGCTTCAGAAAATTTGGTCCGTTTCTGTTCGATCCAAAGAATGAGCATCCGCCTAAGCATCCGCATTGAACGTTCTTATTAGACGCATCTTCAGCCGGCCATAAAAACCACAACCTCTTAGTTTTCTCGTCGTGTATTTTCAAGAACTTTTGCTGCACTTGTTGCGCTCCAACTTCTTTCGAATGAATAGATGTGGCCGCTTCCAGCATTATCGGACCTAGATTGATACTACCGACTTCGATCCAGTGATCCATCTCAGGATGCTTCGACTTATTTAAAGTGTTTTTATAATGCGGCACGTGCATCTGAGTGTTTGTGTGAGTGAATTGAGTCAATTTCACGTGAGGCAGTATTCCGGTGATTGCGGAACTGAACAACTCGCTATGAAGATTGCATATGCACAGCCGCAATGGAGATAACCATGCGTTTAAAGCGGTACCGCTATCTACGATATGTACATCGACAACGTCGATGCAAATCCTCGTCATTCTATACTTAATCTCTTCGCAAGTAGGACAGTAATATTTACTATGAAGGTTCGTTTGATTGCATTGCATTACTTCCGAACCGTGATGACACGTTTTTATACTCTTTGGCGATTCCAATCGATTCTCCGTATCACCGGCTAATAATAAAAACGTCTCTAATGAATTAAATAATATAAAGAATTGAGGAATCGTCATCTTTCCGGTGAACTGTCCTAATTGTAGCTCCAATAACCATGCGTATTCGACTGTATCTTCGTCTAACGACGTATTTTCATCGCTGAACATAGCATGACCTCTGATTTGAAGCGACGATAGCATCAAATGCCCTTGAGTGGTCTGACTGTCCGTTATGACAAGCATAGCCGGACTTATCAACAACTGCAGCTTAGTTTCTTTATAGCCTTTCTTCATCTCGAATCCGAATCTTTCGATCAATATCACTGGACACACTTCGTTGTCTTCACCGCAGTTCTTAACCAAATATCCTTGAATATCATGTAAAATAACCGATACTGTGACTTCTAACGGCCGGTATAATCTTGGATCGAACCTCGGTTTGATATTCTCCGAAGAATCTTCACCGCTCATCGTCGCTAGTGGACCAAATTGCTTCTCGTTCAATTTAGTATTCAACTCGCCGAAATGCGTCGAGTCGGATTTCTGCATATCTGTAAAGACCTGATCTTCACCGAATATATTCTCTTTTAAATTAATGAAATTCCAGATTATCGATCCGTATAATAGTAGGACAGAAGGACCGATTTCGAGCTCTACGTTGACTTTATCGGACGACATCGAACTTGGATCGAATTTTTTCGTTCCGTTATTCGTCCATTGGACTTGCGGCTGTTTCCTAGATCTAGCGATCCTCATCGGAGATAATAAGATTTCTTCTTTTTCGGGCGTTGTGATATCGGCTTGAGGATCTGGACCTAGCGGAGCTATCGGATGATACGTATATGTGATGCTCAATGCTACTATAGGAACGCTCCAGCAGTTTATCCACCCTAGATTCGATAAACATTTCTTCCTCCATCTACTGTTCGATAGCGGTTTAGCCGAAGGCAGTTTTAAATTTTTCTCCAACGCTAACAGAATAATCCTGCTGGTGTGGACTTCCGGTAGATATAAGCACATGTCTACGCCTTCGCCTTGAATCCATATTTTAATCGGCACCGTGATCGGTAAAAAGTCTTCGAACGGCAAATCGAAAGATAGATCGAAGAGATCGCCACAGAAGGACACATGACTATTTTCTTGATGCGTCGAACTGCAATCGATCCAATTATATTGATTCGATAAAGTGATCAATTCAAAGTCTTTCAAGATCAACGAAATCTTCCACGTATAAGGCACGAAATGAAGGATATCGGGTCGAGTTTTAGAAGACCAATCGACGAGCAAATCTTGGAAGAATCCTTTATGAGCGTATACTAAATTAGCGGTTGCTTTGCATCCTGTAAATCCGATGCTCCAATCTTGATGTTGATTCCAGATCAACGGATAATGACATTTGACGGAAAATTGTAATGTTTCACTCTCAGCTAAGCTTCTATACTGCAAGCTAGTAGTCGCTTCTAGATGAAGCAACTGACCGGTGACTTTTGTAGTGAATCCGTCTTGAAGTACGATCCAAGGTAAGCTCACTTCTAAATAAGATCCGGCGCCGACGTTAACGTGCACCGCATTAGTCTCCTTGTTCTTTGAAAATAATATATCTATGGTCGCTTCGTTGAGGGTCGAAAGCTTGATATCGAACGCCTGCATTTGTCGCTTATCTCCCGGTTTCGGTTGAGGAGTAACAACCAGATTTTGATAGTCAGCCGGAAAAAAGAATCTATATAGATGATCTCTCTGCCTATCTGCCCAAGGACCGTAGCTAAAATCAGTGCCTTTTCCGCATTTAATATCCACGCCCCAAATCGGCGGGGCAGACTCCACAATATCCCCATTGGCCAACTGCAATAAAACAGGCTCATCCGGTACCGTTCCCGGCTCGTCCATATAAAAATACAACTCGATATAATTAGAACTCATGACCACGAATCCTTCGCCCATGTACCGAGGTGGATCGTCCACCATTCCGATGTAATTCGGACTCGGAACCAACATTACCCTACAATTATCCACTTTAGCCTTAACGAAGTGCATCAAATAATCCAGTTTGGAAGCCGGCGGTTTGGTGCTGTATACCAAATGAGCTTCTTCGACACTAATCGAGAGACTCGTTGGAACCAATCGATTGCCAAAGACGACTCGACCAGAGCAGACGTCCACCTTGATGACGGGTATCAGGTCTCTCCACGTCCGAGCCATAACGGCTTCGGCTCTGACTTTACGCTCGGGCGCACTCACTCTCTCGTTCTCCAAATTCATAGCGTGTTCTTTGGCAGATGCTGAATTTTCGCTTTTTCTGTCCATGAATATAGCCGCATCTAGACCAAATATCTTTTCGAGCTCCCCGTATAGACGACATCTGTTGTAAACGTGAAGCTCGAAGCCGTTGAGCATCACCGAGAGTCTGGTGTCCGAATGAGACAAATCTGTAAGTTAAATAGAAAAATACATTTATTTATTGAACAGTACTTAGAAACAATGTGTGGCACCCAAAAATAAAGCTCTTTTAAAATCACTGGGTTGTGTAAAATTGTCTTGACAACTATTTCATAAATAAATCACATGATTTAAAATTTTATCTTACTTATGAGATATGAGAAAGGTATAGGATTTGTGGTGTTTTTAGTATATCAAATTCGGGTACATAATATGCACATGGTGAACGGACTATTGGTCACAAGACAACTTGCTCACATGAAAATTGGTTACAAATCGGTCGCTCATAAGGTCACTCACTTGGAACATCACTCACACGGTTTAAGGAAAAGTAAGTTTTTTAAGGAAAGATATTTAATTTCAATATTGTGACATAAAGTAAAAATATAAATTTATAAATATTCATACACTAATTTTTGAATAATTTTATCCAGTTTGACAAGAAATAAATCTGTGCAATAAATAATAATGTGGCAATTAGGTATTTTTGATTTAAAAATCTAAAGCATATTGATAATTTTAATTATGAACACGTTATGAAAGCTGCTGATTTGTTAAACATAATATATCAATGAAAGGTGATATAAACATATAATGAATGTATGACGGTCGATCTTTCCCTGTTTTGAGGTACCCTAGATAGTTATATATTTACAATACAACAAATTTATAATTTACAACAAATAATAAATAAAAAACATATGAATGTAAATAATTTTATAGAAAAGTTTAATTTATTTAATGCAAATTATTAAAACATACTTACTAGAGTAAAAAAGTAGTAAAATAAATCAAAACAGTAAAACGTTGAGAATCACTGATTTTTTTTATATTTAAGAAGAGGTACAATATAAAATAATAATAAATAAATGACAGAAATAATTATGGAAAATATGTAAAATACTCGCTACAAATTAACAAATGGTAAAAATTAACTCACTAATCAAAGGGTTAATAACAGTCTAGCATTGACTATTAAATGCTGACATTTAGCTGCCGGAATCAACTCCCACTCATTTTTTACAAGTTTGAGAAGTTATTCTAAATTTAACATTTTTTTCAGGGCTTCGAACCAAAA
This sequence comes from Plectrocnemia conspersa, assembly GCF_051122295.1. Lineage (NCBI taxonomy): Eukaryota > Metazoa > Arthropoda > Insecta > Trichoptera > Polycentropodidae > Plectrocnemia > Plectrocnemia conspersa. The sequence continues at coordinate 1,289,155 of NW_028277178.1, read as the reverse complement.
TTGAACCGAAAACAGGAAAAACTATTATTTTTGTTGGAACGAAAACCAGAGCTGAACCGAAAAATAATATCGGTTTATTTCGGTTCGGTACATGCTCAAACACGCAGTCAAAAAAGTTCAAGCTGTGCAACATTTGAGAAATATTTAGAACAAATTACAATTTTTAGGGAAATCAATTTCAATCAAAAATGAACAAGCACAATCGTCTAGTAAAACGTCCGATTAAAAGGTAAACGATTAAGATGATTTTTTAAGAAGTATAGAATAGGTAATAGACACATAGATTCCCTATTTATACAGATGTGGAAATTTAATTCATAGTGAATAATTTTAGCAATGTACAAAGATTGGAGAGAAAAAAACATATTTTAGAATTTTATCAGCTAGTGTATAATTATGTTTATATCTATCACCGTTCATTGATATATTATGTTTAACAAATCAGCAGCTTTCATAATTAAAATTATTCAAATGCTTTTGATTTTTCAGTCAAAAATAGCTATTTACTGCATTTAACCTGGAGATTTTTCTTGTAAAATGGGATAAATTATTTCAAAAATAGTATATGAATATTTTTTATTATCTTATTTGAATCAAATGAATTTTTGTTCACTTTGTGTCCTGTTAATATTGAAATTAAATAAGTTGACTTAAACATACGAGCAATCGCCTTGTGATCAATGACCACCGAACCGATACACAGACATATAATACGTGAATATATTGATATACGTCGATACAAGTTTTTTAGCAGCAGCTCTTAACTTTTTTAGATTTAATAATCCTAATATTATTAATTCATAAATATGAATTTCTGTAAAAAGTAAAAATTCAGTAACTTTTTAAATAGGAAAAAATTGTGTTAAATAAATGTCAAATTAAAAAAAATAATAAAATTAGATATCCATACTTGTAGTAAACTAATCGTAGTGTTATCACTTGTAATATTGACACTATCTACTTGTTATCAGATAGCAATATATCATACCTTCCGAAACGTCTTTGGGAACATAAGCCCTCCACCACCTGAATATCAAATATCCGTCTTGAATCCTCACGGTGAAGTCGTAGTCGATGTAGACAAAGTCGCGGAACATGACTTTCCCGGACAGGGCGTTGATGGTCAACGATCCTGTTAAAATCATCCTAGTTATAAAAGGATAGAATGCGCAATATTAGATACACATATGGGGCAAAGTTAGACCTATTTTGAAATTCTCGTCCTGGAAATAGAACTTGTTGACGAGCTTGGTGACGATGCAGCCGAGCAGACGGCTGTTGTAATACGTGCCGTAGACGACCCAGCACACGCAGCACACGAGCGAGACGAGCAGCCACATGAAATTGCTGTCCATCTTGAGGTCCTCGAGGTTGACGTGCTGCGTGTAGTTCCATCGGGCCGCCATCGGGGCCGGCGGCCCCGGATACTCTTCCATGTCCCTGATGGGCGAATTCACGATTAAAAAGGTGACGAGAGAAGTACAAATATGTTTGGAAGACGAAGGAGCTCACATTTTGTTGCGGTCCTAGCCCATGTCTGAGTCGATAGAGAAACGTCAACGACGAGCGGCTGTCACAATATCTCAATGTTACCAGTCGATAATACCTATAATAAAATTGCACACTATTTAATAATTATTTTCAATTTTTAATTATCGGCTGATATTTTTGCGCGCCGTTTACAAATTTGCTAATTTGTTGAAGAGTACCTATTTATATAAGTTATTCAAATATCACTTCAAAAAACATATTACAAGGTTCAAAGGTTCATAACACCTTTAGGTGCCCAATGCATACCGGCGATCAAAGGGCTAATGATTGTCATACTAATATTATTATTTCCATTCTAATTTCCTATTCAAATCCTATTCAGGGTTCTACCTTTTCGTGATAATATATTAAATTTTATTACAACTGAATGTTACAGTTATTTAGCACTCCTAACAAAGAAAAGCTGATATTTATTTTTATTTGAGTGCACATTAGACGTATGTATGTAGACTATAGATATTATTTGCATGTTTGAGAGTAATGATTGCGTGTACAATTTGTATTAGATTCTTTTATTGAAAACCTTTTTTTTCAATCTATACATATATTACTCGATTGTCACTGTTGAGCAGAATATAAAACAGGATAGGGTCAAAATCAAATTGCGCTTAGCCAATCAATAAGTGTTTTATGTATGTACATCATAATGGAAGATGGCCCTGAGAACGCAGCCTTATTGCGTAATGCCATTTAAATATAATTTTATTAAACTTATTTTTTTCCACAACTCTTTCTTGGTTGAATTATACGTTTAAAAATGCACATGATGCTTTTGAATTCAATATAGTTAAATATTCTGATGACTCACATTTTATAAAAAATATATGTTAATTAGTATTAAAACAATATTGTAAATATAAAAAATTAAAGTTGAAAATTAAGTTCGCGGAAAATAACGGATTTTGAACCAAACTGTGTACACATATGGCTTACTAACTGGAAAAAATACGGTGGGGGTTAAACATCCCTAGACCCTTAGGGTGTGGGTATATATGTAAAAACCGTGATGGTATCGAATCCATAGTTTTAGGGGTCGCTTATATTTCTCCCCTATATTAAAAATGGGAGAAATATAAACTGGCAAAAATTACCAAAATTAATTTAAAATTAATAGCTTACAATCCAGATGACATTTAATCCCAACTTATTTTGCGTTTAAGTTGGCTTGGTATCTCTGGAAAGCGATGTGTGAGTTAGAAGTCCAGGTCTTGATTTTTATATAGTGGTCTTGGCGAATCTTGATTTTGGTCCGTGTGGGGAAGTAGCGTGGTCGAGACGTCAGCGGCGTTCGAGTCGATCCGGCGAAGTGCCTTCTGGGGGTTTTGCTCCCGTATTTATATAATTCGGCCGGCTTTTGTTATTGGTCGATTGATCCGCGTAAGGGTTGGTCAAGGGTGAGTTTTCGAGCGATAGAACGTTATAGATCGCTACAATTCCTTTTCCTGTCTAATAAAAGAATAAGATAAATAAAATCTGAGACTTCATTTCAGTTTTTATCAGAAGGGGGCAAAAGTTGGCTAACCAGTAATCGTGTTTTTATTTTTTTGCTTTCATTAAGATACATAATATTTCATTATATGACATGCATTTTTCAGGTCAAATTCAAGAAGTTTCTGTTTATAATCCACATCAAAAGCAATAAAATTGTACCGTCGCAGTGGAAACGCTTGGTTATAGCTATATAAAAGTCTCAATATGAACGCTAGTTTTAATAACAATATTACGACTTACAATAAGTGACAATCGAATGAATCATATCTAAACCAATTTTATTGCTTTTGACGTGGATTCTAAGCCCCCTTAGCAATAATATTGTGCCGATATTTGGACTTCACTAGTGAAAATATAACTTCACTAAAAAAAATACACATTTACTGTAACATTTAAATAAATAATGATGAGTATTAAATGTACATATTACTACATATGGAAAAGTTGAAATCATATAATTTTTCTAGCATCTGCGATATAAATTATATTTTCACTAGTAAAAATATATATCTACCGGTAAAAATATATTCCAATATGATTTCACTGAAATAACATGTTTTAAAAAATATTTGCGGGATAGATTCGAAACTGATTTTTAGATTTTATTTGAGTGATAACTCAAAAATTTCTGGTTTAAAATCAGAGAAGTCATTTTAGCTTTTTATAGGGGGAGGGTCAAAAATTGGCCAGTCAATATTTTGATTTCATTAAGATTCATAGTATTTCATGCCATGCCTTTTTCTAGCCAAATTCTAGTGGGGCAAAGGCCCCCACCTACCCCTTTCCCCTAAATAAAACCCAGGCAACGCCGGGGTAATCAGTTAGTTAAAAATAAATGTGTGTGTCGAGCATAGGTACGTTTTAAATTCATCACTGTTAACTGATTATTTGTCAATATAAGTTGCGATATCCACTAGAATTGCTAGAAAACGACTAGAATATGTTGCACCAGTAGTTAAAAAACATATCAATTTAACTTTTCTATGTGAGTCATGTATATAATATATCATATAAACATGTTATTGCCATGAATATATTTTGACAATTTGCTCTGTAAGTTCACGAAAATAAAACTAATTTATTTACATTAAATTTTATTTACTGGAAAAATGTAAATAATATTTTAGGTTAGGTCATGAATGTCTCTTTAATTTATTTTCTAATGCTATCATATATAAGGTGACTGACGTCCTCCTCAAAAAGTTTGCCCTTATCGAGCAAAAAGTACCGAGAGGATTTTTTAGCATCGCTAAAACGAACTATATTTCCGAGATGACTATTTTCAGTGTCCTTTGATAATTTCAAAATCCGTTCACCTTATCAAATACCGTTGAAGAGAAAACTCAACAAAAATATTTAATTTAAAGCAAACCAATTCTGTATTTTATGTTTCTATTTTTGTCGGTTTTTATATAAATGTTATTTAAGGTAGAAAGTATTTTAAAAATACATTTTAATTAAAGAAAACATAAAAATGGAAAAAAACATAATACTTTCATCATTGTTATATTTTTAATGTGGTATTAATAATATATTTACAATACACGACTTTTATATAACAATAAATGACAAAGCACCATAAAAATAATATCACCAACGTATTTGCTTTTCATAATTTTTACAGGATTATTTTTAGCTCTTTCATGCTGCCTCCAAATATAAATTCTTTTATTAAAAAAATTCAATTTATTTTCCGAAGCCAATCAAAAGCTGATACTTTTTAAATCATAAATATCAATTAAATTTAGAACAAGGTCAAAATCTTTGAAGAACAGACGTCACTAAATAAATTTGGGAATATACATAATTGAGAATGTTATTTACATGCTGAATATACATGAGGTTTTGTTTTTATTTAATGAGTCAAATACAGTAAAACCTGTATTTTAATAAATATAAATCAAGATGGAATGTTATAACATAACAATTTTCAATGCGAAATATGCGAGCCGAAGGAATGCAATTGACGAAATAAATTATTTTTAATTTTGATATATAATATAATATTAATTTCAAAGAGAATAAGATTACGTATGTCTGTTAATCTCGACAATATTGAACATTGGGAAGATTTAAAGATTCAAAAGAAGTAGCTCTTCCATTATAATATACATATTTTAAGTGCACAGGATCATCGATTATATCTTAGAAACATTATCTGCTTTTGTCTTTCGAATAGGATGTGTACATTCTCCGCGCATGGTTCAAGACTCTATGAACGTTGTGTTTCCTCACCATCTTGTCAAAGTACATGGCGAGCTCGTTATAGTCCATCTGGTTGCGCATAATGTAATCTCGGTGCTGCATCAGCAGCGTGAGACACAAGAATATCAAAAACGGATTTCCACCGCCGAATTCGGCGTTTGACGGAAGCAGCAAAGTTAAGGGTTTCGAGCAGTTGGATTCGTTGACTTCTTCGCACGGATGCGTGGTGTTTGAGTCGCTTTGACTCGATTGGCTGTGGAGCTCATATTTCTTTTGAAAGCTGGATATTGTAGAAGCTATTGTATGCAAATTCGGACTTCGTTTCTGCGACAGAATCATCTCGCAATTCTTCCGCGCGTTTTCTAGCTCTTGAGACATATTCGAAAAGAACTTAGAGTTTGATTTAGAACCATCTGGAGAGAACTTTGTCTTCTGTCCGTTGTGCGACGCGAACGTTTTATTCGACGACTCTAATTCTTGGAACGGGTTTTTTACATCTAAGTTATTGTGCAGTGGATTCTCCCAGACGAACACTTCATCGGTTCTCTCTGGCTTTGATTCTCGGTTATCTAACACACTATTTGTAGAATTCGGCGGTTTGCTCTCCAAGCCGTTTTTATTGCCTTCTTCGTGCAAATCAGCAGATTCACTTTCTTCTTCAATATCATCGTTAGGTTCGCAGTTTTCTTTGTTCATTACCTTCTGATTAGCGTCGACGTTATTCCCCTTTTTAATTGCCGAAATATTTTTAAACTCTGACAAGTTTTTAATGAGTTTTTTAGACACCTCGCTCTCATCTTCTTCGCTGTAACTCTGATAGTTATTGTGTAGTGATGGAAAGTATTTATTTTTAACGTTACTCCTACTATTGCCATCTTGAACGAAACTCTCGCTTGGAGATACATCTTGGTTTTGGTTGCTGAATTCCGCATTAATAAAATTCTCGTCTAAACTTTGATACTCTTTAGATATTTGATATGACGAAACGTAATTCCTTTTACCGATGTTTTCATCCAAGCTATGATTCATTCTTTTATACCCAAACTTTCCTTTAGAATTCGACGTCAAACAATAGGACGAACTTTGCCGTCTAATTGCGCACAATTTAGTATACGCATTCTCTCTAGGCGTTTTCAACGATAAACTAACAGATGATTCTTCCGCGTTCTCGGATATTGAATTAGGAACGTATTCCTTTTCTTTGAGCGAAAGTTCTCCTTCGGGCGGATTCGAAGGCAGCGAAGACCACAACACTTCGAGCATGTGTAGTGCGTCTTCAAAGGCAAACTCTCGCTTCATCTCCAGCAAAAGCCAACGGTAGCAAAAGAGTAAATCATCAGCCTGAAATAAGAAAATAAATGTAATACAAAAATTAATAATTAAACCAAAACCTGAATTACCTGTTGATTTTGCAAGTACGTATAAAATATCGGATCATAAATCTGCAATGACTCTGACAGATGAGTAAATTTTAAAGTCATGGCTTCTCCGTCCAAGAGAAAATTGGGATACAATCTATTCATCAAAGCGCATAAGCAAATGTAAGCGTGGGCTTCATCAGACATTACCACTAGGAGCGGAGACGCTAAATCTGACATGCCTTGACAGTAACTCACGACTGGATGATTGAGAGCATAGCTAAAAATATTTTAAAACATATTAAAAAACATCTATATTATAGTTCTACTAGTTAAATACAAATGCATACGTTGTTAGAATATTAAACAATGAAGTTATGTTTTGGTTATCGTCGCTTCCTGAATAAAATTTATGATGTCGATCCGTTCGCAAGACGTCTTTCTTTACCATGTTCGTAACGTACGATAAATTTGATGAGATCTAAAAATATATTTAATGGAAATAAATTCAACGAAGCAATTTACAATTCTAAAAATATTTTAAATAATATAAATATGATCATTAATACTATGCGATATTCACCATATAAAAAACTTTTACTAAGAAGTTGAGATAACCCTAAAAGGTTTCGTTTTAAAAATTAACGATTTTCTTAAAAAAAAAACATTTTAGGGAAAAAGTAATGGACATTTGTGACAAAATGTATCTACGATTAGTAAAAATAATATAAAACAAAACTTTTCTTCTGAAAATTTCATCATTCAAAATTTATGATTTTTCAGAATATTTTAAATGTGAAACTTTTTGTAGGAAAACTAATTTTACATCAGATTTGAATCAACTCGTCTTTGTGACTAAAACCATAACATTAGCTACTAGAATTTGAACGTGATATTCAAATGTCAGTACCATAAAAAACATTTTATTAAATGACTTACCTGTCCTTTTTGTAAGCATTCTTTCCACACATCTCGTAATGATATGTACTCGGCGGACTTTCTTTTCATGTAATCTAGTCTCTCTTTACCCGACATTCCGTCAGGATACACATTTAAAATATGCTTCCAAACGACTTTTCTACAAATTATTTAAACATTAGTAAATAAAATAAAATCATTCATATATACACAATAGATAATTACCTAAAACTAGGATCTACTCCGCCACTATAAATAACCTCTCTCAACTTGCCGCCTTGTACAACGTGACCCACAGGACTCAAAAAAGAGAGAAATTCCGTTTGATTCAAAGGCGGTCTAGGCGGAACGTCCGGATCTTCCGATAGGTTTAAAGCTCGGGAAACTAAATTAATAGTCTTTTCCATCTAAAAACATGTTTCAAATAAATTTATACGTTAAAAAGAAAGTTAAGTTTCTCACGCACATGATTCATTATCATTCCTTGGAATCCGATCTGCAGTTGCTTCAACTCGCTGTTCGGCGTCTGGTCGGCGCTCGAGTGACTCCGTTGAACCGGAAGCTTCACCTCGGTCCTTCTGATTTCGGAATTTTCAATTAAACTATCCGATTTGACGTCTATTCTCAGCTGTATGTACGGCTCGGATCCGGATAGGCAACTGGCATTCTGCGCTCTGAGGAAAGCTGCGTCCAAGTCCCAATCGGAGAACAGAGCCAGAAAATCGTCTTGACCTGCGTCATCTAACGATTTATAGGACAGTGTAAAATCTCCTTTGATGTCAAAAGCCGTCACCAAAATGCTACGTAGTTCTTCAAGCGAAGTTATTTGCGGATCGACAGAAAACTTCCGGGATTCAGTAGGAAGTTTACACTCATATTTCTGGAAAAATGTTCAGAATCACTAATTTTGAGTGCTATTTAACGAAATTGTTTTGAGAGATATCTGTATTTAAATAAATACATTGTGCATTAATGTGAGGTAAATTTTCGAGAGTTATTCATAAGGTGTTCACTGTTTTGACCAATGCTCAATTGTACCTAATCTGTCCAACAGTAATGCACAAAAACATAATTTTATGGAACAATTATTTTATATATTGCTCATTTAAATTGTACTCCTTTCTTTTCTTTTTAGATAGAGGTTGACCAAAATAATCTGAATATATGTAAAAGAATAATACTGGAAAGAAAAAAATCTAAAAGTCGTCAATTGCGATAGTTATTATAAGTTTTGCAGTGGTTTTTATAAGCAAAAGATTTTTTTATGTGAATACATAAAAATTAAATAATGGGAGTAATCATTCTATAAGTTAGTTGTTTTTTATATACAATACCTAAAGCATTTTAAAATTAAAATAATACTTCGGTAAGAGTTTGTAAAAAAAATTGTTCATTCAGTAAGAAGAAGAATTTCGCAATACTAAATTGTTAGGGATGATGTACTGTAGAGCATAGTTTCTTAACCGGTGGTCCGCGAAGATTTTAATGATCGAATTTTATGCTGTATTTTATGGATTTTAAAATTATATTTCTTGTTACTGACTGGTTTAATATACTTAAATATGGTTATATCAGCATACTGTGTTGCAAAATTAATTGTTTTGAATAAAAAAAATCAATTATATAAATATTTATTATTTTATTTTAATGTTGATGGTCCGTGGACGTAAAAAGGTTAAGAAACTATGCTGTAGAGGACCGATAAAAATTGGCAACTCTGGAGCTAAGCGGACAATACGGAGCGGATTTTTTTTATAAACGGATTTATTACAAATGTAGAAAAATACATACTTTAAAGTTGCTAATTTTTAACCATTTTCTAGTTTACAAAAAGTAATTTAAAAATAGTAATAGTAAGATAAGATTAATTGAGGAAAAATACAAAAACATATATTTTGGTTTAGTAATATTGTTTTTTTGTCCATAAGTAAATTATCGGTTCGTTTAAAATGCATAGTTTCCAAATCTTTCGTAAAAATATACTATAACTATTAAATTCATAATAGTTTTACGATATAAGCAAAACAAGTAAATTAATATGAATTTATATAAGATTAAATATGTATTTAAAATATATGAATTTGTTAATCATCAATATTATTTTTAGATTTTTACATTGATAGTTTTACTAATGAAACATAAAACTTCAAATTGGAATTATTCGTCGTACTTAACATTGCTTCATTAAAAATAATATTACATAATTATGTATTAATATTATTTTTTACAATCTATACACACTATATTATATTTCAGTTATCAACTTTCCTGATATTAAACGATGCTAGTTTGTTTTAAATTACCATTAATGTTCGAATTACAATTGACGCATTAGTGAGTCAATGGCCTGTAATGTATTGTTCATAATATTCTTAATCAATTAAAGAACTTAAAAGTTTATTAATTTAAAACGTGCTATAGTTGAGTTTCATAGGTTTGTAAATGTTTCTTTGATAGAATTATAAATGATGCATATGTGAGTCAGCAGCTTTTAACGATAGTATTACAAATGATGCTAGCAGCTATAATAAATGTCCCTGTTAAAATATTTTTATACAAAAACCGCATATAATTTTAAAAATAGTATTGAAAGCAATTTTGTTGGTTGGTCAGTGGTCGTTTTTTTAATATTTCGATTTTATTAAGATTCATAGTATTTCATTAAATGACATGCATTTTTTGGCCAGACTTGTGCCAAGATAATACGATTTAACACCGTTGGAGCACATAAAAACCAGCATCCGCCAAGTTGTGAAAATTGGAAAAATGGCCACTGCAAAAGGTTCAGAGGAGGCCCTGTTATTTGATATAATTTTTCATAATTAATGAAATACATCAAATGTTTAAAAGATAAAAAAAATCCGAAGATATCGTAGCGACCACAGCAATATGTTAAATATAAGTTATATATTATATGTATATATATATACATATAATATATAACTTAAGCAAAAAATAAAAATAAATAGAAAATATAAAAAAAAATACTTAATATTATAATAATTTATTTCTTAATGCACAATTAAGGAAACCCGTTATAGTTTTATTTTTGCGGATTGTCTTTGGAATATTATTATATAAATTATGTGTATAAAAATAAACTATTTTGTCACATCTTAGGTCATTGTATTTTTGATATATACCTAACAATATATATATATATAATAATAACCGTCTTCTATAAATATATTTTGTAAATAAATAATATTAGTAGCATTAAAAATATTTGATTTTATTAAAGATAATATATATTTAACAAAAATCATGTCACGCATTCTGTGGTTTGGCCTGCTCAGCCTTTTGATTTTCCGCGCAGAGATGCTCGTCTCTTAGATAGAGCATTGATTGCAAGTATAGTATAGTCGCTGTGACTTAATAGCGGCAGGTGTTTTTATTTACTTTCTGTACTATTTTAAATTTTTACCACCAACAATACATTATGAACTTTATCCAAAGATGTTATCAATGAAATCTGATTTGTGTCACAACATTGGCGAAATGTAAAATATAGTCATTATTTTAACTCAATTCAAAATGAATTTTTTTCCACATCGACATCCTATTGCCGAATTAAATCTCAAATTTACACGTGATTTTGGAATTAAATCTTTCAACATAAGGTATTTTTAATGAACATAGACCTTGTTCGTTATCGCGCCGACAATGTGAAACGATTACGCCTTGCGGTTTTTCAGCCGTTGCGCAATGTTTTTTATTGAAATTAATGGAAAGTCGTTTATGGAGCGCTGGTTCCGATGAATAATTGAGCGAGCCAAAAGGGTTGAATGAAAAGATGGACAGTCACATTTTAAATTGGATCTAAATTGTGAATCTCGATTGAAAAGACTGACCTGCACTTTGATTCTGATGGCTTCTTTACCGGGGGCGAGCATGACCCCGCTCGCCTTCGCCACTTTCGCGGACTGACACTTCGGTTCGGTGCTGCCATGCGGATAAATTCGATCCATATGTCAAAGGGTCCGTTGTCCATTGTTTGATTATACCTAATAGTTTTGTATTGTGCAGAGTATACAATTTTATTACATTTTGCGTTAGGATTTTATTTTTGTATGTATCAACAGGATGGGGCGAGATTCTACTAATATAATTTAAATTTCGAGGTCCATTTCATAGACGAATATATTTAATAATTTTATTACAAGATACCACAATCGGTTCGGATATCAACGGTTTCAGTATAATTCCATACACCACACTCAATCCGGTACCCGGCGCCGAACAGTTGTACCGGCGACAACCCGGCCGCCAGTGTCGATGGATTCATCCGGCACGTCTGAAATGGTAAGTACTAGCCCATAAAACAGCACCAACACAATATGTGTGAAGCTACACTCGTTATTTGTTTGCCTGTTGTCGAGAAATTTGCGTCGAAGCGCAGAATATTCCCGCGCTTCTCAATTATTTTTAGACTTAACAAGTATATTTAATATTTTTACTTCGTTAAATAATATTTATAGCGATGGCCGAAAGATAAAATGATTCCGATGAATCTGATCTCGAATTTGAAGGTGTAGAATTTCTCTCGGATAACGAAGACGTGATTGAAATGTTCGAATCGGAATCAGACCAAGATTATTGCAGTTACGAAGTAAGTACTTTTCAATTTATATTTGAAATTATTATTTATTATAAAAGCAGTAATAACAAATTTTTATTATTTATAGTTCATATCAACACGGAACGTCCGTATATTGTAAGTATGATATTAATTTTATAACATAACAAAATGTGATGTCGACGCCCGCTTTGCCTATTGTACACGGCGAGCTTAATAAAACTTTCATAAATGTACACGTGTTTTGGATTCAGGCCTAACCGGTCCACATATCCTGATACACAACAGGCGGAGTTGATCTAGGAGACGAAATGACTCGTGAATATTCTTGCGTACAGGCAACAAGGCGGTGGCCATTCAGAATATTTATGGAGCTCATTAATATTCTGGCTTTCAATGCCGACAAGTACTGTACAATAGTGTGTTTGGTTTTGATGATAACATGTGCACGGCGTCTTATGTTTTAAAAAATTCAAACAGTTCTGTTGCTCAGTATAAAAGTTTTTAAAGGTAGCAAAACCAAACGACCACCAGTAATTAATAACAGAACAAAAGGCGGAGTTGACCCATGAGAAAAAATGACTTGTGAATATTCTTACGTTAGGGCAACAAGGAAGCCATTCAGAATATTTATGGAGCTCATTGATATTATGGCTTTATATGCCTATAAGATATGGATCCATAAATATTCTGAGTGGCGAATCAACGATCGATGCCGTCGAAAGTATTTCATACGCCTCCTATCGGTAGATAGAAACGACAGGAGAACGTTTATTTTCATAAACCGCAAAAGTAAACGACAGAATTATTCGTGAAAACTTTTACCCCCGAAGATTATCCAACATCGTATTCACCTAGTAATACACATAATATTAGACGAAGATGTACGTGTAACTTTTGTTGCGTGTATCGTGTTTTATTTGTCACATAGCTGTGTGTGTCAAATGTATAAAGTAATAAGATGGCCGGATTTCTAGGCATTTAGAATTTTTTCAATTGATTATTTTTGTATGTTATATGTTTATAGATATATGTTTTATTTAAAGTAATTTAGGTTTAATTTTTATAAATATATTCTTTATCATTTATTTTTAATATTATTATTTGTAAAGAAAAATATTGTGTATTATTGCGAACGTTTGAGTCAATAACGTGCGTCAACAATCAATGACAAAAAGGCATAGCATGGTCTCGTTCTACGCTTGATTAAAAATATTTTGGTGTCTCCACAGTTAAAAGATTTAGTATTTAAATAAATACGTTGTTCCATAAAACTAATTATTTATGCATTACAGTGATTCAAATAATTGTCTACACTAGCAACATTAAAATGAAGTGTCAATGTGAGCTGTCAAAAGGTTGAGATGATTTTTCGCAACAGTTTGCCATTTAAGATAATATCGTCCATTTTAGCTATAATTTTCTTTTGTGAATATTTAATATACTATCTAGTGATCGTCCAGGTTTGCTATTCGCTTGATACTTCAGTTACTTTCATTGATAAATATTGATTTCCCCATTCGCGGTTAGTGTTATTGGCCGACTTTGACCAACAAATTGACATACCCGCACAATGACGAACCAGTATACGCTATGTTCTTGGCTGACACGCATTTGCTGGGCAAGAGGAACGGCCATTGGTTCGACAAACTCCGGAGAGAATGGCAAATGCACAGAGCATTCCAAACCGCACTGACCATACACAAGCCAGAAGTGGTTTTTTTTCTAGGTGAATACAATAAAAACGAGTTGTATTGTGAGATTATTGAAATAAAATTGCTTAATAAATCTTTCAGGTGATTTATTCGACGAAGGATTGTGGTGTAGTGGATTAGAATTCAACGAATACGTCGAAACGTTCAATTCGTTGTTTGCCGTACCTGAAAGCACGACTGTGTACACTATAGTGGGGAATCACGATGTAGGATTTCATTATAGGTCTGCATATCATGATATTACAATTTTAAAATGTTGAACAATATTACTCAAAACAATTAATTATCAAATTTTTCTATTAAATTTAACGTTAAAATTTACTTTTCAGAATCACGCCATATTTGTCTAAGAGGTTTGGAACGAAATTGAAGTCGCCGGCTGTTGATATGATAACTATTAGGGGTAATAATTTTGTTATGATAAATTCAATGGCAATGGAAGGCGATGGTTGTTTTCTTTGCTCTAATGCTGAAGCAGCTTTACTCAATATTACATGTAAATATGTTTTATTGGTAGCACTGTACAACAATTTTGCCATAAAAATAACAATTACTGTCAATTTTTTTTCGTTACTATCATGACATCTATTGAAAACGCTGTGTTGCACAATCTATAAAGGTTGTGATGAATGCCACTAGGGAACGTTGAAGAATCCACCCTCACCCCTTTTAGAGATAATTTGCGATTTGTTTTGAAAAAAATATTTTTTAATTACACTTTCAATATAATTTTATACTTTCATTTATATGCTGAAATCAATTTATAATTCTAGATATTAATCGAGTTTTTTTTATTTGTGGCAAAATATTATACAGTGTAATCAAGTTTTTAATGTAACAACCGTTTATAATATCTTTAAATTTGTAGCTGTACTAAGATGTTCGAGAGGCATCGGAAACTGCCGTAATGTAAAATCTCTAGATAGATACAGTCGACCTATTTTATTACAGGTATTTAGATTGAGTTTATTTATATTTATTTAATGATCCAACGATCATATATTTACAGCATTTTCCTTTATACCGCATATCCGATGAGATATGCACCGAATCCGACGCCGCCCCATTTGAAGAAAGGTCAAAGAGGTTTCGTGAAAGATGGGAGTGTTTATCCCGAGAGTCCACTGAGTTCCTTGTTGATAATTTACAACCGAGATTGGCTCTTGGAGGGCATACACATCACGCGTGCTTCATCCAACACAATGTCAACAAGCAATCCAGCGACGAGAGCTTCGTAGAGTACTCAATACCATCATTTTCATGGCGGAACAGAAACGATCCTAGCTTTTTATTAGTGAGTCACATAATAAATTATCACACGTATGTATGCAGATATAAATTCTCACTTTATTTTTCAGGGAGTTTTTACACCTAATGATTATAAAATATCAAAGTGTCGAATGCCACGAGAGAGTACTGTTATTTTCTTGTACATTACACCAAGTACAATATTGCTTTTGTACATTTGTGTTATGCTAAAGAAAAGATTTAGATCTAAGTATCAAAAGTATTATTAGTCTTACTTTACCAATTTTTATAATACATTTGCATGTGTATTTTAATTTTAAATGTGAAATATAATTTATCTATACCACAAATCTAAAAGTGTATATTAATATTTGTTAGTACTTCTAATTCCGTTAGAAAAATCTATGTATCTAACAGCTTGGGGAACGTAACTATTTCAATCAATCATGGGTATTCCTACATTTCGATTTCACTCGCGTTTTGTTTGGCCTTGCACCTTTGTTGTTCTAGTCTTCCATTAGGCCATTTTTAGATACCCCACACAATATTAGTCCTAATATTTTGGCGGACGGATTGTGTCAGGTGGCATTTACACACAGATTGAGCCGCTGCAGTAGTATTTTATTAAAAGTTTATAATAGTTTACATGTTTATTATTAAAATATATGTGAGTGAACAATGGACGAGGCACCACCGACCGTTGTCTACCCGTCGAGGTCCACCAAGAGAATGTGCTGCTCTCCGCTACTGTTACGTCAGTGTTACTAGAGTGCCGTCAAGTTTTGCCCATAATAATAAATATTTATATAAGATACTTATATATAAAATGTTTGTTTATGCAATTAGATTAAGACAGCTAGAACTCGTTAAAATGGCTGTGACGTTAGTGTACATAGATAAATGCATATTTTTTATTTTGAGATATCGTTTGTATACAAGATAAAGAGACGGCACGAGCAAGCTATCCTAATGTACTATAGCTGGAATTTTACGTGGTATCAACTCAATTTGTTTAACCTACCGCCACCTTTTAAGCTAAGAAAATGCTCAGCGCCCCCTAGAAATCTACCCTTTTTAGTCAACAAACAGAAAGTTTTTACAACATAGTACATAAAAGTCGAATCATAAGACAATACAGCTGCTTGTTAGAATTTACCGGTTGCTCGTATGCGTGCAGTGCAGTGTGACCAGGCATTCTGGTTTCTCGATGTTTTTCATTTCTTGAGAAATGAGAATTCTCATTTTCACTTCTCGATTTTGATAAATTAAAAAATATATGAAATTATTGTGATTATAGTAATGCAGAATATTGTAGATATGATATATTTATATATGTAAAAAATCTTTACTGTTCTTGTTTTTCCCCTTCAGCAATAATCAAACACTCTTCGTCCCACATGTCACTGAAATTCAAGTCACTTTTGACGTGTTGGTTAATTCGTAAATATGTATTTTAATATATTATTAGAATCGCCTTCATTGTGTTGCATCTGGTTTTCACGTCTAAAATTAAGTTCAATAGTATCTTAAATTTAAACACATTCTTTTGTAAAAAGTCATTTCATACGGTAGAATATTTAAAAGTCCTTACAATTTTTCTAATGCTGTTTATCATTTCTTCGTTTGTGTATTAATGTAGTTTTTAGATTACCATAGCCTCAATTTGGCTACGACTAGTGGGTGATTAGAGTCGACGTGTTTGCGTCTCTATAGTTTTTCGCTGCGTCGATAAGGTTCAAGAGACGGCCAGAAGCCGTAGGGAAGTCGCCTTGTCTGGACTGTGCCGCATTCCATTATGAATATTTTTATGTAGGACGATCGAATTATTTGAGTTATTAATATTGTCTAATTGTATATAAGCTATGAAAGCAGATAATAGACATTGTAAATCGCTCTTTACCCATTTTGGTATTCATATCACCTAGCACAATAGTAATATTGTTTTTTGGACATAATTTTAGTGCTATATACTAGATGTCTTAAAAGATTTTTCTTCGGTTGGCGAAGATTATGACAAAGTTATAAAATACTTCTTCAGTTTGGATGTTGCATATGAAAAATACCATACGTTAAAAAATATAAATGATAAGTTTGAATATAGATATAGTATATAATATAAGATTATTATATTTTACATAGTATATAATAATAATTGAAACATCAGTGTTGCCGTGTTTGGACGGTCTTAAAAAATTAATTTAAAAAAAATATTTTTCGAATAAAAATAAAAACGATTTAAATATTTAATTGTTTTTAAAATGTTTTTTCATGAGAAAATACAAGATGGCGCAGGGTAGGAATTTTCGTTCGATTTTACACGTGCATCGTTGTTTTGATCGGTTATAAAGATTCAGAGTGCAAATTAATTAGGTACGTTTTAACTATTACAATGTAATATATGCGATGATTAGAAGTAAACATCAATTAAACAATGTAAACGATTATAAAACGTGTTTTTTACAGCGGCTCGACCTTCGTCATGAAAAGTTTCGCGCTCCGTCGACGGGCACCCGAGACTGAAAAGTGAGTTTATGATTTCTAATACATTAAATTTATCATCTTTAGCTGTATATGTATACGATAGTTAATAGTGCGACGAAACGTTGTTATTAATAATTATTCGAGTTATGTAGTACATTTTTACATTTTTCTTCGAAACGATAATTTTTCTCAAGGACTTGCCAAAATGCGGATTATTTGTTCGTAAATTTAATATATTCTTTGTAAAACACGATACTTATAAAACATGCTAGAACGCGTCGTATGCGAGCTATCTTTTTTTTTATAAAATTTCCATTATAATTAAGAGGAATGTTTCAAAAACAAAACTAAAGTACTTGAATAAACCACCCTCAACCCTGAATTAGTAAATCCAATATAAAGTTTCTTTAATCTTTACAGGAATGCTTCAAAGTGATACATTTTTATTTACAATTTTACATACATGTTTGAATTGGTAGATTTGTGTTATCTAGAGCCTTTTATTTACATTTATTATTATATTCCTTTGAGTCATTTGAGTTTTTTATAATGAACGTCTTTAACTCGCTTAGTGCTGAGAAAGGATTCTCATAAAAAACGTTGTGAGAGTAATCTAAGATTAATTTGAAAACGAGCTTAACTAACCAAAGTCTGTTAAACATGTCCCCCGATAACAAGCAAGTACATACGAATACTCCGTCTTGCAATGTACATACATACATATGTATATGAATAAAAAATCTTTAGTAATATAATATAATAGCTCACTTAACCTAACCGACATATTCATGTTAATGTTGCATTATAATGAAATGCGAATACATAAAATAATATTAAGTTTTGTTAAAGTAAACTTTGTATTGAATACGACGAGTGCGTTTGATCTTTTTAGTCCTGTAGAAATTATTAGAACTGTTAATCCCTTTTAGAGTTCTGGAACAATGTTTTTCTACTTTAGAAAATATATCAGGTATCTTATCGTCGATTGAAAAATGCAATATCTAACATTATAGCGGTCGGTAATAATAAATCGCCACTAACCTGAGGAAACAGACAAAAGTGTACGTAGCGAGTGTCGGGGTAATATTCTTTCATTTGATTTGTACTACGTTTCGAGATCCATACCTTACTGCCACAGACCTGAGCAATTAGTTCACTATCGAGATCAAAAAGGTGAAATTATCGTTATAGCCATAGAGTAATTAAATAAATAGAGGTCGACGCGTAGTAAAAAATCGTGCAAAGAAAAATCTAATAAGCTAGTCTATCGGTCAGTCACCTCTCCGCGTTCGCCTACGCAGTCGGTAGTGTTCGTAACGCGCATTCGACATACTTCGCATTTATATTTAATATCAAATTAAATATAAATGATGAGAATAATATTTCATTAGTAAATATTTTTGTCACGTGTTAAGGTTAGTAATAATTTAAAGGTTTTTTATGTTTTCTTTAGAACAAAAATAGCGGAAAATATGACTTACAACATTTTATGTCTTTCATGGAAGCTATCTGTTGGGACCATTAACCAAGATTGTTTTTTTTTTTCATAAAAGGTGGTTATAAAATGTTAAAACTAAACTCAGCCCCTTTACAAAACCAACCATCGTCTCCACTCTCGTCAATGTTAATTTCGAATATTGATGCTTATAATTCTCTTAGAAAAATTAATTTATTACGAAAATTAAATCATGTTAAATTATTTTCAAAAAAACGTGAAAAAATAATACATGCATTAAGGCAGAAACTTTATCGTAGAAACCAAAAAATAGTTAATTAGAAATATAGTTAAATCAATAACAGACAAAGGATTTTTAAGTGAGGAAAACGGCTTGTCACTATTAGCAAATTTTGATTCTGATTCAGCTTGTCACTATTAGCAAATTTTGAAGGAAAGAACAATTCAAAAGTAGCTAAGTATTCAGCCCGAGTTCGATTGTTTGCATTAACTTTAAGTTTTTATTCTCCTAAAGCTTATCAATATATGTTCGACAGACTTTAAATTTTAACCTCACCTAAGAACCATCGGTAAATGGTATCAGATCTTAAACGGAGATCCAGTGTTTATGTTTGAGGCATTTGAATTCATTATTTAACTAAAATTAGCAATAGAGAACGACGGTTCCCGGGCGCTCCCGCCCGCTTCCTCAGGTCGTGTGTAAGCCCTTATCTATCGGCTCATTAGTGACCCTAGTACTTGAGCGCATGCTTCCCATCGGCGCGCCGATGGTCCGCTTCCAGTCTCAACCGGAGTCGTCCCGGTGGACGGCTTCGGTTGGTTTCCTGGTCCGGAGCTACTGATGGTCTCCCGGCATCACTATCTTTTGTTGGATACGGTAGCAATAGAGAAGAAAGCAAGTGATATTTGTTAAGTAAGCTTATTCATTTTAAAGGACATTAGTTATTCAAATTTGATTTGACTTCCATATTTACCTGTCATATTAAAAACATATGTGGATTAGGTCTACTGGAGACACCACATAAAAAAAAGCGCGCCATTTATTCTATCTCAACAGTGGTGCGGAAATGAATAACGAAATGTCTGTAATGATATAATAATAATATAATTGGTGTTAAAGTAAATTAATAAAGAAAAATATAAATTAAGAGATTACTAATGTGACAGCCTTATTCGTTCGTCAAATGTCATTTTGTTCGTCCGCAATCCAGAATACGCCATGATTTTTAATATTCGTCACCCTCTCTATTTATTTCATTACTTGATGGTTCTAGCCCATTCGTCAGACTTTTCGGTTATCTTTTTTAAGTCGAAGCCGGGAGTTAATTTTGCAATTCTTCCAAATAAACCTGATGCGTTCTATCTAAAAGATCATTTTAAACGTATTTTTGAAAGTTTACTATTTAGTCTAAGTTTGTTAGCTCTCTGATTTTAAAAGTATATTGACTCGTTGCATCCTTTTAACAGATTAGGTTTGAGTTTAAACACCAAATGGACGTTTCGCAACTGTCAAATTAAGTTTCAAAGACATTTAATAGCGCCATATAATTTCACTAGCGCCTATCGGTTAAATTATATTTTCGCCAGTAGTAATATATATCCACCGGTAAAAAATATAAATTCACTGAAAAATACACACTTACTGTAACATTTATACATCGCATGTAAATACATAATGATGTTTGAATATACTTTGACTAATGCTCTATCAAAAGTCATTTATGCTTTAAACACGTTTATTTGTGAAGTAGTCGCCCAATGATTTATCATAAGAATCAGGGTGGAAAAATTGGAGCTTCATATCGCTAATCCTCTTCATCGAAATTCTTTTCTAGTGATTATCTCAAATGCCATTGTTTATATGCACGTGCATAGAAAGACTTTTTTGGTGGCTTATTATTTATCGCATCTTGTACAGTTTAATTTTCACAATAAATTAAATTAATATTTAAATACATCAGGCTTGAATATCTGTGTTTTGTTTAACTATCGCTCTTTACTCTGGCCTATACTAATAACAGGATTCTGGATTATTTCGCCTGAAACGCTTTTTTACAAGCCTTAGTAAATGAAGGATTAATGCGTAATAACAATGTGTTATTTACTTATTTTTTAAGTCTTTATTTCTCAATAATGAAAAATTAACATAAGTCATATACATATTTAAACCGTGGTCATCAAAATTATTAAACCATGTAAATCGTATGATAGCTGAATTTCTATTGAAAAGATATCAAAACAACACTAATCACATAGATAAGTTTAAAAATTTTAAAAATCAAATGTCGCTTTGTTTTATTTAGTGTAGAAGCTTATTTTTTGAATGGCTATTTATTGATTAAAGAAATGACATATATAAACAATTCTGTAATCTAATTGTCCGCAGTAAAACCGGCATCTTAATTTTATGACAAACTTTGTATTATAATGTAGGTCGAATATAATTACTATGTTTATTCATATGTTGAAAGTCAAACTTGGTATTTCAATATATTTAGTGTAAAAATGTACTAACTTTTATGATTCTTTATATGATGTTTTAAGTCTACTCTAGATTTCATAACTATATCACATTTGAGACATTTAAAATCATGAAAATGTGTTTTCAAATGCTCTACAATGTTCTTTTTAGATTTGAATATTTTACCACAAATATCACATTCAAATATAGCTTCATTATGAATATTATAAATATGATTGTAAACTGCTCGTTTATTTTTTAATTTTTGACCACAAGTATCGCATTGAAATTTATAAACATTATGAACGTTTAAATGAAACGATAGAGTTTTTTCCGTTTTAAACGTTCTTCCACATTTGACACATTCGAATTTATGATAGTGAGTTTTTACATGGTACGAAACATTTCTTTTACTTTTGAATCTCTTACTGCATATGTCACACTCGAAAGCGTCGTTACTATGAATATTATATATATGAGCCGAAAGACTTTGTTTCGTTCTAAACTGTTTTAAACACTTGACACATTGGTAATCGTAAGATAAGTTGTGTGTAGTTTTATGCCTGTTAAGGGCATCTTTTCTTTTGAATTTTTTACCACAACTGTCGCAATCAAATTTATTAACGTCACTATGAACGTTGGAATGATGCGAAAGCGATTGTTTCGTTTTGAACATTCTTCCACATGTGACGCATTCATAATCGTTGCTTTTATTGTGAGTTTGCATGTGAGCTACGAGGTGAGATTTAGTTTTCCAATCTCTTCCGCAGATGCTACAGTGAAAATTCTTTAAATTATTTTTATTATGAATTTGCAAGTGATTAGTGAATGAACTTTTTCTATCGAATACTTTGCCACACGTTTCACATTTAAGAATTTGAAGTTTAAAATTAAATAAATTTAGATGATCAGGAGAAGAGGGTCTGATATCGTCAACGCCTGAATTAATAACATCTTTAACGTCATGATCTTCTGAAATCATACATAAATATGTTAATTATATAAAATGAAAAAATATATAAAATAATAATTTTTCTAACCTATTTCCAACATATCTGTATCTTTAGGTATATTATCTTCATATTCAATTTTTACACTTTCGTGCTGAAAGTATATGGTTTTGGTTCAAGAGTAAATATTATTATTAAAATATATCGAAACATGCAATTTTATTTACCTTCACTATATATTTTTTGACATTATCCAAAGAGTTAATAATATCATCTTGATATACATTGTCTGGTTCTAAAAAATAAACAACCTATTGTAGGTATATTTTTAATATTTAATTAGAATATCAATTAAATACCTATTTTAATGTGTGTAAACATCGTACAATATCGAGTACTATAAACTTAGCCCATGCAAACGTCAAACACGGCGGTTTAAACATCACATAAGTTGACCATGCCTGGTATATACTTTTAAAATGTCGAAAATTATGTGCTTGGGATAGAGCTGCCAGGCGTCAGCCAAAACATTTTATTTTTTCATATATGAGCTTAATAAATAAACGCTTAGCGTCCAAAAAAAAATATTTATTTTATTAATATTTTTTTCAATTGCTAGGACAATGAAATTTCTAAAATCTCCAAAATAAAGAATTTTAACCAAAAAACATTTTTGACTTCTGAGAAGTTACAATTGCTTTTGCGCCATCTTATTGACCAAATTCGGTTTAAATATACTTTTACCAACACGCTTATAACATAAATCCGTACGAATATCGGTAAGGATAGTTGTCATATTTTTGAAACACAGTGTAATATCCAAGTGCAGGCAAACTATGCGAGTAATATGTCTGTCTGCACTACTTCTTCCGCTTATTTTCCCCTGAGAGATGAGTTGGTTTAGTTTATATTTTGGACTTGACACAATGAAAGTTGGGTTTGGTTAATTCGTGTAGGTTAGGTGTGCGTTTAAAAAGCAAGTGGAAGTTTCATAACTGTCAAATTGAGGTTCATAGACATTTAAGAGCAGCATATAATTTCACTAACGCCTATCGGTTAAATTATATTTTCGCTAGTGATAATATATATCTTTAATTACTCCAAATGGGGGCGGAATATATTTCGAATGAGGCCGCCATTTGATTATATTTAACACGGCTTTTTGGCGACGGACCGCTGCAGTTGTAATTTATTGCGATATGAAGTTGTTACATGTTAGTAAATAAATGGGGCGCGAGCGCGCGACAACGCGCGTCCGATTGCGCCGAATATTGCTAGTAGAGAGAAAAAACCGTCACACCAGTGCTACCAGAGTGCAGCCAAGTTTTGGCCATAATGAAAATCTATATTTAAATATAAATAGCCCCCAACAGTATTGATATTTTTTCGATTACTTAGTTCTTGAGAGATGGTATTTTAACAAAAAAATTTAAATGACACATTTTTAGCTCCTGTAGCAATTAATTCTCTTCAAACAAAAACTCCGAGAAGGTTTTTAAGCAAAATATTCCGTGAGTCAAATGAAATGTCTGAACATTCTTGGTCTGGCCCTGACTATGAATAAACATAGCACATAGCCACCCGTCATCATCCGTCCGCCAAAGAACTTTTGAAAATAAAATACACCCGAGAGAAATACTTGTATTTCATTAGAGTAATTGTACATTAATAGGCAAAGTTTACCAGTACTGCTATTAATCTAAATAAGTATATTCTTCAATTCATCCATACTTTGTCCACATAAAGGTATAAAAGACATCAGCACATTCCGAGAACACCATTCGACTCAACTCGAGGCTTAAAGAGAGCGGTTCATATCAATCATCGCCATGAGGTTGACAAGCAAAGACAATGTAGTTCTATATTGGTATAATTAAAATTTGTGCTCCTTAACGTCTCACTGTCTAAATAAATCACACATTTTTATAAGCTTTTTACAAGCCATCCTAGCAAAAATAAAAACACAAACATGCAAATTATGTCAATTTATTCATTAAAAAAATGGAACAGAGTTGCGAATTAGATCAATATATTCAAATATATAATATAACAAACAACAGTAATCATTAAATGCATAACTTTGTTATTTGGCTAGACACAGAATTTCACTAGCTTTAAGTATGTGGAAAGTGATTTTGTATCATAAGTCAATCGGTTGACTATAAAAAGTTGCATTTAATGGTATAGTCACTTTTAGACTACAAGTAATGTTATTTATTCATTCAAATCGGCATATTAAACCAATATTGTAGGCAATTGATTCTAAGATAATAAAATATAACTACACAATATATTATTTTCAACGAATAGTTATTTTCCAACAAAGTTTATTTTTTTTATATATAATAACATAGTTTTAAATATATTAGATCTGTTAATTGTATTCCGAGTATTAATTTACCCATTGCATTGTTCTTAATTACTCGTCATCTTGATGTACATGTTATAACGTGAGAATATCTTAACATTAACTAGGCAAATATGCACGGTCAAATCACTTCAGTTACAGTACGCACAAATATAATTAATGAACACTGAAAAATTATTGTATGTTCGTTGTTGGTAAAATATTAAAAATTAAATAATTTGTATGTTTAATAAGTATTTTAAACTATTTATGCAAGGTAAATCTTGTTGCCAATTTATATAATCCTCAATAGATGCGTTGCAGTTATTCATGTGATGTTCACTGTTCAACGCTCACTAGCACCTAGCTTGTGCAACGCTTTTTTTTATTGGCTCTACGACTAGGTTGGTTGTCAAACACGCTCGTCTGTCAGTTCTTGTTCATTGACGATGTAACTAGCTAAGGTGACTAGACGTACTCAAAAATGTTGTCCTTCTTAAGGAGAAATTATCAAAATTACTTTTTTCTAACTTCCGAAACAATTTCTCTTCCTCAAAAAAATTTCGGAAATGGCTTTGTACTAAAATCTTTTCTCCTTTATCCTCCTCAAACAAAAATTTTCAATATGGCTTTTTTTATTTTTAGTGTCTAAATTTAACACTTTAACTGTAACATATATAACAATAACATATGTTTTAAACTCTTAAAACTCAACAAATTGAACAACGTATTCTCGAAATAATCGTGGAGATAGAGATAGGAAGTGGTTAGCTTATCACAGATATTTCATTGGATCCCCCTTGCTTGAAGCAAATCCATTTATATGCCAGTTTTTGTATTGATTTGTTAAAAAATCATAGGTTTTATAAAGTACCAGGGCCGGTACGAGAGTGAGGCGAGCGAGGCACTTGCCGCAGTAGAATGATGAAAAGGGCGCCGCATTGGTCAAGTCAGTGTAATAAAAAAAATTGAGAAAAGAAATATGTTTATCAATTTTATTGTCGTAACAAAAATTACAGGAAGGCCTTTTTTAAATTTAATCTTTGTGAGTACGATTTCATCGGATTTTTTGACTTAAGCAAATTAAATTATGATGTGGAATTGAGTTCAGAATGTGAACTAAAAATTAATGGCACTAAATTAAGGAAATCTATGTTGAACATTTTAGATAAATTAATATAAACATTGAGGATTGTGTTGAAATAATAAATAAGCTTATATTTTTATGACTGATTACGCTACATTGAAAAAAATGTGGGTATGTGTTACAAATGATAAATGGCCCCCACCCTGGCAACTTTCTGGATACGCCCCTGGTAAGAGGAAGGTTAAACAAACATGACATGAGAACCCCCAGAAGTAAAAATCAACACTGGCTTTCGAAAATGTATATAAAATACATTCACCAGATTGACTAATTGTGGTTAATATTACTATAACCATTATTCACCACTGGAAATATAATTGTTCGCAGTCAAACGCGTTAATAAATTCAATGGCATTATCATGCCTAAAAGATAAGAAATATTTTGTTCTCAGTTATTCGCGTAAGACATGGACTCATTTATGGATTGCCACCCTGAAGAAATACCTATTCGCCAGTATACATGGGGCGTTCATTAGGGAACGGGGATTGAGCACACGGCTAATTGGCCGAAATAAACCTGTTCACTATTCATCAAATTCCTTTCACACACTGACTATTAATCTACTCGATTCTGATGACCAGTGCGGGAAGGAGTTTATTTTTGCTTCCGTTTCAATATTAGGAATTTCCAAAAAAAAACAATCCAGTATTTTATTAAATGGTGGACATTTTGATCTCTGCATTGTGATCACCATGTTTACTCATATGGTTCTTAAAGCCGGCCATAGTTTTTAACACTTTATCGCATTGGACACATTTGAAATCGTATAAATGGGTTTTTACATGGTCTGAAATGTTTTTTTTGCATTTGAACGTTTTACTGCACGTGTGACACTCGAAAGCGGCGTCATTGTGAAGATTATAAACGTGCAACGCTAGGTTTTGTTTCGTCTTGAAGGCTTTCACGCACTTGACGCATTTGAAATCGTACGTCTTGTTGTGAGTCGTCAAGTGTTTAGTGAGCGCATATTTACCTTTAAACGCTTTACCGCACTTTTCGCATTCGTAGTTGTAGAAACCCGAATGAATCTTTAGATGACGCAGGAGATAATGCTTCGTTTTAAACGCTCTACCGCACTTGACGCACTCAAAATCGCATGTCTGAATATGAGTTTTCATATGAGCCAAATGATTAGATTTGGTTTTTGATGATTTGCCACAAATGCCGCAGTAGAAGTCCTTTGTGTCACTGTGGATCTGCATGTGTTTCGTGAGATTGGTTTTACATGAAAATAACTTACCGCACGTAACGCACGCAAAGTCTTTCCTTGTCATCACGATAGGATCGGCGTGTTTTGTTTGCATATGAAACGTCAGCGATTGGCTACATTTATAATACTTTCCACACGGGACGCAGCCGTAACTATAAAAATCTACGTGCGCTACCTTGGCGTGTTTCGCAAGATAAACTTTAGTTTTAAATACTTTATCGCACTGTTGGCACGTAAATCCGATGTCACCGTGTACCACTTTCACGTGCGTCAAGAGATAACTTTTAGTTTTAAAAACCTTGTCGCAAAGCTCGCAATTAAAATCGTAAGATTCGTTATGAAGCTTCTTATGTCTCCAAAGCGATCTTTTACTTTTAAACAGCTTCAAACACACGTCGCACGGAAAACTAAAGTGATCACTGTGAACTTCCATATGCGCCGAGAGATAGTATTTTTTCTTAAACTCTTTTCCGCATATCTCACAATCGAATGGTTTACCACCATCGTTATGCGGCTTAGAGTTAAGCAAATCGAAATTATGCATAGGAACCGGACCGTTTAGGTACTGAAACTGTTGGATATCACTCAAGTCTGTCTTAGTAACTTCATGCAGTTCTGAAATCACATATTATATCACTCATATATCTATACCTGTTAATAAAAATATTTTTCATACCTATTTCTAACATGTCATCAACAGCTTGAGTTACATTTTCTTGTGATTCGTTGCTTTCATATTCTACCTTCATATTTTCATGCTAAAAGTACACAAGTGTTTTTTATTTAAAGTATTGTATAGATATATTTAAACACGTATATTTATTTACCTCAACCATAAACTTGACATTGTTCGAAGAGTCGATAGTTTCGTCTTGTTGTTCACCAAATTTTGATTCTACAATATGTGTAATACATGTATTTTTACCTATTACATCAGAATATCTGCTTTATACCTGTTTTAATGAAGTACGGAAGAGACATCATAGCAATAATACTACTGCAGTGTATACTTAACTCAACTATACAAACGTCAAACATTAATCTAAACAATGCACAAATCGTCCATGTTATTTTAAAATTAAAATAAATAAGATAGAAAGCTTTAAAAATCGCAAAATTATTATATTACATATTTAAAAAATATAATTTCTAAATAATTATTTAAAAATATTTTTATGTAATAGTGATTATTTATTTGCGTCAAGTCATCGAATAATATAAGACAATAAATAATTGCAAAAAAGAGAGGGAGAGCTATATATAAATTTTAAAAAATGAAATAAATTAATTGATTTAATTCAATAATCATAGCATTGTAAGACAATTGTTGCCCAAAAAACGTTTCTACTTTTGTAGCTATGTCTGATTCAAAATATACATTTTTATATCTGTTTCAAAGATTTTGAGAAAGCATTTGATCGCGTAAAACATGATCATCTTATAAAGGTTTACGTTTTATTGGGCTAAATGGCTTCAAATTAAACAGCTGTAATAATCATGGAAGGAGAACAACCAGTATCAGACAGCGATGCGCTTTTCTTCTACTTTTTCAATATATACTCCGAAAGCAAATTTAAAGAAATACTTCAGAGACAAAAATAAATAAAAGTTAGCGGGTAGATAATTCATGGTGACGGGTGGCAATTATACATAGATTGAGCAGCTGCAGTTATAGTTTTATTAAAAGTTTTTTAGGGACAGTGATGGTGGCGGGTGGCAATGAGACACAGATTGAGCCGCTGCAGTAGTAAATTTATTGACGGTTACAGTTGTTTACATTGCAAGAGGCGCGCGCGCGGCGGCACGCATCCGAACCCTCGCGGGCTTGCCGGTAGAGAGAGCGAAAACCGTCACAACAATGCTACTTCAGCGCCGACCAGTTTTGGCCATAACAAATCTATATTGGCCCCCATAGTTTACAATTTAGTCACATGTAATTTTATTATGTGAATGATCGGCGGACGAGGTCCCGCCGGTCGTCCTCTTCCAGCCGAGGTCACGTCAATGTTACCAGAGTGCCGCCTAGTTTTAGCTATAGTCAGCCGTAGCAATGATTTTGCTGCCCTTGGCAAATATCAAATATGGCGCTCCTTTATGTCATCTTTTTTTAATAGCTAAATGGCATAAACCTAATTTAAGAATTATTTTATTATATGTTTTATTATTATTATTTTGCTGCGTATCTTTGAAGCCATATATATTTATTAGTTCAATTTGGATATACGGTGATAAATAATTGTTATGGTGTTTATAGTGGAAATCAAGCACATTTCTCAGGGTGATATCAAATTTGCTCACAAATTATTATAAAATATATATACATACTATATAAAAAATATTCCACAATTATCTTTATTGATAATATCACTAGTCTCACCTAATGCTTATTTTGTTTAGTTCGAAATAAAATATATTTCCAAATAATGGTCAATGTGTCTCCATTTTAAAAATTATCGTGTTTAAAATTAGCAAGTCGGGTTATTAAATTATAACATTTTTTTATAAAAATACAGAATATTTAGGAAAAACCGCAAATTTTAACATATTATTTATGTATTCTGGATTTCTCGCGTTTGTCATATTTTTATGATATATATTTTAGATGCGCATATCTTGTAAATGCCCATTATTTAATATATTATATTTATATAGATTTCAATTTACTGCTTTGATTTATTTTTATTTTCATGAGATGAAAAAATGGCAGATTCTCAATATGCACTTATCAATGAAAGTATTAATTAAAACTGCTATCAAGAATATGATGAAAAATTTATTAAAAAATAATTTAACTCATCTCGTAAAAAATTGTAATCGTGAAATTTGAATATTAGATCACCAACAAACCCTGATACAATTTCTTAGTGCACAACATCATGTCAAAAAATGCAATGAACTACGAAATATTTCCATCGTTCGAAATAAGTCATTTTCACACATCTGCTTCATCTTAAAACTGCAAACTGAACTTTTCGAACCATTGCAATTTGCCCAAATGAATTCATTAGAAACGGTAACTTATAAACAATGTATATAAATCATCTTAGAACCGTTATAAAAAGTAGGTAGAATTTGCTGAAATCATTATCGTCGGATTTCGGCTTCTTTTCGTGTTAATCAAGTCCATAGTTAAAAAAATGTCCTGCATGAATAACCCACTAAAGTTCCTTTGTTTAAGCTTTGAACGAAACCCTTAATAAATGTATGGTTTATATTGTATCTTTATTAGCAAGTTATTACAATGTACTCGAACACCAAAGCGGTAATAAATATTTTGATCTGTCACATATTGTATTGTGTGTGTTCATTTGTAATTTAGTGAAATTTAATAAATAAATAATTATCTTTTCAATTTATCAAAAAAAAAATGCATTTTAATTATAAATTGGTGAATATTATGACTAAAAGTAAATAAAAAAACATTAAACATTAAAAAATATTATTGAGTTTATTGAATACAATAAATTAACAATTTTAAATATAATTATTAAGTAATATGAAATAAGGACATTTTCATAATTTTTTGATGTATTGCTGTGTTCTGTGTGAGAACACATTGTTTTATTTGCCATGCACTCCCATTCACCCTTATTTTAAAATGTCTTTTATAATAAATATCATTTTGGCTTTTTTTAGGCGTTTCGACTATTCACAATTATTGTTATAGACGAGAATTTTTTTAATCTTGTAAATATTTATTATTAGTATCACTCCTAATAATCAGTTATAAATTTAAGTAAAGAGATAAATTTAGCTTTTAATTCGTTGCCTAAAAGCGCTAAATGAGGTTCTGCTCGATCAGACGTTAACTTCACTATGAACAATCGAAGAACACGAAGGGTTGCACCTCGCTTTGAATGTTACATTTATAATCGTACGAATCTCGGTGTATTTTCATATGGTTTGTGAGGCGAGATTTAGTTTTCAGCGCTTTTCCACACTTGTCGCAGTCGTAATCGTTAGAATCGACGTGTACCGTCTTCAGGTGTGTTGCTATTGTATATTTGCTCTTGAACGTTTTACTACACAAGTCGCATTCGTAGTTATAGATGTCGCTATGGACTTCCATGTGGCGGAGTAGGTACGGCTTCGTCTTGAACGCTTTTCCGCACTTGGTGCACATAAAGTCGCAAAAATAACGATGCGTGTTTATGTGCGTTTGAAGGTGAGATTTAGTCTTGAACGCCTTTTCGCATATATTGCACTTGAAGTCTTTCAAACTAATATGACATTGCATGTGCATGGTGATGAATTTTTTGCTTTTAAACATTTTTCCGCAAATGTCGCATTCAAAATCGTACGAATAGCAATGCGTCGTCTTCATATGGAATGACAGTTGCAGTTTGTTTCTAAACATCTTGGAGCATATGTCACATTTGAAGTTGTAAGAATCGGCGTGCACCGACTTCATGTGAAACGACGCGTACGCTTTAGTTTTAAAATGTTTTCCGCACTTTTCGCATTGAAAGTCATAATCGACGTGCACATTCTTCATATGCACTTGGAGGTAGCATTTAGCTTTAAATATCTTACTACACTTATCGCATTTGAAGCCGTAATCGACGTACTGTATAGCGTGAGCATGCTTTAAATGGGTGTTGAGGTAGCTCTTGGTTTTGAATATCTTTTCGCATTTATTGCATTTAAAGTCGAACGATTCTCTATGAGTTTTTTTATGCCTATTTACTGAGTTCTTGCTTTTGAACGTTTTACCACACTCGTCACATGTGAAATTGTTCGATTCACTGTGACAATCCATATGCGATAAAAGGTAAGCTTTTTTTTTAAATTCTTTTCCACACAGATGACAATTGATGCCTGGTTCGGTTTTTATCTTTATTTGCCCTTCTGGCGGTATAATTGAAAACGGTTTCATATACCCATAATCATTCAAATTAGGATGTTGCTTTGAAACTAGATTATTTTTGAACGAAGCTGGATAATCTTTGGACTCTTCGAAAGACGTGTTTATCTTAATTATATCTTTAACATCAGGCAACTCTGAAATTATGAATTAGTTTATATTATAAGTGACAAATTATATGAGTGATAAAAGTTAAACAATTGAAATATTTATAAAACATTAAAACTGAACCACTAAAAAATAAGCTGCTATCAAATTGGTGATTATAAACTCGTTTAAAATGCATAGAAAAATAAAATAATTCAGTATTTTACGATTTAATTAATAATTTAAGGCAATGTTCCAAAGCTTCCGATTTTTTTGAGTGTATAAGTATCACATACACTAACTCGGTATGTTGCAATATTATAACACATTAAAAAAAATTGTACGTTTAAATGTTTTTTTCAAATCGTTTTAATTTTACTCTTTGTAAGCAAAAGTTTCATTACAACTGTCACATTTACACAAGACACTGTTAATTTTGTCAACTGTAAAAGATTGTTCAAACATAATAGAAAGATGCAAGCAATTTTATATTTTTATCATTTATAGTTTATTATTTACTAAATTAAAATTAGGGAATAAATGATTTGAAATTACATTTTCAAGTAAAAATCATGGTTTATTAATGTGTCAACCATTTGTAATGTCAAACTACTCAGTCATACAAATCTGAGGAGTTATGGTTACGAGAAACTCATTTCCTCCGCCAGACACTATAGATACCAAAGATACGAAACATGGCCCGGCACAGAAAGGAGCTAACAACCTTAAGGCTGATGCCAGCGCTTTTCCCTTAGTTTGCTGAGCCTCTTCAGCAGGTTCCACCCTGCAGAAGGCTCTGCGCCAGGGCTTCGCCCTTGTCTGATGACACCAAGCGGTGCTCTTAAAGGTCTAGACAAAATTTAGCTCCACTACCTCTTTCAGAGGAGTAAAGACTCCAAATAGAAGTATTAAATTAAAAAGTTATTTTTAGTATGTTTAATGCGGCAGATGTACAATATTTTTAATTAAGGTGCCTATATGATATTTATAGACGTGAAAATTGCAATGTCGAAACTGCAAATAAGTGTTGCTTTATCGTTATTCTAAGTGCAATTTATATCTGTTTTATCTACTCTGCTCATATACATATTATAATCGCAAGCTACTAGAGGTATTCTTTTTTGATATTACTTCTAGTTTTATGATAATGTATATGTGATCAAATAATATCTTTAGCTTTATTGGTTTTCCCACTTGTAACTATCTTAAAATATCAGTTAAACTATAATTAAAAAAAAATCAAACTCATAAAAAATAAAGCTTTATTGCCGTACTAAAATATTTATCACACTAATTATGGTGCAAAGCATGGGACAATGTTGGTGAAGGATAAGAAACGTTAACAGGTTTAGAGAAAGGATCTTTAGGTTATTAGAATGCTGTGAGTAACAAAAATCCCAATTGAAAAACATTTAAAGGAATCTTGATCTATTGAGTGAAAAAACTCCTGAAGTAAAAGCCAAGTTTAGGTAGATCGCTGAAAAGATTTTGCTAGGGGCTGAGTCGCGTTATACGTTACTCTTACAGGACAAAGAGCTAAGGAGTAACCTCGTCCAAATAGCAGTAAATTATACTATAATAAAGTAATTATGTTTCTAACCCATTTCGAACATATCGTCTATTTCTTTCACAATTTCATTGTTACCATCATATTCTTTTTTGATCCGATTAGGCTAGAAATATATAACAATATTATACATTTAAAACAAATCTTTTATATATATATATATATATATTTATATATAGATTTGTTTACCTCAATCGAATATATATTTTGTATTTCTGAAAATATAATTATATGTGTAAAAAATTCATAATTTACAAATATAAAAGTTATATTTCTAACCTGTCTCATCCACTCCATTGATATGTTGTTCATCACTGATGTTTGATTCTATCTTTATTAACACAGGCTAGAAATAAATAATATCAAATGAAATAAATAATTGACTTATCTTATAATATGTCTTTATTACCTCAATCATAAATTCATGGTCTGTTTCTGAAAATGAACACACGTCAATTGTTGAATAAAAATATTGTATATAGTATAATTTTTAATCTAACCTATTTGTATCGTTTCTGTTTGTTTAACGCGGTTTTCATCGCCGCTCTCGTACTCTATCTTTATGTCTTCGGACTAGGAATATACAAGAAAATGTCAATTTTATTTATGGTTTTGTAAAATGTAGCTATACCTGTATTTTTATAAACCTTGATTAAAAACTGAACGTCGTCTAACATTTGTTGCTTTTTTCCAACTGCAGTGCCTACAAATAGTGTCATGTAAGTAAAGTAAAGTATAAGTGTGCAATTATTATTGATTTTTATTTTTATACTTGTTTTAATATATTGTGGAATTGACATTGCACTGAATTGGGTATAAATACGGTAGTTTATCCCAAACCAAAAGTCAACCACAACAAACGTCAAACATATTGGCCTAAGCACTGCAACTTCTCGACCATTTCGTGATCGACGTATAACCAATGTTACGCATTGTTGTTTCGTTGCTGTTTCAAAATAAAAAGTGTTGAAAAAATATTTTAGTCAGCAAAACGACTTTATTGCGTTTTCTATTTACCGAAATATAGCTTGAATATACTTTGAATCCAAAGTAATATCTATAATAGGTAAGGATAGCTATCATATTTTTAAAACATAGTTTAGTCTGTACTTTTTCTTCAGCTAATTTTTCTCAAAGAAATGAGTTGGCTTAGTTTGTATTTTGAAGCTGATCTAATAAAACTTTTGAAACTATAATTAGTTTTAGAACTTTCATTGTGTTATGTTTGGTTTTGAACAGCAAATAGACGCTACACAATTAGAAAATAGAGTTTTACAGACATTTTAGAGAAGCATTTAATTTCACTAGCGCCTATCAGTTAAATTATATTTTTGCGAGTAGAAATATGTATTTAGACTTCACTGGTGAAAATATAATTTCACTGTAACATTTAACATACTGGTAAGTATGTAAATGTATATATTGCTACGGATAGATTTGTTATAATCAGATAAATTATATTTTCACCGGTAAAAATATATATCTACCAGTGAAAATGTAATTCGATATGATTTCACTGAAATAAGATATTTTCGGAATAAACTTGAGACCGTTTTTTTAGATTTTTTCGAATGATAACCCAAAAAACTCTAGTATAGAATCAGGAACGTCATTTCAGCTTTGTAAGTGTTTAACTGGTCACATTTGTAAGTGCTTAGACCAATGTGAATGTATTTGTTTTGACAGTCCGCTGACGCTACGATGTCACTTGAACCAGTTTTTAACATAACTGAATACACAATTAAGGTAAACAAATTACCTACTCATATATGCAGCTAAAAACATGCAGGATTCAAAATATTATATACTTTCAAGGTTGAAAATGTTAAAATTGAACACGACGGCAGCACTGAAGATACACAAAGGCCAGATGACATGTTCGAAGCAGGTTGGAAATATGTTTACGTTTGTGTTATAATATATTTTATTTTTAAATATCCGGTAATTGTATTTTTAGAAACTCACGATGTTAAAGATATACTGAAAGAGTTCCCTATCGACGAATGTTCCAATCCTTCAGAAACACAAGTAATAATAATCATAACTATGCTTCAGATCGCATGTGATTTTTGGTGCTCGCGCACTTATAATTCTTTGCTCAGTCAAATTCGCTGCTATAATATATTTATATATATTCATTTCAATATATTATTGCAATGTGTATAAGATGACTAATGTGAGGTGGCTGATTATCTAAAGACGAAGCTCCGTGGCTTACTGTAGTGTTCTTTTATGATAGCTTGATCGACCAAGAGCAAATCCCAGGCGCTGGGACCTATCTGTGGTGCGTGGTTACATTTTTTCTGAACCCAGGTCTTTCAAGTATTAGTCTGGATAAAATCGATAAAGAAAATTCAACTGATAATTTTTAGATAACAAGAAAAAGTAGAAAGTTTTTTTATTAAGGTTTCACTATTATAAAGATATATTGCAATTACATTGAAATTAATATTGTAAAATAAATATATTGCTGAATCTAGTTAGAAAGTATTTAGTCATAAACTTTAGCTATGGGTATGAATAATAGTAAAAAGCATGTAATTATGATAGAGCAGTATTGTATATTTAATAAATTGTAGTGTATTTTCAAAATTTAATTTATTGAAATAAATTATTTTTCAATGATTCTCAAAATATGTTCCGCATATTTAAAAATATAATACTTCCAAACAAAATTTTAGTATGACTTAAGAATGTTAATGTGCTTTGTTTAATTCAAAGCTTCAACAATATTTGTCATAAATTAGTATACAAAATAACTGATCAATATTTCAAATCAGAAAAGGTAAAATGCTAACTGTGTACTAGTTTTAGTCAAATAAATAGTATATCGCAAACTGTGGAGATTTGAAAACTAGATAGATGATATTTACTGATATACTGCACATACTATTAGTTTTAATATTGTTTTCTATTTTTAATAATTAAAAATTCTCACTTGTAGGATGATTCGTTTTATAATGAAACATATGAAGATAGTCTATCTGATTGTGATGGTGATGGAGATGTCGATCTATGGACAAAAAAACAGTCTCTTGTAACGCAATTATTTTCCTTCGGCGAATTAGAAGATGACGTTCCCTTGGATTGGTCAGATTGTGATCCATTGAGGATTAACGAAGGCTATGATGGAAGTTCTGAAATAAAATGTTTACCCAACGATTCCGAAAGCGTAGAAGAGGTGTCATTGTTATTTATAACTAATGACATTTTTGAATTAATCGCATCAGAAACTAATAAGTACCACGAGAGAAATAACAAATTTAAAAATCCAGCACATCACATAAAATGGGTAGATGTGACATTGGAAGAAATTAAAAAAATGTTCTCATTGGTAATTTTAATGGGACTGGTTCGAAAATCTTCCATGTATAGTTATTGGTCCACAAATCCGATTATAGAGACGCCGATTTTTGCCAAAACAATGAGTAGAGATCGGTTTAAACAAATCCTGGCATATATGCATTTCTCTGACAATAGTAACATTCCTGAAAATTCTAACAAGCTGTTTAAAATTCAAAATATTATAGATTATTTTACAAACAAATTTAAAACGGTTTACGGATATGAAAACGATCTAGCGTTCGACGGAGGGGTGATTCCGTGGAGATGTAGTAATGCAGAAATGAAAAGAATTGGGAAAATCGATTGGAAAACTGGCCTTCCGATTAGTAAACCGATATGTATTATAGAATACAATAATCATACACGAGGTGTGGATTTACCGAAACAATATTTATCATACTATCCCATGTTTGAAAAATCAATGAAGTGGACAAAGAAAGTAACATTTTACCTATTCCATTGCGCTATTTTCAATTCGTTTAAATTATATGAAAAGCTCAACCCTGCGATAAACATTAAGTTTAACGATTTTATGCTGAAAATTGCAATGTTTTGGATGAAAAACGAAGACGTATTGGACACTACAGATAATTCAGAACCAAACTCTCCCGGAACTTCAACTTCTCCTCCCAAAAGGGCTCCTCGATTGGATCCAGCCGATAGGCTTTCGGGACTATTGAAACACCATAATCCAGTAAAAATTGCAAGTGGAAATAAAATTCTGAGAAGAAGGTGTCGAGTTTGTGCATCGCATAAAATTAGGAAAGAAACGTCCTTTATGTGCAAACAATGTAAAGTGGCCCTTCATCTGGGTGATTGTTTTCAAAAATACCATTTAAATAAGAAATATTAGGTTATTATTTACTAATGACAAATTAATTAAGTGAAAGATTAGCGTACATTATAAGTATTTTTATTAGACTTTTTAATCCATAATGATGATAAAAACTATGGAATTTGCTGAAAAGTATGCGGTGAGTTGTTTTTTTATATTTTAGGTTAATATATTTATAGAAAAACCGCTTAAGGAATTTTATTATTATTTAGGACCGCTGCAGATGGAGGAAAGTTGTCTACGAGACAGTAATGAAGTCGACACTCAGAATAAAGGGGACTGAAGAAAATATAAATATTAGCTATTTATATGTATATGTTAAAAACTTTTAAATATTGTTCGTCGTTATTTGTATTTTTACTTTTTTTTTAATAAAATTAGTTATTTAATTTTTTTTTGCACATATTTCGTGTCAACCCTTATTTTATTTTAAACATTTTCTTGTTAACTTTTGACCGCGGTCTCTCTCGCTCGTTTACGTACGAGAATAAAAGCGAGCTGCAGGAATTTTATGAGTATAGGATAGGATGTTCGGAAAGTGAAATTTTTTTGAGACATGTTTTAAATTATATAGAACATAGTCAGCAACCGAGGCAAAACGAGTCATATCGAGTAGCCGTGGAATTGCGATTCCGATTGACAGTATTTATTGTAAAGCGTCGGGCAGAATTTTAATACGATTGTTGTCAGAATTTTGTTAAAAGGTCGGCATACATCAGTCAGAATAAGTATTTGATGGTCAAAATTTACATTATTTGCTCAGAATTTATATTAAATGGTAAGAATTACTTGAAAACTGTTTCAGTCGGCAATAATGTTACCGCTGTAAGGCTAAAGATTTGTACAACTGGTCGATCTGTTATTCATATATCGCTAAAATGGATTTGTTGGGGCCTATTTACATAAAAATTTGTTATGGCCAAAACTTGGCGGCACTTGGGTAGCACTGGTGTGGTTATTCTCTCGCATGGCAACCTTCGGCCTGTTCGGGCACGCGTCGCGGACTCGTGTCCCATTCAAATGTAAACAACTTAATCGTCAATAAAACACTACTGCAGCGGCTCAATCTATGTCTAATTGCCGCCCGTATCAAAATATTTATAAACTATAAAACATTCTCTTAATTAATTATATTATTAATAAAAAGTTTTGAATGAGTTAATTTTATAAAAAAATATATAATATAATATGTATCGTATCTAGTTTGTGGCATTTTTCCTTGAAATTTTCTTCTTTTTCCTATTAAACTCTCAACTGCGTGGGCCAATTTATTTGCACCTATCATACAAATAGGCAATCATTAGCATTTATACCTATGTAATATTTGTGTTAATAGATTTTGTTATTATGTAAAAGCCTTTTTTTCAACATTTTGTAACCTTAATCGATTTTAAAATTTTGGATTCAATAAATAATTTATGTTTTATAAATGATTAAATGAACAATTAATTAATAGTTATATTTTTTAAATAATCTAGTGTTTCCTGGTCAAATTATGAATGCTTATGCCAAAACGTTCGTATACTTTTGACAGATCGCCGGCTCTATAATGTCACTTCCGAGTGCCATTAAAACCGGTTCGTAATCAATATATCTTTAAATGAATATTATAGAGACATGATTAAGTTTATAACTGTCATGTTAAATTTGAAACAATAAAAGTTTTGTTATTTTTATTGTGTATTTCTAGAGCCAGATGTTGAATACACGGATGGAATAATTAATTACAATAACACAATTAAATATACTGTTAAGGTAGACATTTTAACTCTCAAGTATATAAAATTTAAAAACACCCGTGATCAAAATATTATGTTTTCAAGATTGAAAATGTTGAAATAGAATATGACGACAGCGTCGAAGATACGCACAAAGCGGATGACATGTTTGAAGCAGGTTAGATATAATTCTACATATGTATTACATATTATTATATTTGAATGTTGATTATAGATATATGTATATCTTTTTAGAAACTCATGATGTTAAAAATATACTGAGTGAACAAACTCTAGAACGTTTCAATAATCCTACAGGGACACAAGTAATACCTAGGCAAATTGTTTATTATTGATATTAATCGCTTAATAAATAAAATATGATTTGACCGTAATTTTCAGAAATCTCAACTTGATAATAAATTTTGTTGTCAAAGTTGTAGGAAACAATTTAAAACTAAACAAAGCTTTGTACGACATATGCAAGTACATACCGATTCTAGGGATTTTAAATGTGACAATTGTGGAAAAGGATTCAGACGTAAAGATAATCTATTGGATCATATGAACATTCATATCGATTCTAAGAACTTCAAATGTAGCAAATGTGCAAAAACATTTAATACCAAAGGTTACCTCGTAAAGCATATGCGTTTTCATAATGACACTATAGATTTGAAGTGTGACAAATGCGGGAAGTTATTCAAACGTAAAGATAACTTTTTAGATCATGTTCATAGTCATAGCGAGTCTAGGAACTTTAAATGTGACACATGCGGTAAAGAGTTTTATGCTAAACGTTACCTTTTACAACATACGTATCTCCATACCGGATCTAAAGACTTTAAATGCGATACATGTGGAAAGGCGTTCAAACGTAGAGATAACCTTTCGGAACATTTGCATATTCATGGTGATTCTAAAAGCTTTAAATGTGATAAATGCGGAAGAGGTTTCAATACCAAACCCTATCTTTTACAGCATATGTATGTTCATACCGATACTAGAGACTTTAAATGCGTCATATGTGGAAAAGTTTTTAAACGTAAAGACAATCTTGTAAGGCATATGAGTATTCATAGTGATTCTAGGTCTTTTAATGAAAAGTATCAGTGGTAATGAATAAAATATATTTGCAAGCATATGTGTTTAAATTACAAATCCTATTTTTATTTAAAAGATGGCAATAAACATAACATTAAATTTTCGCTATTCTCGACAAAAAAATCTATTCATAAATAGATGTAAATGGGCATTTTGCTCTTCGAATGGCAACTTTGGAGATTTGCTATTTATTATTCTGACTTATTTGCAATAATTTAAGTTTTAATAATCGTTCGAGTGTTTCGCTGGTCCTTCGAAGTCACGCGTAAACAAAAAAAGATGATATATTTTGGGGTTAGATATCCTTAAAATTGCCTAAATGACGTTCCTGGATTTTGACAGGCATATAATTTTATAAAAAAAATGAATTTTCGTTTTGTGATTCTTGTTGAAAATTGTCAATTTTGCCCATCACTGCAATAACGTCATGGACAATTTATGTAGCGCTTGAATCCCTTTATTTGACGTTTGCTAGGAATAAGTCGGCTGTCATCGATTTTCCGCGATGTTTTCACAAGATATTCTCGGTATTGACTATTTTTTAATTAATTATTGCATAGTACAAAATATGCTTTATATATAATATTTGACCCAATTGTAGACCCAAACATGGGATTTGAAGATGAATTTGTGGACATTTTAGATCTCGATAAGGTAAATCAAGAATGTATGTATGCATGCATGTGTGTTTGAATATATTTTAACAAGAAATTGTTTTAGATTGAAAATGTCGAGTTTGAATATTTGAGAAACGATGTAAATATGATCACATATGCAGATGACATGTTGGGAATAGGTTTGAATTTGAAAAATATTTTTTTGAAACTTATTTTTTATTTCATATTCGAATTAAATACTCAAAAGATTATGCATAATTTCAGAACTAAATTCTTTTGGAGATTTAATTGAGACTTTCCCGATACAAGTTGAACAGACCCAGCACGTAATCACTCCAGTGGCTACGCCATACCCCCAACCGGTTAAATCTAAACCACGCGAGTATGTAAAACCAATTAATTGTAAATTGTGTAAAAAAGAGTTTAAAAAAAAACAACAATTTTTAACCCATACGAAAATTCATGGTGATTATTGTTGGTGTGACGTTTGTTTTAAACCATTTAAGAATAAAAATAGTCTCCATAAGCATAAACAACTCCACGTTGAATCGTCTCAATTTAAGTGCGACCATTGTGTAAAAGTATTCAAAGCTAAACGATATCTCTTTAGACACGTCAAAGATGTGCACGATAAAATTACCTATAAATGTGAACAGTGCGATCAAGTTTTTAAAAATTATAATAATAGATCGATACACATGAAGAAAGCGCATATTGAAGTCTATAATTATTCTTGTGTTCTATGCCAAAAATTGTGTAAATCTAGACAAACACTATCGTATCATATACGAGTTAATCATGACGATTCTTCAGAGGCGAAACAAGACTTTGAATTTGAATCAAACGGTAGTAAGAAAGAATTTTCTTGCAATATTTGCCAAAAATCGTACAGAGCCAATTATCTGCTCTTAACTCATATGCAGTCTCATAATCCAGCCAATAATTTT
This sequence comes from Plectrocnemia conspersa, assembly GCF_051122295.1. NCBI lineage: Eukaryota > Metazoa > Arthropoda > Insecta > Trichoptera > Polycentropodidae > Plectrocnemia > Plectrocnemia conspersa. The sequence continues at coordinate 1,246,956 of NW_028277178.1, read as the reverse complement.
AAATGTGCCATATGTGGAAAATTATTTAAAACGAGACAAACTTTTTTATCTCATTCCAACATTCATAACGAAGAATACAAATTTAAATGCGACATATGTGGCAAAAAATTTATAAGTAAACTTTCAATTTCCCATCATATTTCCGTTAATCATAACGATTCTACTTTCGAGTGCGATATGTGCACTAAAATATTTAAAACTGAAAAGAACCTTCTACTACATATGAAAATTCATTTTTATAAATTTAAATGCGATTTATGTGGAAAAACTTTTAAAACTGAAAATGCTCTTTTGCTTCATTTCAACGTTCACGATGTTAATAAATTTGAATGCGACATGTGCGGTCAAAAATTAAAAACTAAAAGTGCAATTTATAACCACATGCGCCAAATTCATAACGAAGCTGGTTTTCAGTGCGATTTGTGCGGTAGAAAATTAAAATCTAAAAAAAACATCATAGAACATTTTAAAACGCATTTGCTTAAGTATAATTGCAACAAATGCAACGTCGTGCTCAAATCTAGAAGGGATTTAAAACGTCACATGAATAAACATAAACAATATTAGATATTATGATATCAATTTTGAGAACCAGGTCAGGCTTTCACTTGTACATGAATAAACATAGCAATAGATCAGTTATTCGTTATATTAAAAAATTACAACTATAATAATACTTATCTTATAATATAACCATTGTAACGTTTCTGTAATCAATAAATCACTATTCAAACTATAAAGTTTGTTTTTATAGTAGCAAAAAATGAAACACACCTTTGAGTTAAAAAACTTTTTTTTATTATTTATTTACAATCTGTATATAGTGAATTTTTTTGATTACAGTATTGCCCCCCCCCCCCCCCCACACACACATTTATTTGTACAAAATCTAATTTATTTATTTATTATTTTAAATTTATTATTTGTCAGGTATATCAGATGGTCTAAATCAGTGGTCAGCAACCTTTTTTCACGGTGGGCCGCAACAGAAAACTTGAGAAACCACACGGGCCGTTACTCTTACAAAAAACAAATTATATTTTTATCTAAAATAAAATAATGTAATATTTAACATAATATTTATCGCTATTATTTTTTTTATTACATTTTATAAACTAATTATATAAAAAATATGAAACATTATACTATATATATATAAATATATATGTACATATCAGAGGCGGTCGGTGAAATACTTTCCCTCTCGATCTAGAGTGATAAAAAACGAATAATTATATAATATGTACAAAAACTATTCAACAAAAAAAATGAAGACATTAAAATATTAATGAGATGATTGTCGTTGTTTTTAATCAATAATTTTTTCAATATCCACTAATATCAAAGATATTCCAACTCGTATGGAATTTTTGAACCTTCGTCAACAAGGCGACTTCGATGCGCGTTTTTAATCATTTTTATTTTAGTAAACAGTTCCTCGCAAAAATAAGTACTTCCAAATAAACTTACCATTTGCCTGACATGGTTAGTTATCAATGGTAATTTTCCTTATGGGAAATAATGTTTGTAAACATCCAGAAGACTGACGTTTTGAAATTGATTTTTTAATTCAGTTTTGCGTTGTAAATCAATTATCCCCATTTGAAATTTTTCGGCCGTTTTTTCAACTTCTACTTCGAAAAGTGATGAAAATAAATCAAAAGAAGTCATATATTCTCATAACATTTGGAACCAAGAATCAAATTCTTGTCTAAGCTTTTGTATTTCTTCTGTATATTTTCTTGTATTCGATGGAGTTAATATTGTTAATGTCGGAAAATATGCCACATTATTGGATTTCAGTTGATGATTCCAAAATGTAAGTTTTTATATTATCGAACATTTGATTGATCAGTTTATTTGTTCTTTGAAAATCTAATGTTGTATAATATCAACAGAAAAAGCAAAATAGCATATCCATTCTTTGTCATTAATCCTGAAAAGGAGTATTCCTTCATCTCTAAAAACAGTTTGAATTCGTTTTTTAAATTGTACGTTCGTTTTAATATTTTACCGCGACTTAACCATCGAACGTCGGTAATTAAAATAACATCACCATATTCGCTTTGAATATCTATAAGAAATTCTCTAAATTGACGTTGATTTAGCCCTTGAGATCTAATAACATTAGACATTTTTACACACAAATTTCCCTTAAGCAAAAATCAACGAAAAACGATGATTTCTTGTTCTATAGCCTGATGCATCACATTTATGGATAAAAGTCCTGACACTCATATCAGACATCTCTTGCTCCGTCTGTTGATATTCCCATGATCTTTTCTATTGGAATATTAAATCAGCACAAAACACTTTCTAATTATTATCTTCTCCGGTGATATTACATTGTGGTCCGTTAAGCGCGTGACAAATAAACATGCAAAGTTTCGTTGTTTGTTCTGTTACTTGCTTGAGAGTACATGGAAAATTGCCTCTGAAATTATTTTATGCCAAACAAATATAGCTGAGCGTTTATTGTTATTTGTTTAAGGAAAAAATTTTGGCGGACTGTTATAATATTATCAATAATATAAATAAGTCTTTTACGATTTTCTTCTATTTGTTTCAATAGACTTATAAATATCACATACTTCGTTTTGTAGCTTGTTAAAACAACTCAAAAAATCATTAGCAGCTATAACTGAAATTATGTGCTATTTGTTTCGATGGTGTTTTTTCAATATTCCACCTTCGCCCAAAAGCTTTAAAAACGCTTTCAAAACTCTTGTAACCAAAATTTCGGCTTCACAATTGCATCTTCCTTTACCTACTACCGTGGGAACAAATAACAAACAATATTTGCAAAAGACCCTTTCATAATTGTGAAATAAACTAAGCATGAATATTTATCAAAATGTCATACATATATATTAAATATAATTTTATCTTGTGCTGCGAATATGGACTAAGGTATGTTCATAGTGGAGAAAATAGATTTTCCAATAGTTCCTTTTTTAAAAAAGCACCAGTACTTTTTTTTTGTATTGATACATTTTTTAAGGTTCAAATGAGGATTTTCTGCGATAACAGCACGAACGGTCACTTTTAATTTGCATTATGCTCAGTTCGTCTACCTGGGAGGGTCGTAATAAAAATAATCGTGCTATTATGTATATATTTATAAAAGTATGAATCTGTTGTGAATAACATATTTAAATATTAAAAATTAATATTATATATATAATTAAATTCATCTAAGTGTGGGGGGGGGGGGGGATGAAATGTTTTATGCCTGCACTACACTCTCTGTAAGTTGGCCAAGGTTGATCAAGGACGGAGAATATAGTGGGTTACTTTGATCGAGTTCGGTTCTGCTCGCTCTAAAATCTCTCGGAAGTTGTCCGAGGTTACCGAGAACGGGAGGTAAAGGGGGGGTAACTCAGTCGACTTGGCCAGCTTCAAGCGCTTCCGAACATTGTCGGCAAACCGACCGAAGTCGGAGCTGCTCTTTCGAGCGCGAGCGGTAAGATACTTTCCCTTTCGCGTGTTATAAGTGACGAGAGTGAGAGAGATAATGATATGGTTTTTCGCAAACTGAGATAGAACGAGTAACTCGGTTCAATTTCAGTATGCACGTAGGCGTACTATGGTCAACACGCACGTCGAGCGCTGCATCGTGGTCACGTGGTCAAGTTATAATACCACATGCTTGTCGGGGACTTCAACAGACTCTTACTGACATCTTTGAATATTTTAGGACACCAAAAGGGATTAATTATTGTTGCGTGTAGGGATACGCGTGCTGGTTAGGTCTTAGGTCAATCCAAAAACACGTGTGCTGGTGTAACAGTTTTATTGAGCTCGGCGTGGTCCGACCGCTTTGTAACGACGATCGGAGCCGACTCACTTCAAAATTGGGTGCTTTCCCGAACGCCGTATGACGGCGTTCGCGAACGTGTACAAACGGCGAAACGGGCGTCAACATACCCCCCACCATGAAACATTAGTTTCATAATGACGGGCACATCAGCGGGCCTTACAAGTGTTTGTCCTCACATTACAAACTCTGTGAGGACGCGATGTTTGAAATAATACTAACACAGAATTACAATAAACATGACAATAAATAAAATTACAATAAACATGAAGAACGAAAAGGAATGTTAGTAGTACTGTATAAGGTTGTAAAGATTAATGTTAGTAACACATACACATATACATTTGGGTTGTTTGTACTATATTATTACTAATACTAACTACAAGTTTTCATTCATTTTTTGACAATTATTTAAATGTAAATTAAAACGGACATGAAATATTATAAATAGTTAAAGGTTTGATACATGGCTAAATTTGCAAATAATTACACAAAAATGAAACGTTTGATACTTAGCTAAATTTTAATTATTTTGGTTTGCTACATGGCTAAATTATAAGCCATGCAAGAAACACGAAACACATTCTTAAATTATCAATAAAAAGACATAAAATATAAAATAGCTTGCACTGCACACACACCTTTGCCACTATTTGTTTTTGTCACTACACGAATTGGTTCCATCGGAACTTGGATGAATCATCTCGACGATACTGATCACCCGTAGCAAGGATACAGGTAATCTTCCTTGACGACGCTTTCAGCAGCTTTGTGAATCCGACTGCAGCCGTACTCTCCATCCTTGTAGCTTTGACGGGTGCTCGGTAGACACCAGGTCCAGAATTCCTGCACCAGATCTTGCATTTGCTGGTACATCTACGACCCCTGTAGGCCGAAGCGTCCTGCTGTGGAAGAACTGTTGAGGTGTGCCGATCAGGAGGAGGCCAAGGATCAGGTTTTCGGGAAATCGTTTGTTTGTGAGCAAGGAAACAATCTTCTTCGATTGTCGACACATGATTTGTAACACTATTGGTCTGCCTGTGCGTTATCGATACCAACTTGAATGAATGCGATAATGCATGGGGGCTCGAATGATGTATTTGAGGTTTTGCTTCCTCAAGCTGGCGGACATTTTTGTGCGAAAGGAAACAATCTTCTTCGATTGTCTGCACATGACTTGTCACAGTATCAGTCTGCCTGTGCGGTGCCGACTTGAATGAATGCAACGACGCAGAGGGGTGCGAATGAAGTACTTGAGGCCTTGTTTTCTCAAGCTGACTGACATCTTTGTGCACAAGGAAACAATCTTCTTCGATTGTATGCACATGATTTGTAACAGTATCGGTCTGCCTGTGCGGTGCCGGTACCGACTTGACTGAATGCGACGATGCAGGAGGGCTCGATTGTAAGGATTGAGCTCGTAGAGTGAGGAACTCCACGAGCTGTCTGAGCGTAGGCAGAAGGGATTCTGTTCGCCGACTCTCCCATGCCTTTTTGGACAGATTATCGAGACGTCGAACCACCATAGACACCACAGTGGTATCCTCGATGTCTTGCCCTAACTTTTTTAGAGCAGCGATGTTCGTCAGGACTGTTTCCACCAATTCAAATAGGGACTGCGATGAAGCTGTCTGAATTGGTTTCAGGTCCTGAAGAGCAGCCAGATGTTTAAGAACAGTTTGTCTAAAATCATAACGGCCTAGAAGTCTTTCCCATGCGGAATTGTAGTTCTCGGGACTAAACTGAAAGAGTTCTATGACGTTAGCTGCGCTACCTACAAGTGCATTTTTTAGGTAACAAAATTTGTGAATTTCACTTAGTGCCGGGTTGTTGTGTACTAAGTGAGAAAAAGTGTCGCGGAATGCCACCCACTTAGTCCGGGAGCCATTGAAAGTTGGAATGACAACTGCTGGCTGCGTTAACCTGAACTGGTTAAGAATTGGTTTCCGCTGCGCTTCCGACTGATCTTTCAGCGCTAGTTTTGCTAGGTTGAGAATATTATAATAGTTATCCTCGAAAGCATCGACTTCTTCATCGTAACCCTCGGCATCTAGCAACCTGATTTGTTGCTGGACAACAAGGAATCTGTCCAGCAGTGTATCAAAACTCTGATGTTTATCCCTTATCCTTTGGATATTGATGGGATCCGCGGTTAACAGTTTGCCAAACCTCGTTAACTCGATTTTGAGGCACACCCTGTGGTTGATCAACAACTCCATGTTGTTGTTGACGGAAATTGATACAAATTATTTTAATGAATAAAAGTAAACGAACTGTTTTTTGGAGAGGAAGTTGGGTTAGGATGATCGACCCTAACCTTTCTCTCCTGCTGGATGCGACTGCTTCCCGGGACTCTGCGTCCTGGTGAGGCTTCACGTGGTGTGACGGCAGCTTCCTGGGGCTAGGCGTCCTGGCGAGGCTCCACGTGATTTGACGGCAGCTTCCTGGGGCGCGCATTTACCGGCGCTCCACTGCGTCAGTTTCGGGGACCAGCTGGTGGACCCGCTGGCTCGTGCTACGAGCGACTTGACGCTCCCAAATTGCGATTCTGCGAACTCCCAAAATGGCGGTCATTTTTGATTTGAAAAAATACCGTTACGGCAAACGGCGTGTTTTCCCAGGAGTGTCTCGACTGAGGCACCCGACTGGCGTATTGTCGTAACTTGACAGCTTGAGCGCTACTCGGCTCCGAGTCTCAAAGTTCGTCCACGTGGTGGACGTCTTTGGGGTTACGACATTGTGGCGCTGAGCTTCGGGGGACCAGATCCTGGACCCGCTAGCTCGTCGATGTGCTGTCCTAACCTGACGGCTGGGTAGCGCTGCTCGGCTCCGCGTCTGTGAGTTCGTCCATGTGGTGGACGACCTCGAGGTTAAGACGATGTTTTCGGATTCAGACCTTCGCGACGTGTAGGCGTCGTCTCACGTATCCGGTTCGAAGGACCAAAATGTTGCGTGTAGGGATACGCGTGCTGGTTAGGTCTTAGGTCAATCCAAAAACACGTGTGCTGGTGTAACAGTTTTATTGAGCTCGGCGTGGTCCGACCGCTTTGTAACGACGATCGGAGCCGACTCACTTCAAAATTGGGTGCTTTCCCGAACGCCGTATGACGGCGTTCGCGAACGTGTACAAACGGCGAAACGGGCGTCAACAATTATATTTTTGATTGTATATTATTTCAACAGATATCGTCATTATATTTTTTTCATATATAATTAAATAATTAAAAAATAATTAGTGGTACTTGATTTTGTTAAAAAAATCGTTTCGAATATCCTTATGTATTTTCCTAGATCGGCTTATATAAATGTCACACCATAACGAATTCTTATTTAGAATCGATGGTGACAAATTCTAGGATAGTCACAGGTGTGGTGTTCGTATTCTGAAGTATCATTTTTATGCCTTATGGCGTTTTGCAAAAGCCGACAAAGATTTTGCGTAAATTGAATATTTACGACCGAAAAGTTTTCACTGATATTGTATTGGTGAGTGCCCACACAAACTTTTATAATTATCAGTAGCGTAATTTTAATAATATGACAATTTAAAAATTGCGATTATTTGGCACATTTTTTGATCGCGCGCCAATATGCCGGTTGTACGTGACAGAAGCCGCCGTCCCGACGGCATATGAAATTTGCGACAGTGTGGTCGCTTACTCGAAGTTTTAGGTCTTAGCCGACTTCAGCTGTAACTTCGGCTCGGACAACTTCCAGAGAGTGTAGTGTAAGCATTACAGTTGCTTCAGAATCAGAATCCCAGCGCACGGTGATAAACGTGTTAAAGAAAACCATGTCTATCAAATTTCCCTTTAATAACTAACCATTTTAATAGCGACTATTTCCAAGTGAGGTACTTATATGTCGACTGTCAATATATATAAAAAAAAAATTTAAATTAAAACATATTTTTTTTTAGTTTACTGAAAAATCTTGGCAAACAAAAATTTGATTTGCCGTTTTAATAATATTTTGTGTTATATTTAAATAATATTATTTTTTAATTTAATATTGTAAATTTAATAAAATTGAAATAATTTTAGCATGAACAACTTATGTAGCGCTTAGACCACTAAATTTGACGTTTGTTTTGGTTAAGTTTGTTGTCATCCATAACTGCAATGTTTACACATATTAAAACTGGTATTACACTGTTATTCTGTTTTAATATTAAATCATACTTACGTTGTTTATTTTTTAGAATTAGACAATGAATATCAAGTTGAAATTATTGACTCTTTAGATAATATCAATAATATAATTAAGGTATATAAATTAAAGTGCATAAGTATATTTTAACACTATTTAAAAGAATAACATAAGCAAATACTTTTAGTCTGAGAATGTTAAGAATGAATATAGAAGTGAAGATGAGATTATTACTACAAATGCAGATGCTATGTTGGAAACGGGTTTGAAAATTAATTACATTTTAGTATATTTTTATAATATTATTAACATATGTATATATTATTTTAGATGTTAAAGATGTTTCTTTGTGTGGTACAAATGATATCCATCAGTTTGAGTTGAATAGCAGTCCAGTTTTTCAACAGCATATGTTTAATTCTATACCTAATAACAAGCCCAAGAAACTGTATAATTGCAAATTATGCAGAAAAGAGTTTGAGAATAAACGTAATCTTACGAGCCACGTGAAAGTTCACAGTGAAAAAATATGTTGCGAAAAGTGTTTGAAACTATTTAAAAATAAAAGATCCTTTCGGGTACATCAAAAACTTCACACTGAATCCTACGACTTTAAATGCGACAGATGCGATAAAATATTCAAAACAAATAGATATAGATTAGCACATATAAAGACGGCGCATCTTAATTTATCTATTTATAAATGTGACCAATGTCAGAAATGTTATAAATCCAAACCAGCTCTTAAATTTCATCTTCGAGCTAATCACGCCGATTCTGCAAAGCCAAAGTTAGACTTATTTGATTGTATAGATTGTGGAAAAGTTTTCAAAACAAAACGATCTCTCTCGCTTCATTCCAACGTTCATAGTGTCGATTATAGATTTGAATGTGACTTATGCGGTAAGAATTTTAAAAATAAGCACGCTGTTTACAATCATATGGAAACCCATAACGATTTCTATAATTATAAATGCGTCAAATGTGATAAATTATTTAATACCAAAAAAAGCCTATCGGTTCATGTGTATAATGTACATAACAACGCCCACTTTGAGTGTGACACGTGCGGTAAAATACTGAAGAGTAAAAAGAGCATAGCGGAACATGTAAAAACTCATTTATATAAATTTAAATGCATCAAATGTGGAAGAATGTTTAAAACGAAACAAAACTTTTTGCTTCACAGGAACGTGCATATTGACGGTTATAAATTTAAATGCGAAATGTGCGATAGAAGGTTCAAAAGTAAACGAGCCGCTTGCAAGCATTTGGAAACTCACAATGATTTTAAATGCCTCAAATGCGAAAAGATATTTAAAACCAAACAAAACCTTAAATTGCACGTAAAAAAAGTTCATAATGATGTTATCTATGAGTGTGATATGTGTGATAAGAGATTCAAATGTAAACTCTATATTATAGAACATATAAAAAGCCATTTTCATCAATTTAAATGTATCAAATGTGATAAAGCGTTTAAATCTAAACGTGGCTTAAAATATCACCTGAAGCATCATAAATGTTGTTAAATATTACATCAATAAGATCAGCTTTATATTGCACGATTAAACATATATTTCTAGTCATTATTTACATATTATATTAAAATAATCACACTTTGCATTCTGTAACAGCTATTATATTAATAAATTATTTCGTCTTGATTGTAGTCATTGTTTTTAATAAAAATATACTGTATTGAAGAATACTATATTTATTATGCTAATATTACCACAAGCTACAAATAATTGTAATAAAATGATATTTATGTTTTGAATTTTTTTAAATTAAATTATTTTAATTTTGTACAACTTTCTTTAAAGTTCTGTTTTGTTAATTAATGGAGTTTACCAAATATAGTGTGACAATTGATTATCAATATAAATAAAAATAGCGCGTTAAGATTACTTTACTATAGACTGGCTAAATTTAGGTTTTTATTGAATGCAGTAAACCAAAAAAAAATTATCCTTTTTATTTTGTCGTCATATTCTTAGAAGTGAATGCTTCAAAAAGCGCCTACTTAGCGTTCATATAAAAAATGTATGTAACAATATTACGACTTACAATAAGTGAAATTCGAATAAAGCATATATAAACTAAATTTTGACCAGTAGGAGAGCGCAAAAAACAATTATCCTTTCTCAGAAGTCAAAAATCCACGTCAAGAGCAATAACATCGTGCCATTACCGACACGATTTTATTGCTTTTGACGTGAGTTTTTGACTTCTGAGATTTGATAATTGTTTTTGCACCCTCCTGTGTCAAAATTTGGTTTGAATATACTGTGGGTGCCTAGACTTTGTTAAGGCCAAAACTTGGCGGCACTTGGGTAACACTGGCGTGACGGTTATTCTCTCGCATGGCAGCCCTCAGCCTGTTCAGGCACGCATGGCAAGCCTTATGCCCCGTTCAAATGTAAACAACTTTAATCGTCAATAAAAATACTACTAAAGCGACTCAATCTGTGTCTAATTGCCACCCGTCGCCAAAATACTTTGATCAGCCCTTTTATACCAGAATCCATAATTTTATCAGTAAGGATAGCTATCATATTTTAAAACCAAGTGCAAACAAACTATGGAGCAATTTGCGAGATGCGACGTCTGTCTAAAATTCTTCTACTTATATATACCTGAGAATCTAGTAGGCTTAGTTTGTATTTTTAACTTGATCTAATGAAAGTTCTAAAACTATAATTAGTTTTAGAACTTTCATTAGGTTAGGTTTGGACTAGAACACCAAATGGACGTTTCGCAACTGTCAAATTCAATTTCATATACATTATAGAGTAGCATATATTTTTTATATTTTAACACATACATATAAGATATTCTCTATGAGCTGAAAATAGCTCATTATTAGAGAATTTTCAATACCAGATATAAATTCACTAGCGCTAGTTAAAATATTTATCTACTGATGAAAATGTCTATGTTTTTACGAAAATAACTTGCCTCCTAGAAGTAGGTCTACTCCCTCTAGTGAATCTAGAAGATACAACCACTAAAAAATAATTTATATATAAATTTTAATAATTACTAAAAAATGTAGAAGTAATTAAGGTATGTATATTGATTAACACATAAAACATAATTTTTAATCTAATTAAATGTACATTTTTTTCTTAAGCTTTGCTCACTATTGAACATTAATTTTAAGTAAATATCAATGTATATGTTTTGCCTTCTCGTAATTAGAATAAAGTATGATTTTACACATGGACAACTTATGTAGTGCTTAGATCATTGTGTTTGACGTTTCTATTGATTAACTTTTTGGTAGTTGTTTTTCTGCGATGTTTACACACATTAAAATAGGTATTTAATTGACTTCTAAAAATGTAATATCTAATTTTAAGTATATTTATATTGTTCATTTTATAGAACCAGACAATGTATATCAAGATGAAATAATTAACTCTTTGGATTATATCAATGGTATAGTAAAGGTAAACAAAGTTGGAAATTTTAATATATTTTAACGACAATATAACATTATAATTTACTTTTAGTGCGAAAATGTAAAGATCGAATATGAAAGTAACAATGAAAACATAATTAAAAATGAAGACGACATGTTGGAAATAGGTTAACAAAAATATTGTTTGTTTTTATATTTTGTATTATTTAAGTGATATTAACATATTTATAAATGATTTTAGACGAGCACGATGTTAAAGATGTTATTAAGCCAGGGGATATTCAACAGTCTAAATATAAATCAAATCTGGTTTCTACAGAGCATTCAGATTTGTTTAATTTTATACCTCATAGTTTCAGATGTGAAACGTGCGGTAAAGTATTCGATAGAAAGAGCTCATTTACAAATCACTTGCAAATTCATAACAAAAGTCATTTAAAGGATTTTCACTGCAGCATCTGCGGAAGAGATTGGAAAAGTAAATCTCATCTTTTAGCTCACACGCAAACTCATAATAAAAGCAACGACTTTGAATGCGTCACATGTGGAAGAATGTTCAAAACACAACAAACCCTTTGGCATCATTCAATCGCTCATAGTGATGTTATTCAGTTTGATTGCGACAAATGTGGTAAGAAATTCAAAAGAAAAGACGCTCTTTACAGGCACAAAGAAACGCATAACCTATCTTTCGATTTTAATTGTTTAAAGTGTTCAAAAAAATTTAGAACGAAACAAAGTCTTTCGTCACATATGTATAATATTCATAGTAACGGCGCATTCGAATGTGACGTATGTGGTAAAAAATTTAAAAGTAAAAGAAACGTTTCTCACCATGTAAAAACTCATTTTCATCAATTTGAATGCAGTGAATGCGATAAAGTGTACAAAACTAAAAAAGGTTTGAATGATCATATGAATAATCACTGTAGTTAATATAAATGATACAAACAAAAGACTAATGCAACGAATCAAGTTAATTTGTGCTTTATTTTAAATATATTTATATATATAATACTTTTACTTTGTGTTTTACTGTTGTGTTTATTTGACATCTTTACAGCTATTTTTGAAAAGTCATCAAAATATGAATTATATGGTAATAATACTCAAGTAACAATACAATCTGTACTTCTTCTGCTTATTTTTCCCTGAGAATTAGCTTAGTTTGTATTTTGAATTTGACTTAATGAAAGTTCTAAAACTATAATTAGTTTTTGAACAGCAAATGGATGTTTCGCAACTGTCAAATTGCGTTTCATATACATTTGAGAACAGCATATAATTTTATTAGGGCCTATCAGTTCAATTATATATTCGCTAGTAGAAATATATATCTAATAGTGAAAATGTAGTTGGACTTCACTAGTGAAAGTATAACTTTACTGAAAAATACACATTCACTAAAATATTTTTACATCGCATGTAAATAAATAATGATAAGTATGTAAATGTATATATTACTGCACATGGAAAAGTTAAAATCATATAATTTTACTAGCACCTGCCAGATAAATTATATTTTAACTAATAAAAAAATATATCTACAGGTGAAAATGTATTCCGATATGTTTTCGTTGAAATGACATATTTAAAAATATATTTTCTGGATAGATTCGAGACTGTTTTTTTTTTATTTTATTTGAGGGATCACTCAAGAATTTCAGGGACGTCATTTCAAATTTTTTGATATTTCTATTTTATTAAAATTTATAGTATATAATTAAATGCCATGCATTTTTCTGGCAAAATTCAAGGAGGGCGAATGCCTCTTGTACTTGTACCCCCTCTCAATTGACGTCCCTGCTAATACCGGTAAAGTATGTTAAAAATACCTCAATCTTGGTTTTAAAAATAAACCCTAGAATCAATTTCTCTAATTGGGATTAAGCTCAATTTTAATTTACTCCTCTATATTGACCAATGGTTTTGAAAGACCTAGATGTACACTGGAATTTTTATTGTGCTTATTTTTAAATAACAATAGTTTAAAATAATGGCAGTACAACTTGTAAAATAATGATATAATATCCCCGTTTGTTCTCATAGTACTGACTCACCTAGTCTCCTAGCCGCCTCAAAGATTTAGTACCGAATATTTATTCAATTAATAATATTAATCATGGTCACCATATAATTTATTTTAGATCACATTTTAAATTTGGCGTGTCTATCCAGGGCTGCCAGAGTATATATTTTAAAGAAAACGTCTCCTCTTTTAAGCAATTATCTAAAATTTAAAATTTAATCCTTTTTAGCTCAGTCATACAATTGTACTATTAGAAAATATATATAGGATTATTATAGTTTTATCCTTTATTAAAAAAAAAAACAATAAAAAAACTTCTTCACCATTAATTGTATAATTTAATATAATAACAATAAGTACAAATAATAATAATAATTCAATAAATAACATGAATTTAAATAAATTATATATAAAAAAATAAATAAATAAAATACTGCTCATCGATATGCGATACGCATATTTCGACCAAAAAGCGGCCTTTTTTATAATAATAATTATTTGAGTCTTCAATCTGGAAGATCACCGACTAAGATGCCTCCAGGTTTGCGATAAATGCATTCGTTGCGCGGTAACTGTCCAATCAGATAAGGACGAAGACTGATGATGGCTTCGTGACCATGGCCGAAACCACGGAAAGCGACGGTCGCGTCTCTTCCGCCGTATTCCAACAAGACATCTGATCCTCCTGGATGCTGTGAAAAGAGCAAAGAAAAACTTTTAGTTGAGAGTCACATTGGCAAAGCAGTTTCAACAATTTTGTATTTTTTATAAATTTCACTCGTTATAATTTAAAACCAGCTAGATAAAAATATACCACAAATATTTTGACCCAATTAGGAAGTTCGTCTTAACGATATATAGAATGGTTTAAAATAATTATCATTTGGCGGGATCGAAGCTACGACTGTCGGACGACGATTCTAGCGCACGAGGCGCTGTTGGTTCACTTCGGTCGTTGGCCATAACACAATACTGTCAATGTTCTAATTAGATTAGGATCGAGTATTTTGGCAAAGAAAATTTAAAAAACAAGGCAAAGATATCTAAAACTGATGATACAATATTAATTTACTTGATTTACCTTTGAAGCAATATTGTTTAGCAGTGTCAATTATCTTTTAGAGATTTTTCTATCTGTAAGTCCACGAATAATTTGATAGCTGCCAATATTATTTTTACACAGCTTTTATTTACAATTAGGTTGTATATATAATTTATGTAAAGAGGGTTTAACACTTGGCGCTGTATAGTAATTGCATAACTATTAATTAATACAATATTGCGCCATAGATCGCTATAAAAAATAAATGATAATAAAATATACGCCAGTGATTAAATTATAAACTTGTATTTGAATACGGACGCATAGAATAGAAATATAGTGAAAAAAACGAAGTTCATTGTGACTATTTTATAAAAAAGATAAAATACAACGTAGTACAATTTTTTTTATGTTTTTCTAATAAATCACTATTTTGCTATTAAAAATAGTATTCATTGGCCGCACAAAAATATTTTCCTAATAAATTACAGTTTTCTGTAAATGAAATTCAATGACTTAAGTGTGTAAAATTGAAATGATCTACTTTGTCCTTTTACTTGAATAAAATATTAAAGGTTAACTTTTTAGACACTTCTTATTGTTAATGCATTTATTTCAAGTGATACAGTAAATCATAGACTTTACAACGCATAGTAATGCAAAATGTATGTATTATCATATATACATGTAATATTTTTTATTTTCGATAAATTATGCAAGCGTTTCGGTAGTATTTCGATTCATCTCTGTTGCTCTTTAGACACAACCAGTTCATTGTAATATTACAAAGGCAGGGACGGCAACTGTGGGGAGGGGGGCAGGTGGATGCCAGACCGTTTCCAGAAACCCACTGTTTCGACTTTTCCTGTGTCTTTGGAGTCTAATGGTGGATCCATGTTTCATCAAGGGTTATGTATCGATGCAGAAACTCATTGGGATTGCGACGGAAAAACGCCAAACCAGCCATTGAATTGACCACAAACGCGGCACCCACCTTGCCGATATATTTTTCATATTCAATTCTTCGTGCAAAATTGAAACCACTATACAATGTTATATGTCTATGGCCTCAACAAGTTCGCGCACTTTCACTCGTGGATCACTCTAAGACCATATCGTAGATTTTGTCGATCGTTTTTGGCGTAGTCACCTCAAGTGGACATCCCACTTGTGATATACGATCACATTTAAACTCATTCATTCAATTGATAACAATTGTAAGCGCTCGTGCAGATGTGACATGTACTTCATCCAACTTGGCTTTGATTTCTTTCGGTGTTTTGCCTTTCAAATGAAAGTGTCTAATTACTACACGAAACTCGTTTTTTATTGTTCGAAAATAACAAAGGTTGTTTGCTTCAATCGATTGGAAAAATGAAAAGACGCGATGGAAATGGCTAACAATTTGACAGCAGTCTATTAAGAGAGACAAGCTTGTTTTGATACTACTAAGGACGTATTGACTCACCCTCGTATTTATTTTACTAGTGAAAATATAATTTATTTGATAGGTGCTAGTAAAATTAAATGATTTCAAATTTTCTATACGTAGTAAATATATATATTCTTTTTTTATATTCAATGTTACAGTGAATGTATATTTTTCAGTGAAGTCCAAAAACATTTTCACCAGTTTATTTCTACTAGCTACTAGCGAAGCTAATTTACTGTAACTATTATACTAAATTAAAAAATCTCACCTGTTGTAAGAACTTGGTTACGTCATATACCCTGTCGTATATGACTATCCAGCAATCTCCGGAGTGGTCATGCCAAGACGCTTCGTCCAAGGTAATGACTCTCTCGGAGAACAAGGACTTGGTCCACGGTGTGCGTATCCTTAGGGCTGCCATAGTCAGGGAGATCAGTCCCGCGCTGCTCACGTCTCCTATCTGCGCCTCGTTCGGCAACTGAGGCTTAGCTTGTACGCTGGCCATCTTGCTTTCTTCGAAGCTTCGAATGGCACGGATGGGTTGACCGACGGTGGTGGTCGGCTTCAGTGATCTGTCGGTTTGAAATGTGACACCGCATTAGAAATGATTTGCGAATGGTAAAGTGGTGTACTCAGTCTAAAATCTAATATATAAAAATACTGTTTTACGATATACTATTTTTTAATCAGCTAAATTCTTGTCAACTCGGCTTAAAACTAAATTATAAAAATCGTAATGACATTAAAATGTATTGTAATGTCATCTTAGTTATTGGTTCTGACACCGAAAGTTGAGTTTTTATCTACGTTGACTATTAATAATATTTTTTCGCATTTACACATCTATGAGCTTTATTAATACAGTATCATATCATTTATTAGTCGCATCATCATATTCAGTACCATAATATTCTAAATCTTGAATTATTTCTAAAAATATTTTTTTTAATTGAATAAGAAAATAATAATATAAAAATTTTAACTGCCGTTTATTTATAATCGGATTTTAATATACCTAAATATTATTAAAAAATTATCATTTAAAAATTGATCATGAAATTATCACGCTATATTATTTAAAAATTGCGGCTAATAAAAAAATCGTGCAAAAAATAAAGTTAAAAGATGTTCTACAACATAGTTATTGACTAAAAAATAATTAAAAAATCTTTACATATCTTTAAAATCATGGTTCAATAATATTTATGTAGTAGTTAATCATGTGCTATCTATTTCAAGTTTTAACAAGAATTTTGTAGTGAGATAACTTTAAATGACGTCTTTTTAATTTATCATGTATTATATTTAGCACATTTCGGTCAAATTTTACACTTTTGTTGACAAATAGATAGCTTTCATGAGCGATTAAAATTTAACTTAATTACTTATGATACCATTAAATAATAATTCGAATAATATAAAACTGGTGTATCATGGCATTTTATGCTTTTTCATAGACATTCATTTGGATTTTATTATATTATTATTATAAATAAGATTTAAATAGAATGTAAATTTAAAAAAAGAGAAATCTTATCAATTAATATTAATTGAAAATAGTGCTGCAAAATTTTGTAAATTTATAATAATTCATTCAGAAATCGCCTTGTATAGTATTTAAATTACATTTTGCACTAATATATGTAACTTCATCCAATACTAGTTTTGGTATATTGAAATAATCTCATACTGTATATATATATACATATAGTATATATAAATATAAAAGTCTAGACGATTATCAACTCAGTATGAATGAAATATGTTATTTTATTATTACTATATTAGCTGCAAAATTATATAAATATTACCTATATGGATATTTCTACGTATATTATTTAATATATTTACAATTGCAGAATGACTACAACCATGCTATTGCATATTAAGCTGAACGTTAACTCAATCAGATTATTGAAATTCGACACCACACAAGTCCACTATCACTCATTCAATATAGGACATTGACATTTTCATGTAACTATTTTTTTCACTAGCTTCAATAATACATAATATCCAGACACTTATCTTTTATTATATAGTTAGATTAGAATATTTTGCAGACGTTAAATTTACATTTAGAAATATTATAATTTACCGGTTTTTTCGCGATACTTGAAAGTTCAATAATTTACAAGAATACATCATTAAATACTACTGTGGTATACATAGTAGTGTGCATACTGGTTATAGCTAGTGTATTTTAGAACATTCTATCGAACTGGTGATTTATTTAATGCTATTCAGCGAGTTATGCAAAATTTTATAGTTTTGTCGTTCTGCTTTATATATATATATATTGCAGAAAACAGTGTCAACTCTTTCATTCAACGCCTAATTAAACCCAAGTTATTTTATTTTACTTTCAATTTTAAAAGTAATTCATAATATGATATACAACTTTATCTTTATGTGTATATTAATAAATCATCATAGATAATTTAAAAATATACATTTGCCCTTTTGATATGTGCAATCTGTTAATTATGTGCATTCATAATAAACACAAAACTGAAATAAACTGGTATGATCTTGACTGTTTGTTATCTTTGCTTGTCTTGTATATTCATAGGTAATATGTTCAAAACAAAATAAATGCAAATCAAGCATTATAAAGATTTTTTTTATGAAGATTTATTATATTTTATTTATAATATTTGTTCTTTAAATCTTATCGTAGTCGTTGACCGTGACTACTATTTATAAGAAAAAAGTTTAAACCGATAAACTTTATTGGTTGTGAACATTGAAAACGGTCAAACTTTTATATTATGATTATGAAAAGTTGTACTATAATACTAAATAAATCAATGCAACAGAAACTACGGTATTATAACAGACCTTGCACTAAAACCTCGTTGTTTTCTTTTAATCAGAGGAACACAAGATACATTTAAGAAATATCTTATATGTTTCATTAAAAAAATAAAGCCTAATAATACATAAATATATATAATCAAATATTAGTACATTTTTGCGATCAAAAAAATACTGAGAGATTTAATAGTTTCAAATATTTAATTGGACTTTTTTAATTTTCATTCTTAAAACTTTGTCAAAAGCCTTTTCAAATTCCAAGTATAACCCTATATATTACAGCAAAATTATCCGTTCATTACAGGCCGCAATAATTTGAGATTTATGTACATACATAAACATGTATAAAAAATGTTTTTATTTTATTTTTTCCTCTAATATTTTCTGAATGTTTTTAAAATAATTTTAATAGCCGCTATTCTGCAACAAAATGGCGGATCAGGCTATTTAGCGAACTTGGTCGAGATATTCATATGGTATATTTTTAGAATAAGTTGTTTCGTGTGCTAAATATATAATTTAAGACAAGAATTTGTTAAAATATATAGTTAATGTGTTTTAGATATTTGGATGAGAAAATTTGCGTGTTTTTTATTGCTAGGTTGTTTTACGACTTAAATCATATTTTACCGAAACAATAATAATATTATTTGAGGTTATGTTATTCATATATTAGCTATTGCTGATAAAATATATCTTTAATTTAAAACTTTTTTTAAATTTACTATATATTATGAGTTGTTACACCCCACTGCGTTTTCCATGCTGTCAAACCCAAAACTAATGTATTTTACCGTAATTACATTCGTTTAGGTTAGATTTGGGGTGTGAACATAAATGAACGTTTCGCAACCTTAAACTTTGAACTTGGTGCCGTGCTAACAAACAAGTATAGCTCTAGACATGGAACTTGTCCTATTGCAATAGTGTGTGTAAATATGTATACTAATCTGCACTGATTAGACCCTGTAAAATAATTTTTGATGTAAAGACTTTTTAGTGGACGGCGATAACATAGGGATGGTTTAGGATCAAGCGGTAGCGGCGAAATACTTTCCCTATCGCTCGCTCGCGTGTTAAGTGACTAGAGTGAGTGAGAGATAGGGCATTCGGACCGTATCCCCTTATCGCTCACACACTAGCGAGCGAGCGAAAGGGAATGTATCTCACCATACGCGCCTGTTGGTGTAAGGTAGAATGGGTGTAAGTCAGTAGGCAATTGGCACAGAGCGAAGCTGTCGTCTATTGAGTACACGGTGTTTATCAAGTATTGAGATGTTGGAATACAGCAAATTAGGGCAAGGAAGAGCATTATCGGGACAAACTAAAGAAATGGCTTTAAACGTATATACATATTTTAAAAAGATGGACGATACTAGCAAATCGGTAATTATTGATAAAATGACAATAGATTCAGTAAAAAACTAGTGGAAGAAAAAATAAATATCATAACTGCCAACGAATGGAGTAATGTCTGCCGAAATGCAATAAAAAATGAAAAAAAATATGAAATCAAAGATATTGCCATGGATGATATTATGAATAATATGAATTTAGTGTTTAGTGTAAACGAAGATTCGGACTCTAGTTCAGAAGATTCCTTTGATGGATAGATTATTTTGTCTGCAATTTTTGTATTAATTATATATGTCATTCACGTATTTAATACATTTTAAAATCGTCATAATTTCTAAAGTATTTAATATAATTTAATAAAATTTTAAATTCTAAATTCACCAAATACATACCAAGTTTACAAATTCTAAAGATCCATAGAAGAACCATTGATATTACTTTAGTAAAACTATCACAATGCGACAAGTAAGACAAAAAAAATCCCTTCCGCCAGCCCCATGTCAATAACCTCAATAATCTCAATTTATATTATCATAGCAACAATAATAGTTATTAAAGTGTAAGTAACATTAAATTTTTGGTAGATATTTATAAGAAAAACATTCTTGTAACTCTTTCAATTATATAATATAATACTCCCATAAAAATTTAAAATTATCAATAATTTTGGCATTTTTCATAATTTTGCTGCTTGCAACACTGGAAAGCTTATAAATGTCATATTTTTTCGGCCATAATCTATCATAGATACTAAAATATATTTTATTGATATTAATCACACAGATCTAAATTCAAATATCATTTTAGTATCGATATAAGGAAAATGTCCTTTATTTGTACCGAAATCATCTTTTGCTTTAAATATTAATATATCATCTACAATATCGTTATGTTATTTATTAAGCAATACATTGCAAATATAAAAAAAATATAATTTTGATTCGTTTAGCACTGCCTTTAAAAAAAACAGCTTCAATATTTTTGGCCATAGTATAAAATGTCGGATCTAATTTATATAGAATTCTAATAATATAATAATAAAATACTTGAACGTAATTTTTTTAGTATCATAATCAAGATAATGTTTTTATGTACAAAATTGAAATCCTCTTTTGCTTAAATTATATGTCTAAAAATACAGCAACATGTCTGTAATAAGATTTAATATAAATATAATCATTTAAGGCTAATAATAAAAACTGACCCCAGCTGCAGTGATACTTGCTTGAATGTATTAGTTATGTCTGATTGATTTACTCAGTTGGTATAGGTTTATCCCGTGGTAACGCATTGGGCTTACGCCTGTCAGGTTACAACAGAAGATTTAAAAAATAAAAATATTAGTACATCACAAATAATAATGTTATATTATTAATTATAGGATATATTCCAGCATATAATAATACAAATGGTGAAAATTTATCATCTAGATATTTTATAATTTTGCTGCTTGCGACATTGTGTTTGACTGAAAATGTCACATATTTTTTGGCCATAATCCATCATATAGCAGCGAATTTTATAGAAAAAAATAAAATGATATTTGTATTTATATAATCAGTATATTAAATACTATTCATGCATTTTAATTCAGCATAATTATATCCATTAAGAAGTGAAAATGTTCTTTATTAAATTATATACTGTGGAAACCCTAGATCAGGGGTAGCCGATCCAAATGATCTTGCGGGCCACTTTGGAAATGCATCACTCCGCGGGCCATATATAAAATTATATATCCCCATATTAGATTTAGATACACTAGACATATTTTTGAAGCGAAAAATTGTCTGTAATCGCCAATACACATTGGCGATTATAAAATAAATATATTTTGTAAAAGTGTGATGAATCTTGCGGTCCGGAAAATGTTCAAGGCGGGTCCGCGGATTGACCACCCCAGCCCTAGATAATCATTAAGCGTCCATAACCATAAGTTTATTTTAATTTTATATTTAAAATATTCGTTACGTGAATACGATTTTTTCTATTTCGGTCCAAACAGTGTTACCATATAGCCAAATTACACTATAATATTTGAATTTGTAATAAAATACATTTCATTCAATAATACTTGATCGATAAAACATGAGCAGATACAATGATAAAGTGTTAATTGACCCAAATTAAAAAGGGAACATTATACTCGTCATATTTCCTTCCCTCTCCCGTTTTGTTTACTATCTCAATACAACTTTACAATTATAAAAATACAGGTACAACATTATTATTATAATTTTTGAAAATATGCAAATAATTAAAAAAAAAATTAAATCAATAGTAAAAAATTAGCTTTTATTTATTTTCTTATTTCAAATCACGACACATATTACCCCCTCCCCTCCTTCCTCGTCTTTTAATATGCCCTTCAAAGTACACTATAAATATTTAAATAATAACAAAACACACACACTAACAAAATACACATCCATAAATGAATGCATATAATTCATTTTGTTCAAAAATAAATATTTTTGTTAGATGCACATTTAATAGTCAATTCAGTGTTTATTTCACTTTCATACTTAAAACCCTGATGCAATATATTTGATTTCACACACCTGATATTCTAATCCAATCTTAGCAAGGGGTGTTTTAATATATTTTTTTATATTAAAAATATAGCAAAGTAAATACACTAACCTTATAAGATTAAGTCCGATTTAGCACTCTATCTTCACCAACAGTCCGAATCACCAACGAGTATCGTCCAAACGGTAAAACTGTGCACGAAGCGAATCAAGTCGTTCGAGTTGCTCACAAATTTCATTGCCACACACTTTGCTATACAACAGGCGACTCGCTCATAAAGCACTTAACCGATTTCTTATATACTTTTCGCTTGTGATGCCCCACCCCCGTTTGTCATTTATCTTATCTGTGTGACTTTGCTGATGTAACAGCGATCGCGTTTTGCATCCGACGCAATACTTTCTTCTGGGAACTAGTATTTGAGATAATAATGGCAAAGTGTGTAAGATATCTCGAATAAATAAAAATATTTTTAGTCAGTTTAAGGCGATTATTTCCAGTAAGGGTCGCATAGTTGATCTTTGATTTCAATTTAGAAAGCAATGAGGTGTGCTATATGTCAATGATTTATTTTAAATGCTGATTACGTTATAGTATTTTAAAATCAAAATATATTTAAGAAACAAAAAAATATGTAACGGACAGACAAATGCACTACATTTATATGTTCAAGTTTGAAAAGCTGTAAATAATACTATACTGAATTATTAAATTATTATTATTATTTGTAGTTGATGCCTTAATATTAAGGAACTAATAGATCTCCATTACAAACTTTACTAAGTGCTAATAATCCTTCTCCAGCTCCCTTTCGATGCTGTTGCCCGAAATGTCTCCACCATTAAGTATTTTGCTATTCAATTTATTGATTTATTATTATCTGTCCAATGTATTATTTTAAATTTATGTATGATTTGTCCAACAGAACAGCGTCTCATAGTTTCAAAGTCGTCTCTGAAGATTGGATTTCAGACTTTGTATCTAGATGCTTCCTCAGTCTTCTTAGTTTCAGTCGATACTCGGCTTACCCCCGCTTAATGCTAATTCAGATTATTCGTTCGTCCCAGTTCGAAAGCAAAGTAGTAGAAAATTCAGCTTGTAACATATTGAAGTGTCTTGATTAGGCTTATATAGTATATTAGAGATAAGGCTGGTGTTTTCGCTCTTTTATCCCTTGATCTCCTGGTCAATGTGGTAGTTTAGGGCGGAAACAAACCATGTTGTTGTCAGTTATATTTTTAAAAAAGGTAGAGATTTGGCAACGCTGTCACCGGACACTTGTAATCCGGGTTCCATTCACCACCAGCACTTGTATTCACCCCCTCAAAGTTATGAAGACACTAATTGTCTAAATGTGTATTTGTAAGTGGCCATAATCCGTCCAAATTTCCGATCGTCATGTGTGTCAGTGTAATAAATAAACTTGTTCTAAAAGTTGCTAATAATAATTGTAGTCTAATCCGAATTCCAATATTGATGTTTTTAATGTATGGCAATGTATAACTAATTAATTTTATATTACAAGCATGCGTCTAATGAATCACAACTGTACTGTAAAATAATGCCATAAAAAGTAGAGGAGGCTGTTAGTGGAGGTGGCATATATTTCTATCCCAATAGGACACTAAAAATATTGCTGCAGGAGCTAAAAATGGTCATTTCAAAAAATGGAGGAGAATAAGGGAGGACAAATTAACGCGAGAGCCATAAAATGTTATTTCAAAAATTTTGTTCAAATGCCATATCCGAAAAGGAGGACAAAGTTTTTGAGCAGAACAATCTTGAGGACATCTGGTCATTTTAATATCGGGCATTGGTGGGGCCTTGAGCCGCTTGGAGGTTTTTTATGTAAGCGTCTGTGTAAATCACACTGTCCAAACGTTCAAAGTGTGCGCGGCGAAGCTTAGCCCCCATCGAAAGAAAGTTGTAATACGTACATCGCCTAAATACGCACATATACAACGGAACCCGTTGTATGTGTGTAGGTTATAACTGAGTGCTCAAAGATGGGTTTGTTAATAAAAAAATCTCTGTAGATCAATTACAGTGCAATACATTTTTTAAATTTCTTCACAATTTAAAGAAAAATATCGAATATTATTAATTATTCCACATGCAAATACAATATCTAGAATGATTTCTATTCTAATGACGAGTGCTTGGCGTAAAGATATACACTATAAAGCTGGGGCTTGTTTTTACCAATAGTGAGTTTGCTGCGGGGTCCCGAACCTATGGCCTCCGGGTTATCAGTCCAGTGCCTTACAGAGTATGCTATTCCGGCCTTGAAAAAATATATTCTGTTCTATGCTATAAGTGTATATTTGTATACTTAATGAAAGAAGTTTTATTTATAATATATTTTAGCTTTCTTATTTGACTGACCATATAATAATAAATGATCGGTCAAAAATTATAAATGATCAGTGAATTTATCATAAACTTTTAGATACACTGTCAGTAAAGCGATTGCGGTTATTAACCCGACATAGCAACTATTTTTTTAATCTCATTTATAATACGTTTTTTGTATAAAAACATCTTTTATAGGTTTTTCAAAAGCATTTTTATTCTACATAATGCGTAGCAGCGTTATGTTATCCTCAAAGTATAAGTAAAACAGAACCTATAATATATAAAGCTGACTATTTAATTTGCGATGGTTTAGAGATTGGCAGAGATTAAAAACCATCATTAATTTGTTTCGAAGCATATGTAAAAAACATATTAATGACTCGGCTTCAAATAAGCATTACTTGAATTATTATTTGTAAATATCGGACGGTCGCGTAACGCGAGGCCTTGAAACCAACTTTTACAAATGTGATGATTTTGGAGGTATATTTTTATATTTTTTTCAACCAACTACATTATTAACTTAAAAGTCATTATAACGACCATTTCAAACACATAAAAAAAATACCAACTCGCTTCGATAAAAGGCTAACCAGTAGAAAAGAGAGCTCAGTGATAAACAATTGCGTAATAATTTGTAATATCTCTTCCAAAGCGTTAATAACTCGTAAGAACCAGGAAAAATTTTGCATGAAATTTTGCAAAAACATTTTGCGTGAAAAGGACGCGCGATAGGCAATGCGTGTACTCAGAAAAAATTGTCACTTACCCTCATGTTAACGATCACCGAAAGTGGTTAGCTAAAAGTTGTACTTAACATATGTTTGTGTATGGGTTCAAGAAGCGATGCAATTGACCCACCAACATCCTTATCTGCGATTTGATAAAGCTGTCTCATATCAATATTATAAAATATGTCACACTTTATCATACGGAGGCAGACAGACAGGCGGATGAAGACGCTTTCAGGACTAAATGTATCTAAATTCACAGCATTAGATACATCAGAAAATCATCCAGCATTTCCACGACACTTCATCAAAGAATGTCTTATTATTTAAACTGTTTTTTCGTAGTCTATTTTGGCTGTAAAATTACACCCATTCAGCCTTAAAACAAAAAAAAATTAGGCTATTGTGTCCTTACACGTTAAACCAATGTAACACGATGGGCAAAAACAATATAAAGTATTATTTTAACGCAAACAATTATACAAAGTAAGATTGAAAAAATCATAAGATAATAAAATTTAATGATACGACCTGGACCAGCTCCTCGTAGCTGCCACACATATCTAGATCAATGTTCAATGCCAACGAATTAAGGAGACAGATGGCGATATGTAGAAGATCCTAAGCGATAATTTAACAAACGAACAAAAATACTATTTTACAATACTTCAACAATTTATTTATGATATACAATACACGCCCGAAAAAAATACAGTGTTTTGAAAAACCAATAGTATTGTTATTCATATACTTTGTCGGCATTGGAAAGCGACCACGATGGTTTCGCATATATTAAAGAAGAAATCTCAGGAGTCATTTTTTATCTTGCTTCATAAGATCGGTGTACTTTTTAAGCAAAGTTAGTGTAAATGAGCTTTTGAAATAAAAAATATAAATGCTTGACACTTGCTCATATATATTATGAAGAACAAATCATCTATTTTCTGATTGACATTTAAAGCTATTTTTAATCATCAGTAACATCATTATAGATAAAATTATTATATATGTAAAAATCATACATCTTTACATATCATAACCCAATAAACTGATGAAATATAGTCATTCATTTATAGCATATCAATAGACTAGAAAAAAGTTGAATTATCATAAGGAAAGGTTAACATATGATGAAATTTACTGATAATTATATCATCTTTAACAAAGTTTTCAGATTAAGATGAAACACGCCTATAATATTATGTATTATAAGCATTTCCTACTATATAGGTCGTTATGCAAATATTTAAGAATAGTTTTATTAACAATATATATGTACATACATTAACAGGATCAAATTGAGAGTAAATTAAAACCATACTAATTGTAATTATTTGTATTATTAAGTTATTAATTATAAATAATAAATTCCCGATTTAGTTTATATTTTTTGACAAAAAAAATAAATCACCGTATAATGACTCCACTATCCATTTGACCTTTTCGTCGTCGGAATTTGATTACATAATCGCAAAAGTTGTTTTTAAAATATGCAAATATAAAAAGGATCTCTGATTATTTCATTTTTATATAGATCAAATATTGTTTAATTATTTACTTGTCAAATGATAGTTTGTGAACGTTTAATTTCATATTTTTTTAATATACAAAAACATACTTTAATTTAGTGCTTAAATTAAATAAATTTTATTTATTAACAATTACATTATTTAAAAATAATAATATATTCATATAATAGCTAGCACCTATAATTATTTGCTAATGTTTAATTACATTGGTGCAGTTCAGAGTATATTTAATATAAAAAAATGTTTTATAAATTAGAAATAATATTTTCAAATACATTATTGTAAAATAAAAAATATATTTATTCATGCATCTGCATTTTGAAATCCATCTACAGTAAAATCTGACGCGAAACCATCACAGGGACGTCATTTCAGCTTTTTCCAAGGGGAGGGGGGGCAAAGTTGGTCAAGTATTTCATTAAAAATGCCTTTTTTTTTAGTTGAAATATTCTTAGAATCAAATGAAGCAAATCTAAACCGAATTTTGACCAATAGGAGGGCGCAAAAAACAATTATCACTTCTCAAAAGTCAAAAATCCACGTCAAAAGCAATAAAATCGCGTGGGCGCCGTCGCCAGTGGGAACGCTCGGTAACGAGCGTTCCCACTGGAGACGGCGCCCACGCGATTTTATTGCTTTTGACGTGGATTTTTGCCTTCTGAGAAGTGATAATTGTTTTTGCGCCCTCCTATTGACCAAAATTCGATTTGAATATACTTTGACCAACATTCTTATATCAGAAGTACGTAGTAATATCAGTATGGATAGCTATTATATTTTAAAAACATAGAATATCGAAATGCAGACAAACTATGAGACTATATGAGAGATGCTACGTATGACTGTACTTCCGCAAAGTATTGTGGTGAAATGCATTTATGGTTTGTGTGCAAGAGTAACTCAAATTACTTAGAAAATTAATTTTAATTATGGAAAGTACAAAAGGGAGTGCAACCGATAATGTCAGTGACATTATCTATTATATGAAAACAAATCTTTAGGAAAGGCGTGATACTAAATTTATTTCTCAAGAAGCAAAAAAGCTTTTTAGATTACAGATAATACAGATTAAAACCCTACAAGTATTCACAAAATTTTAAGACTGATATATTTATAATGTGAAAATAGTTTGTGTGGAACAGAATTTTTTACTTAGATGAACAACAATCAATCAAATTGGTCTGAAATTTAAGTTTCAGCTGGAAAAAATAATGAAACTTGCAAATAATGCAATAAATATTAATGAACTTAGATGAAGTGATTGTTTTTTTGCTTCCTCCTACAATTTCTTTATTACTTTCATAAGTTTTAACTCTCTCTTGGTCTTTTGCATTTAATTTATCGAAGTGTTCAGTTAGGGTGTATTTGTTAAAATAAATTTGTTGATGAAAAAAATGATGTAATTTCATTTCAACGTGTATTACATTTCAGGAACTATCTTACAAGCAGTTCTATAATTTGCAACTTAATACATTCTAGGAAATATAATACACCTACACATTTCACACGTTAACCGCTTAACCACAGATATATTCAACAATGAAGTAATTGAATTTACGCATTAAAGTGATCCATAAGGATTTTCCGACTTGTATTATTAAAAAAATCTTCATGCGTCACTCACTTAAAAAATAATTAAATGATGAAATACGTGTTGATTAATTTATTAACTTAAATAATATTGTAATTCTTTTGAAGTTACGCACGTTCTTTTTTGTGACGTTCCAAACTTTATTTTTAGTTATTGAATTTTATTACTTTTTGTAATAAAGGAATGGAAACATTACGATCAAAACAAATAACACGCCCATCGCAAAATATTATTATTATCGTTATTTTCGGTTTAATTTGAAATATTATCATTCCAGAACGTCAGACGAAAGGTCAAAAAATAAGCATTCAACTCGTGAAAGTGACGTAAATCTATTTAATCAACAATTTAGTATAATTGTTTTGATGTATTCAATTTTAGGCAATCAAAAAGTATATGATATAAAAAGTTTTAAAAACGAATCCTTTTATAAGATAAGTCCAAAACTATTTTGTTTTTAAATTAAAGCATTTTAAAACTTTGTCAAAAAGCTTTTCAAAATCGAAATATATCTACCAGATTATCTGTGTATTTTAAATTTAATCCCACTGAAATCAATTAAAAACTTCTTAAAATTAACTTTATCGAGTTTTAATTTGTGATTTAAAATTTATATAGCGTAATAATTAAGTATTAATTCATTACACTCAATAGGCAATACAAGTCTTACTAAATTTTTGGTAAAAGTTTGTAATATAAATATAAAACCCATGTACTGAACAATTTATTTTAAAACAAATACATATAACCAATGAGCAGTAAAATCATTATCATAAAAATTATTTCATGCAGTTGTTTACTGATTGTACTGATTTTATTGACGTGCCGGCAAACACTATTTACCGAATACACTAATTAACTCAAAAAGCAAATATATGTATTCTCTGTTCTTGAAATACACATAAAAAAATATTGGTAAGTATATATAAAAAAATTATAATATACACAAAATAACATATTCATAAATTTTTTCCATTATAAAAATCATCAACATTTATTATAAATTGTAAAAAAACATATCAATTTTAAAATGTCTAATATCTTGAGACTACATCAGTTAACGTGTTATTACACTAATTATTAATTATTTTAAACGACCCACTGTCAATATTATGAATTATTTTTGTATTATTATTTGACCGATATATAATTTAAAAAAAACAATGATAACCTTTATTCAATATTTATATTGATTAACGCAATTGTTCATTAAAAAATATGACAAGAGAATAAATGCGATTAATTAACGAAAAATCATTGTTAGAATGCGGTTACTATTATGTTAAATATTAATGAAGTAATTAACATTTACAAATCTATTCTGTTTTTATAATAGTATTATCAATGTACATAATATTCAGATTAGTAGGCTATCTATTGTAGCATTAATATAAATATATTAAAGATTATTTTTGTGGCATGATTTTATTAAAAATTATCTCTCGGTAGAAATATTAAACAGAGTAAACAGTAATTTTTTATTCAAATCTTATATTGCCCTAACCTGTGCATTTATCTTAAGAATTCATATAAATACTCCTCAAAGTTTGATAATTATTATTATTTTAATAAAATTAAATTATTTGTAATATAATTCATTTTAAATGAATCTTATTAAAATGCATATTATTATTATTTTTAAAGTCAAGTAAAATCATCTTGTCGATTGGGGGCAGTAAATACATATAGTTTAGTAATATATTAACAAACAAAATTAAATTCAACAAACCCTCTTCGCTGTGCATGGTCATTACGCTTCAGTTGTTGTGTTAATTGAATTTTGTAAGCATGGAGATACAGATTTTTTGTCAGTATACGCTGTAAAGAACTTCTTGAAATTTGCAATTCTTGTCCAAGACGCCGAATGGATGTTCCGGGATTTTCACCAACACTCTCACGCACTGCTTCGATATTGACATTTGAACGGCTTGTTTTTGGACGACCAGTGTGCTTAGCATCTCCAACTGATCCAGTCTCTAAATTTTTCAACTAACCTCTTCGCAGTTGACGAACTTAAAACACTATTCCGACCATATTTTGTATTCAATTTTTGAATTGCGGCCGCCAAACATTCAGTATTTTACAGATATTTTTCAATAATTAAAACACGTTGTTGTATTGTGTAACGCTCAATTTTTACTAACCCTAAACTCTCAACTGTCAAATTTTTTTTCAGGGCTGCCAACATATACTGCACAGATGACGGCAAATTCAAATCTTGCGTTAATTTTGGGACACCTTTATAATAGTGTAGAATACATAGTGATAAACATAAACAGTACAAATTAGACACGCAACACTATTAAAAATAATTTATTCTATAAGTCTTTACTCAATAAAAACATATGTATTACTAAATCACGGAAAAATATTTAGTCGACCAGATGACACACAAAACTGAAGGATCGTCAAAGTGAAACGCGTGATTTAAAACAAAGTCAAGCATCTTGAAAGATTTTTCGTAAACGTCATTTACGGGTAGAGAGAATCTCTAGTGGAAGATCTGGAAGTATAATAATAATAATATTAAAAATAATATAAAATGACGCATTATTACACAAGTTAATTTTAAAATTTTATAAATTATAATTAAATTAAAACTTCACAGGCGACTCTCCATTGATGAATAGCCTCTTATCTCTTTTTCTTGGAAGTGAATCAGCGTTGACATGTTATGTACTAATAATACAAATTATTAATATTTTTGTGCATTTTAAATTTTATAAATATATATTTATTTATTATATAATTATATTTCATTATATTAATTAAATTTGTAAAATTATACAGAGCATAATTTCATGTTCGGTATTACCTGCATTTAATGGTTAAAAATAATGTATGTTAGTAATAATTTAACATACTTTCATAAATTATGTCATAGTTTAGATACTTTGAAACTCCCCCCCCCCCTTCTCTATTTTTCGTGTGTCACAAGGTGTCACATTATGCCAGATCTCCCCGCAAGTCTAAAAAGCAAAATCAATTCCAGCTAATGAAAAATAAACCGATTACAATTAGTTTTTTAATTATTCAAATACTTATTGCTATGTTTGTAATTGTATGTAATATTGTTGAAAATTATTGTTGCAATATTGTTAAATGTATGTTGTAGTTTTTTTCAAGTAGGATTTTGTAATGGTTTATTAGCCAATACAAATTAATAAATATACACATGAACGAGTAACGTAGTGTTAAGGCCAAATTATTTATCATCTGTTATTGTTTTAGGTTAGCTGTCAATTTTTATACTAATATAGTTAAAATGACAATTTTACATATTAAATATAAATTAATAGTATTGGTAATGCAACATAAATTATACATATTAAAATATATTGAATGTATCATTAAGCCTTAACGATACATTCGACATTTTTTACCTTAACGGTAATATTTAATATGAAAATAATATTTAATATAATAACTAATAAAAACATATATAAATATTTATTTATAGCAAGATATATGAAAATGATTTCATGGAAATATGTTTGTAAAACATGTGAAGTCCTATTCATTTATTTATTTATTATGGCCAAATAGTTTTTATAACGTTAACGTCCATGGAGTTCGGACGCAGCTACAGGCGTGTGTTGTTAAACACGTATAAAATAATAAAACGTGCAACAGTGTTTCGCTAGTCCTTTAAAGCCCCGGTAAGTCGGTCTTCCCGCGATGAGCAATGTCGAACGCAAATGAGAAGAATCGCTATTTTTTCGAAGGAATATGTCTTACAATAGGTAATAAAAAAAGATTACAATTCGTTATGTAATACTGTAACGCGGGGTCGTCAACCTTTTTATGCATACCACCCACTTTTCCTTATTTTTTATGGTTAAAATTTCCTTACCGCCTACCAACAACGCTGTGTTTCTATCCAATTGTGGATAATTGTGAAGCAAAAAAGATTTTAGGGTAAAAGAAAAATCGCCCACCGCCACCACAGAAGCCATTAACGCCTACTAGTGGGCGCTGGGGACCAGGTTGATGACCCGTGCTGTAACGTGTCGTTATTTAATACTGTAACATGAAGAGTACAAAGCTATTGATGCCTTCGAAAGTATGCTCGCTTATTTGTATTATGCTTTGTAATGCTTTTACCCATTTCTTTAAAAGATTATTGACGTGGAAATGAAAGAGTTATACATTGTTTTATGCTTTTATTTTATTATTCAGGAGCTTTGCTATAATTCAATGGTTTTTCTTCTTTCTTGTTTGTTGAATACTTTCCCAAAGTGTGCATTTCTTTTGCGACTCCGAACACATAATGTATGTTCGGTCGTTCCAATGGATTCGTTCTGATGCAGAGACTGACAAGATTGCGGAACTAAAATGACATTAAATTTGCTTATAAATTTATTTAATAATATTACCGACGGGATTTTTCCGTCGATATTAATTAATCCTCAAAATACATACTTTTATCGAGTATGCGTAAGATGGCAGGCTTTCATATTCACATTTCTCTATCTTTTTTATTAAACCATACAAGTTCAACTTTTGACCATAAAAAGGCGATTTCAATGCAGCCAACTATTAGCAAGTAAATATGTATTAGAAATTGTATTTTATTATACAGAATAAATCACAAATACAAGTTGATTTATCCATATATTTTTATTAATTAAGAATAATAGTCGAAACCAATTTTTAAAAAATATTAAAATTAAAGACTTATTGTAATGAATAAATAATATAAAATATTCACATGCTATTGTACCTCATATAGTAAGCATCCTAGTGACCAAATATCCGATTGAAAGCTATAGCCGTGTTCCTTGATTCTTTCTGGACTCATATAATATGGAGTTCCGACCATCGAATGAGCAGCCATTGTTTTGTGGCTAAAGAAGCGTCCTAAACCCAAATCTCCAAGCTTAACTGTTCCATTATTGGTGATGAATACATTAGCTGGTTTTATATCTGAAATGGTTATTAAATATTTTTATAAATATATTCTTATATCAAAAGCGATGTGAAGTTATTTTAACCTCTATGCATTATTCTTTTAGAATGCATGTGTTCTACAGCCGCGCAAATTTGTACAAAATACTTCCAAATTGTACGTTCGTCTATCAGTCGTTTCAATCTTCTGAAGTTTCTTATGAGTCTTGAGAGATCTCCAGCATTAGCTAGCTCCAATACTATGTGCAGTTGCGAGTCGGTAACGAATGAGCCCATATATCGAATTATGTTGACGTGAGATAGTTGCTATAATAAAATTAATAATGTTAACACATAACTTGACTCAAATATGCGTCATCTGGCTTTTTAAAGTTTTTATTTAAAATATATTTTTAAAGAAATATTGCAGCGTCTTGAAACACGATTGAAAAAATTAACTTTCTATTATTTCATCAGATTTTCAATAAATTTTATTGAAAAAATAGCCTTGATAATATCTCGGCTAAATTTGTAAGTCAGCCTCATCCAACATTTCATTTTAAAATGGCGGCTGTATAACAAAATAAAATAAAAGCAATAAAATAATCATAAAAAATAAGTGGAGAGGGCAAAAATATAAATTGAAATAAAATAAAAGTAATTGAATTAATTTATTGTGTAAGTTCATACACATGTATTATTATTTTCATTATTTTTAACGCAGGTTTAAATAATTATTTTTTCTTTGCTTATCAGTAGAGGTTTTTCTTGACGTTTCGGCAAAAATGTCTTTCGGCATCTTCGGGAGAATAGCTTTCATAAGCAAGTTTACCTAATGAAGATGCCTAAAGACATTTTTGGTGAAACGCGGAGAAGAAAAACTCAACTTTACACAGATAATAATTTAAATTAATTTTTCTATGAGTATTTTATAAAATTGTTATTTCTTCATTTTTTGTTCTTTTTTTTTTTATAAATTTATACCTGTAATATCTTTATTTCTTTAAGGCATTCAGCTCTCGCAGAAGCGTCCACCATATCGAAGAAGAACACCTTTTTGATAGCAACATTTGTACCATCCGATTTTACAGTAGCTTTATAAACTTCTGAAAACTGTCCTCGTCCTATCCTTTGTTCGATATGAAAATCTGTGAGATCTTTGTAAATGCTATCGGTATCGACCAATTCCATAGTTAATGGTTTATATTGCACTACCGTAAATAAGGCCATTAAGTATGATACTGACTGACTAAACAAAAAATCAATATGAACATTGCATGATGGTTTTTATTATCGTTGAATTATGGATTGCTATCTAACACGCCTTTTCTTTGTATGTACTAGATTTAAGTGCATGCTATGGGATATATATTTTTATACCCAAAGGAATATGACATCATATAGTAAAAATCGTCATTCAATATGATGTCATCATCGAGGAATGTTTTTTAGAATATTTTTAGATCTTTTTGCGAGCATAAGATGGACCTATTCCTTTGAAAGCTTAAGAAAGCTTATTAAGCATTAAACTTCACAAAACACCTTTAAGAGCCAGCCAATTCATTTTTATATGAAAATTCGGACAATAATGCAGTGGAATACATTGAAATGGATACTAAATGTGAGATGAAGATTAATGCTGTTTTTAAAACAAAAATTGTGTTATTTTCTAATATTTTTTTTAATTTTTTTATTTAACATGTTTTTTTAGTATTTTTAATGGTATAAGTGTATTAAATCTGTAAAGTATAGACCAAACATTCACTTTATGTGAATAACGGATCGGTGCAGTAACCGCTCCGTTTGTGCGGTGGCGACCGACTGGTGTTTGCAAACACACGTGGCATACGAATCTGGCGTCGACAGTATCTAATGCAAATTTCTTTGAAGGGGACAATATCAATAATGAATAATAAATGAAACAATGATTTAGTTTATATATTAAAAATATATTTACATAAAATAGTTAAAATAATATAATTTTTAATTAAGCTTCTTTAGTAATCCATTTTCTCCAACATGAATCTTAGATAAAATGTTCGGACTCCCACTGACAATATTCGAGAATGAATGAAGATCGCAGCAAAAGACCAATCCATAAACAATCCTTTCATAATTATTGGTCAATTTTAAGTTATCCAACCAAGATACAGAGCTGCACATACTCGGACAAAATACAGTATTTCTAATATCGCTTACAGATAAGAACGGATTATTAACTATAATCAGAGCTATTCCTTTATTCATGCTCTTGTCTTGAACTATAGTGTAGACGTATTTAGGTACTGGGTATTTCTTTGCGGGTTTCAAATAAATCTCCTGTTCTTTAAATCTGATCGGTAGAGTAAGAGTATCATGAGTTCCAACGTATATATCGATGTTGGCAGAGTTGTTCTTTTTAGAATTGGTGTAGAATGCGTTGTATATATCGTTCTGGAGGTGCTTCATGTTTCCGTTCACTACACTACCCCACACCGCTATCTTATTGGATGGGTATTTGGTGACGATTCCGTTTTGGTTGTGGAAGAATCTGGCAGGTAGCATTTTCGCTGTTATTAATTTCTGGCCGGCTAGATTGCAGCTGTCGTTGCCCATCAACGTCTTCAGCTTGCGGTTCATGATCTCGTCGTTTGAGTACACTTTCTCTGATTCTAGTTTATGGGTGTCGTCTGTCATTCTACTGAAGGTCTCCAAAAAGCTGATTTTATTGTCGCTATCATCGTGTTTGTTGTGTAATATGTTGTTATTATTCGAGAACGTCATGTGAGTGAAAAGCGTTCTTCCTTTGATTGGATCATAACATGTTTCTACCAGATGTTGTACAGAAGATTTTACAGTGTCGTGATACTGATACGACCGTCCTTGCATAGATTGGTTGCAGTTGGTAATCGGATGTAGGACGTCTTCGAAGTAGTTCGACTGGCAACCGAGATCACTGATTTGCTTCAAGTCGAAATCGTCTGGAAAGGTTCTGAATAGACCGGAGTCGCAGATGGCTTTGACGACATTCAGCTCAGGGTATAGTTTGAATTTGGATTTGTGGCAATGTAGAGTCGCTTCTTCGCCGTGTGGAATCTTGACGATATTGTCGATCGCAGGATGCGATGTGATGAAGGGTAAGTGATCTGGAAAGCATTGATCACAATCGATGTCTATGATGCAGTAATCTGTAATGAGAATATATAAAATTAATAGTATATATAGTTTTACTAACGCAAATATAAAGAAATACACGACGTAATGTTCCTAGCAGATACCCGAAATAAAAGTGTCAGCGCTGCAAATCTTCAGCTATTATAAAAAGAGGATTGTATTTCATAGTTAACAGACAATAACATAGTCTGTTTCCGCCCCAAAGCGTCGCTTTGGCTAGACGGTCGAGAGTAAAAAAGAGCGAAGCACCTCCCCGAACTCAAAAAGAGTATATAAGCTCGAACAGTGTACTCGTGACTAAGGCCAGCCCGAGGGGTATACTGTCTGGGCGCCAGCTTCAGAAAGGGGAAATAAAATTAAAAAATTGTTCAACAATCTAAAATTGCATGGTGAGTGTATATGCTACAGCATGCACGTGATCTGAGACCACTTAGAATTAGAAAACATTCAAAATGATTTGGTAGTGCTACCGGATGATATTTGAAAAGCTTAAATAAATAACCTTTATTTATTTAAGCTTATATCATAAATGTTATAATTAGGGATTGCATTACCGGTAGTACCGATACCGATAATACCGGTATTGTGGCAAAAATTTACCTTCGGTACTACCGGTATTACAAAATTAAATACCGGTAGTAACAAAAATATTTTTTTTAAATTCGTACATTTGTTGAAAACGATATCTTCATGACTTAAAACAGTCATACTCAACCTTTTCCTCCTCCGGGTCAAATACAGATATTTGCTATGTTACGCGGGCTGTAGCACAATATAATGATGTAAAATTAAACGCAAATAATTATTCGTTAATTTTATATTATTTTTATTTCCCTAAAATTTTAGACCTAATTGCTCATGGACAACAAGCATATAAATATAAATACACAAAAATACAAATGTATCAAAATTAATTATTTTTTTATTTATTAAAAAATTAATGTATTTTTTTATGTTGCAAAATTTTAGCTATTATAGAGAATTCACAAAAGACATATTTCCGAGTTAGCTCAGGCATGACAGGGAATGGGTTAAGCCATCGGTATACAATAGCTAATAATATTTGGAATGAATTTGTAATACATAATTATCGGATCCATATCGACATTTGTTTTGTACGGTTTTGTATATAAATTAAATAACTAGAAATAAATTACCGACGATCAAATTATTGAACTGACTTAAATAAAATCTTAAAACAACAAATTCAAAATTTTGCGACTCACACCTGTTTTTGAGATAAGCGTTAAACGATAATAAAGGATGGGCTTTTCCAACATTTTATTTCGTGCAACGAATTTTGGTCATAGTAAATACCACCGATTAATATTCTATTCGCAAATATTTTCGAATACGGCAAATCATTTTTTTTCGAGGAGAAGCGTCTCATTGTTTTGCATTTCGAAACAAAGGACCATGAATTTAAAACGGCACTAGTCATTTGGCTATAAAATGGCTACATGTGTTGCTCAAGTATACAAATTGTACTACTTCACTTCTGACTTGAAATAAACGAGAGTTTAGTTTTAGATGAACCGAAACAAAATCTGAGAAAATGGCCGATTTTATTCTGACCGTCGATCAGATCCAGAAGAGCAGTGACTAGAATCCCAGGAATTCAACTCTATCTTCGAAACGTCATGGAGACTCGCTCATATGAGTGACTTTTTTCAATTATAGGATAACAAATTGTGGTAAAACATAACTACATGTGGAAAGAACTGGAATTATATTATACTACATAGAATTAGGTTGAAGGAAGGTTCATGACCTTCAATAATAAGGTCATTGATAGTGTAATAAGACTAGATATACGCAGTTAGGATAAAGGATAAAAGAAAAGTTACTATACCTTGACACCTAGATATTTCCAGAAAAAACAAAAATATTAATGCTACGCTCTTCATGATGCTTCTCGCCATAGTTGCTGATGAATACTAACGTCGAGATGCTCTCTTAACCTGTTTATCAGTTCTAAAATTGATAACCCTTAGCAATGAACAGCATAAATAAACACAATGACCAATCGGCTTTCGCATTAGGTTATTAAACAGTTTGTGGAAAATCCGTATGTTTAGCAATTGTGCTGATAAATAATAAAAATATATATTTTTATGTATATGTTTAAGTTAAAAACAAGGAGTAAAAATTAAAGAAGTACCTATTAATCAGTTCAAGGAAAACATAAGAACTTAATGTTACATATATACAGAAACTATGATGTTTGGTCATTTCAATATTTTCTTGGAAGTAGTAAAGTATGTGAATAGTAGTCAACATATTATATCTGCAATCAATATTTAATCTAGTAAAGGTCATAAAATGTATGTAAATATAATTTTAGAGAGTTGGTATTGAAATAAGTTACAAATAAATTTCATCATCTAACAAAAGTGATAAATTCTCTTAATCAAAGATAATGACTTGTATTCTAACACGTAGAAATATATAGTCTGTAGCATCAACACTTCACAGACATATTTATTTTATCAATAGCATTAATAATTCACTATAGATCATCATACAAAGTTATTTGTTCTTCTTGGCCCCAGTATGTTTCTTACTCCCAAGTATGTTTCTTCAATTGACTTGGTAACCAAAAATATAGAACAAATAAATACAGGCAATAACACAATTCGCAGGAAATGGATTAATTTCTTTTCAAAACTAATTTGTAAATGCAATTGGAAATTATCAGTACGATTTAGATTATACAAATTATTTCGATTTACAGATACAATTCATGTGACATAGGTGAATGAGAAAGAGTCCAACCTCATCTAAAAGGGCTGTAGCATGTGATCGGGATTGATACAGAGTAGTCCTTCCAGTGGTATATTAATCGACTCATTTTATGATGTAATGTGTAAGTGGCAGGGACCCTAACTTCTTGAGTGCTGTTCTGATTCTCGGATCAATCTCTCGTCGATAGTGTGATTCTCTTTCCTCCGAGTCGTATTTATACTAATGACTAGTAAACCTGTCTAATAAAGCACGAGTGTCTTCCGGGTGGCCCTTTATGAGCAAAACCGTTGTAGTTGCTCATCGGTGTCGATAAAAGGTACTATTAAAAATACTATTCAATGCGCGAGACAATGCATATTGTATCTAGATTTGTGCCAAAGGTTAAGTAGTTTTAGTTACGGTAATTATCGCTAATGGTTTTCGAAAGTCTTAGTAGTCGTTATAAGCTCAGTTAAATCCTGGGTATATTTAAATTTAAATTTCTCATTTTAAGAAATTCTTGAATGTTCCGAACACAACATTTTCTCACGTGATATTGTTTGTTAAAGCACATTTGTTTTATTGTATTACTTCTACTTTATACTGGACAATTATTTATTTTCAAAATTAAGAGGTGTAGTTTGATAACATCATTATTTTTCAACATGTATGCATACATATTATTTTAAATATATTTTAGTGACAAAATTTGTCAATTCTCAGATTTTTATTATGTAGGTTTTTGCTATAAAGATAATATGCAAATAACACACTGAAATCAGCTGTTTAATGCATTATTTGTTATTAGATAATCTTATTTCTAGAATAGTTTTGCTTTGAAGAAATACTCAAAAATCATTTCAACAAATTTAATTTAATTTTTAATACCATAATAATAATGTTACCTAAGAATTTAATTTATTTTTTAGATTAAAAATAAGCAATATTGAAAAATATTGGATTATCATAATGCACTTTTAACTAATTTTTGGGCTTAACATTAAAATGATGAATAAAACCAGCTTGGTCGAAGAGGGGTACAATAGTACCCCACTTTCCATGATTTTCGCTGACGTAACACTTTTTTCAATTACAAGTCGTAATGGTTTTTAGTCGATTCTGGCCACAGATAATTTAAAATTGTGTATAGTTTGGAATACAAGAAATAAGAACAGAGCACAAAACCTTTTGGTTATTTTGCATTAAGATTCATTATATAACTATACAAATACATTTTTGTCAGGAAATACTTTGGGGTCATGTCATACCCCTGTTCGTTATTCGTGTATTTTTTTATAAATCATTTGAATTTAGGCATTATAATTGCGAGAAAACTTTTGTACAGCTTATTGTAAAAGCAAAATAACGCATAAAATCGCCTATATTACTATTGCCGCAAAATATGTATATTATTATGATAATATTAATAAAATATAATAAGCAATATTATAAAAAAATGTATTATATACAATGTATCGTAAAAGGTTTTTCTAGATTTTTCAAAAATAAAATTAGAATCTAAAAAAGTAGTTAGGATTTCATGTATCTTGAACCATTTCAAGTCCAATTATTAACGACAAAACTTTGTAAGACTTACAAGATAAATTAGGAATTGATGAACGCGCATACGAAGGCTGTCAAATAGTGATAAAAATGGGACGTAAAATGTTTATTACTTATACATAAAAGAGATGGAGAGGGTATTGATTTTTAACTATTCAAGTTAATTTGACATTAGCAATAATTTTAGTTAAGTGCTAAATAAATGTTACAGAAATTTGTGTTTTTTTGTATGAAGTCGAAATGATGAGAAGCGCAAATATACGTACATGGTATTTAATGTGTTAAAAAATTAGAAATATTTTTCAGATAAGAAGCAATATCGGGCGTCGTGTTTCGTACATTGTATAATATAAATATTAGATAATTAAAATATTTTCTGAGAAGTTTTTCAAAGCAAAACTGTTGAAAAACAATTAATCTTAGAGAAGTATACGATGTTTAAAAAACGGTAACTTATCATTTATCTTATCTTTGTGGCAAAAAAAGTGCAAAATAGGTGTTATCACTCAGTTACCCAGATATATACGGTAAAATATGTGTAGTATTAAATTTTATAAATATGGTGATGTGTACGAAATAATACAATTTTTAACCTAAGGGTGTTTTTTTTTATACAAACGCAATAAAATTACAAAAGGGCGTTTATTAGCAAATAATATAATACAATATCTTATGCTTGTAATATTTCTTTTGCCATTCTGGAGCCTTGCAACCTCGCGAATCTAAAATAAACATAAGCAAAAAGCGTATATATACGATTCATTTTTAATCATAAATTACAACCATTGTAAAAAAGCTATTCTTAAATTATTTACGTAAACGATATATAATATATTGGTGAGTTTCATTGATGTAAATCAAGAGAAAAAATATGCATAAACTACTATAGTGTCAAATTAAAGTGTTACATCTAAAGTATCGTCGTTATAGTGCAAAAATAACGGTCGAGTATATTTCAGATTCGACTATTATTTTCAGTCATGACGATACGCACGAGGTTGACGGAACGAAAGCACCAAATCTCATTTTTAAAGTATTCTAAGTGACGGTTTTGATTATTGCAAAGCACACAGATGGTTGTAATTCCGATTTGTATGCGCGATACATTTTAACATTAATTTAATTTTACCAAGCACGTATTTCGAAACATATCCGATATTATCGTTCCATCGAAACAAATCATACGTGCGTTTACATTAACACAAACCCATACCGGTAATTTCGAGAGTATACAATCTAAAAAGTGCAAATACTTTGGTGAAGAGTGTACGACGGCGGCCGGCAGAGCGCTATCCGTCCAAGTACCTTCGGAAAAATCGAGCTGCCGACCGTTAGTGTACTATATAAAATAAGGAAGTGTATAAATAGCAGTTGATGACTATTTTATTATTTTTACTATCAAATGACACTAATCAACCAATCCACTATTTATTAATACGGAGATATAACTGTATTGAATTTTTCCTGTAGTTATTATCGGAAATGTCAAGGGACGTAAAAGATCTTCGACAAAACTTTTATATTAAAACAACGGGTGATGGCTACCTTACTTGATGAGTAAAATAAAAATGTCATCAGTGACTCTTTACACACTTCCGTAAAATAAGATAAAACATTAGGAACATCTCACCAACCGGTGACGTGCGATCAAAATATTAAATCTACGAAAAAGTTTATTTTTTGTATTTTAATAAAAAAGGGGGCGTAACTATTAAACGAATAAAAAAATATACAGACATATATAAAAATTTATTTTACAAATGTACTCGTCGTCGTCGCAAAATCTCAAAAACTTCTCATATCTCGTACAATGGCATCTAAAAATATTAACAAAAATCTTTGCTCTTTTTTTTCATTATGACTGAATCGATTTCGCTGCTGCTGATTTCTGAAGTTTCACTTACAGATTACATAACATAAATTACACAAAATCACAGAAAATCATACACTTTTTTGGCAACATTTAAAATCTGCTCGGTAACAAAATAGAAAAAAAAGTTTTGTTCAATTATGAAGTCGCGTACATATATAATAAATCAATAAATAAACTTAAATTGTCAAATCTAAACTATACATAAGAGTAATGAATCTCTGCGGTTGAAAATTTAACAGGTTTTAGTCTCCAGTGGATTTACAAAGTGGCTGTGAAGACTTTAAAAATATATCAGGATTGCTATTCGGGATGTCAGTGATTAAAAAAAATAAAGGAATATTGATATATAATTTTAATGAAAGCCTATTAATAAGAAAAGACCTAAGAACAGCAGTTGCGGCTGGAGGGGCCGGTGCGTTCGGTCCGGCGCTCCACTAATAATTTATCTTGTGTGTCGTTGCCTTCGCGGCCGGCCGTCTTTTCCAATATTGCCTCGGCTAATTCTGAAAACGCCCGGTCGATGTTTATGTTGGCCTTTGCGGA
This sequence comes from Plectrocnemia conspersa, assembly GCF_051122295.1. Taxonomy (NCBI): domain Eukaryota; kingdom Metazoa; phylum Arthropoda; class Insecta; order Trichoptera; family Polycentropodidae; genus Plectrocnemia; species Plectrocnemia conspersa. The sequence goes on along the minus strand of NW_028277178.1, from coordinate 1,203,406 downwards.
TGTTTCCATGAATGGTATTCCGTATTCGCGTCCAATCTAAAATTCATAAGCAATCAATTTCAAAAACAGGTCAAAATAAAAAATATATACTACTAGTAAGAAATCCATTATTTTATATTATCGACTTTGTACTATCGTAAAATGAAAACCTTAAATAATAATATCGAAATATATTGATCGAAAAAGGTGCAAAGATATGTTTTTCATCGTGTGCCAGCAGTCTTGTTACATAACACACTTTCTAGTCCACTATTACATTTACTCTCTCAATCTTCAAATTACTATATGAAACTGCAACTTCAACAATTTAATATTTATGATAATGTATTTTTTTAGGAGTCTGTTGTGTTAATACTTACTTGTATGTGTTTATTATTACCTTGTTGTAGCGCATAATAATATTACAACAAAAGATTTAGAATAAAAAAAAAATAATGCAGAAGTCAGTTTTAAAAATCTGTCGATAAATTTAAAACCCACTCTTACACTTACAAGCATGCATCACAATGCTGAATTTTCATTTGTTCATGAATTTCGCCCTCTTTGAGCATTAAAAAATCTGTTTAACAAAGACCTCAATAATTAAGTAGATTTCTGTATTTGTGTGCAAAAAGTATTTTTTTATTTAAATATCTATTATAAAACATTTTAGACCCCTTTACTTTTTCTTAAACATTTTTTATATACCATTTCTAAAATAATATTAATTTTTATTTTATCTCAATTTCTAATTTAAACCGATTTTTTACTTCTACTTTTTTATTTTGATTTACAAGTCACAATTTTTTATGTTTTGAAGAGCCTTAGCCGAGATATTTACAAGTTTTATTTTTAGAATAATTTTTATGTCTTCAAAAATACACTAATGACCATGAATAGTGGACAATATTTTTTTATTATTTTTAAACGTCTTTTCGTTATATTTTTTTCCCTAAGATTTTTTAAAAGCCGCTATTTTGAAACAAGATGGCGAATCAGACTAACGAACTAAGCCGAAATATTTACAAGAACTCTTTTTCGAATAAATTTCCAATTTAAGGGGGTCCTTGTTAAGAATCCACCTTTTATAACAATATTATGACTTACTATAAGTGAGAATCAAATGAAGCACATTTAAACCGAATTCCTTATAAATAAACCTATTTCTTTTTCCCCTTATTTTCCCCTGAGAGATGAGTTGGCTTAGTTTGTATATTGGACTTGACCTAATGAAAGTTCTAAAACTATAATTTGTTCAAGAACTTTCATTAGATCAAGTTGGATTTGGCTACTATGTGTAGGTTAGGTCTGGGTTTGAACAGCAAAAGGATGTTTCGCAACTGTCAAATTGAGTTTCATAGGCATTTTAGAGCGGCATATAATTCCACTAGCGCCATCAGTTGAATTATATCTACTAGTGAAAATATAACATCACCGAAAAATACACATTCACTGTAACATGTAAATAATAATGATAAATATGTAAATGTACATAATACCACATATGGAAAAGTTGAAATAATTTAATTTTACTAGCGTCTGCCACATAAATTATATTTTCACTGGTGAAAATGTATTCCGATATAATTTCACTGAAATTACATATTTAAAAAAATATTTTCGGGATAGATTCGAGACCGTTTTTTTACATTCTCTTTGAGGGATAACCCAAGAATTTCTGGTTTAGTATTAGGGACGTCATTATAGTTTTTCCGGGCGGGGGAGGGGGGGAGTTGGTCAGCCAGTGGTTCCTCTTAACAAAGCCGAGTATCTTAGAAGATTTATTACAGACTTTTACGTGTAGAGAAAACATCCACTTGCTCTCAAAAGTGATTCCGAGATCTTTAGTGGAAGTTTATCTAGCCAAAATGTTCACACCGAGATTGTAGAAATAAATTGATGGCAAACGGAATCAAGAAAAAAATCGGAGAGGAGTCCGCAACAGATTGAATGCATTTATACAATTTTAAATCATCTGCATATAGAAGATAACATCAACTAGTAACTGCCGTATTTATGTCATAAATAAAAAAGTAGAGGGTTCAGTTTAGACAGCCGCAGGTTACATACTTTCTACGATTGCGAACTGCCGAGTTAATCCGAGCAACCGTGGTCTAGCAATTTTTTTAATAATAATCCATGACAAACCTTGTCAAAGGTCTTCTCAAAATCGTATATACGGCGTCTACTTGAATTCCCGCATTGAAATTTTGTCACCGTTTTGGTGAAAGAAAATTATACCAGCTATATTGAGTACATATGTAAAGGCTCAAGAATGGAAAACTTCAAGCAACCTTTATAATAATATTATGTAGATCATTTTTTGGATAATTATTTTAATTGCTTTGAGGACAATTTAAACAAGCAATTTATAAAATAATTATTCCATATAACGAATTGTTTGTGCATCACTGTTGGTCAGAACAGTGACCACCCTATGAATAACTACCTGCAACAAATCCTTTTCCGAAGAAAAAAATCTGAAGATTTACCTTACATGAATGCGCAAAAAATTCGTTTTATTGAACAAAGCATTTATTTAAATGCACATATTCCTTAAAATAATTCCCTGTAAAATACCCAATTGCTTTATATTAAAAAAAATATTCTTGTTGGATTACTTTATTTTAAAAATAATTATTTAAATACCTGCAACGATTGATTGCCAAAATGAGCAATTTATGTACCAAACAATAAAATCAATTTCTCTATTGAAGGTTAGTAGCTCTATTGTGCTGCTGGGAAATTAAAATCCACAAAAAATTATATGGAACGTTATTGATTGTAAAGATATTTAACACTAGGTTTACGGGTATAAACCCGTCAATTTGACGGGTGTCATTAAAAATGGGTACATAGTGACCAGATTTTCAAAAATAAAAATAGTGTAAATATATTTCCATTGCTCAAATATAAGTCGTAAAAAAAAAACATAAAAACTACTGTCTGATACAAATCAGAAACCCGTCAATTTGACGGGTGTCGTAAATCTAGTGTTAACAAATAGGTACATGTACCTAAAGATTTCTAGCAATTTGATCTTTATTTTATTTTTTTAATTGAGAAATTATGTTTTTCTCGCAGGTAATTTTAATAAAACGTCAATAAAATAATTTAAAAGTAACTAGCATAACATAAATATCTCAGTTTAAAACCGCAACCATTGATACTACTGTGCTGGAAAATTATTACTATGGGTATGATATATTATTTTGGCTGATTGTTACACAAGATAACTAGTAAGTTATCATATTATTCATAAACATGATAGCTTCTAGAAGCAATGGATTTCTTTCTATATTAATATTTCAATATTAATAATACTTACAGCTTCTCCCCTCGCTTTACTGACCATCCTTCTCTCGTCCATATCACTTTTATTGCCCAAAATCATCCTCTCGACATCTTCGTTCGCGTGCTAAAATAAAACAACTCGATTAATTTAAATTTTATTTCTAGTCAATCGTATTCTTTCGGTATAAAACAAACCTCGTCTATGTTTCGTAGCCATTTGACGATATTTTCAAAACTTTTCTCATCTGTTATGTCGTATACTAACATTATGCCCATTGCGCCACGATAATACGACGTCGTGATTGTGTGGAAGCGCTCCTGACCCGCTGTGTCCCATATTTGTAATTTGATTTTCTTCCCTCGCAATTCGATAGTTTTTATTTTAAAATCTATGCCTGTAAAACAAACATGCCAGATTATAGTATGAATATATAAACGGTTTATCTCACTTCCTTCCATAATGATAAAACTGGATGTGACATGATGAAAAAGTTAATATTTAGTCCGTCGAGAGATATGACGAAACAAATAAAGGAAAACAAAATAATGTATGATTGTGCCTCCTAACTCTGTTTAATATAGGCTGGGTTAGTGCAACGCCACAGTATTCTTAACCCTTCGGTTGCCAAAATCCGATATATCAACTTACAATAGTTGACCGATCTGACATAATCACCGAAGAAAGAATTCGATACTTTTAATGGGTTTGAATATAGTTGCTTTAACGATAAATATTTTTTAAATAATGTATCGATATTTAGACAGTAATTCCAAAAGCAGGGCAACTAAAGGGATAAATTTCAAATTAAAATAATAAATATACAAAATGGCAAAAGGAGTTTGAAATGTGAGAATATAGAAGAATTTTAATATGAAAAGTATTTAAATTTGTTTGAGAGCTGGACCGTGTACAAAGAATTGTATTGTATTTAGATGATCCTATTGCCTTGTCAATGGTCATGAAATGAATCATGCGTCGTATTTCGTAAGCTCGTAAAAAACTGTGAGTTTGTTTTCTGAATATAGCAGACATTTATTTTTTACAGTGGATAATAAATTGCATTTTTAACCTTGTCAAGCTTTTGCTCAACACAAATGAGGAAGCATACGCCTGCAATTTTGAGACACATATGTTAAATACTAAATTAAAATGAACATGAGAAACAGTCAAACACATGCAGAAGTGAAGTAGCATATATCAGATTTAGGAAATCAAAGGGTGAAAAACCATCAGAGTGAATATTGATATTTATCTCGCAAAATGATTTAGATTCATTGTTTATCTTTTAGCATTGGAACATATCATATTGTAACATTTTCTAGAAAACTAAACCCTATGAGATCTCGAATTTTAAGTTTTAAGTGAGCCGTATTTCTAAATAGTCAACATGATAGACCAGTGGAATAAGTCGGTGACTAAAACTTGAGAGACCTGGGTATATATGGACACTAGTTTTTTAAATTTTTGTCTGGGAGATATAGGTACTTGTTAGTTATCATGGCGCCACGCTCAAAAGCCACCAGTTGTTACTCCCTAATGCATTTCCTGTGCTGTTTTGAGGTATTCTAGATAAATATATATTTACATAAAACTGTTACTTGTTTTCAGAACAAAAACCGGAACCGAACTGATATATATATTTTTAATTAAGCCAGAACAAAATGAAAAAATAACGATTAGAGGCCTTTGCATTATTGACCTTCGGAAATATGTTCATTTAGAAAATTTCACTCTTTCTAGGTGTGGACATATTTCGTTGGACGAATATACAAGCGCAACAATTGGTCTACTGATCCCTGCATTGTCTGCCTGACTCTGAAGAGAGAGACCCAGACAGCGAGGAGATGATCGAGTGATCAGACGAGGGACAGTTCAGTTCAGCGATGAAACGACACTCTAGAAATAGCCCCACGAGTCAATACGAGCCATGATATACCCGAGGGAACCATCCCGAGAACATCATTTCTCTGCCAGCTTTTCCACTAGCGCTCAGAGCAAAGAATATACAGCTTTTCAATGTTTCGCTTTAGTATATGTAGTATAACTGAATAAATAATTACCAGCTTTCCATAGTCTATTTTTGGTTGCAAAGGTCAGCCTCAAAATCCGAAGAGGCAGCAAAAATGCTTATTAGGGTTACGATGTAAAATATGAGGAATTTTGTATAATGAATCCTGGTACTGTAAAATATTCTTTACTATTATAACGAATACAAGGAAAATTTTGCAGGGACAATTACTGATATCGGTGATAAAGTAAAAATGGGTGATTCAAATTAAATCAGCACCAAAATATGAAATCACAGTATTAGTAGTAGAGTAAGTCCATTTATTATGCTAATAAAATATCCTTAGCCATAAAATGTAAGAAAAATGTTTATAAATATATAAAAGATGAATATATTTATAAACATTTTCTGTCCATGGGTAACAGTAAAAATTCACTAAATAAGAAAGATGAATTCTCGAGCAAAGAATCACCGTTGTTTAGATATGAAATGGTCCAGTGAGAAGTGATGCTCTACAAAAATCTGTGGTTTTTCCAAACCAAATACCCGGACCCAATAACGATGTACATAGATTTAATACTAGAAATAGAGATAATTTCAGGATAGTTAGGTATAAGAAAACTAAAAAAGAAATAATGTACGGAGGTGTGATTTGTATAATAATATTCGTAGAATACGCAAAAAATAAAATATAGCGAGTTTCCTCAACGGGATAAAAAAAACACCTTCGTGCATTAAAAAATAAATTATAAAATTTAAGTATTTTTTTTATATTCAGTTTATGTTTTATATGCATGTTTTGATTAAATTTATTTAGTGTATAAACAATTAGCTGTATTAACTAAATAAATTAATGAAATAAATAACCTAGCTCTAGACCAGTGGTGAATGGATCGCTTAGTTGAAAATAATAGCTGCATAATCATTATCGTGTTTGTGATCTATGAATATTTTTTTGATAACTAAAATTGTGTTTTTGTGATTCGCAATCTTTTATCAATTTAGATTTTTTTATTGTTTTTTAGCACAATACAAGTCGTCAGAGTATGAAACCGATAGTGAATTTAATGATTCAGCAGCATTCACCAGAAACAGTTCATCTTTGAGTAGCACGTCGGATACTATTATCCAATTATTCCAGGACATTGATGAAAAAATCGTTACATTAGCAACTCCACGTCGTTTTCTGGAGAACTAGGAATAAAATTGGAAGAGATCCCAAATAACATTTTGCAGTTTTTGGACAATGAAATAATTGAGTATATGCATAGAAACAAATAGATATGCTGATTAAAAAGGCCTCATTATCAGCCTGCATGTAAACCAGTTTCTAATCCAGAGTCGATGGTATTTTAAGCTTTGCAAATTTTACAAAGCTCAAGGAAACTTATTTTTTGGTCAAACAGATCAATTCTACATACTCTATTCTTTGGAAAAATTATGTCGAGACAAAGATTTGAGAAAATTAGATAATTTATTGAACAAACCCGAGAATCATTCAATCTCTAAACTTAATAATAAATTTATTACTACATATATAATCTCAAAAATTGAAATAGATTCAGCTTAATCATTTTTTAAACAGGATTTAAAATAAAATGGCATCACTTTTATACGTTTATTGCTAATTATTGATCATTTTTAAATCTGTATTTTTACAGAAAATAAAAAATAAATAAAAAAACGTTTTTTTTCTTTATATGTAAATTAATAACCAATAATTAAGAGTGATTGATTTTAAACTAACTTTTTTTTAACTTTTTGTATGTTAATTGTAGTTAATTTAAATTTAAAAGAGGCCACGAGCCATTAATTATTTTTTAAGAAGACCGTCATGCAAAAATCCTAAAAAAGAGAAACAATGATTTAGACCATCATTTTCCTTTCAAAATGTTCTTCTTTTGAAAGATTGAAGAAACAATCAATAATGAAATCTGCAGCAGAATAATGCAAGTTTTGAAACATGAACTTTTCTTTCGGCCTAATTAATTGCTCGTTTATAAGAACTATTGATTATAGGCAAAGTCGCACTGAATAAATATTGAATTGGAAAGAAAATGAGATTGACCCGACAGCCTTTCAATATTATACAATACAATCAATTACTCGACGATACGTAACTTTGACGTCAGCTTCCACGAACTAATTGAAGGGTGAAAATTGTTGAATCAGATCGATTGAATTCAAATTTATATTTGAGGTTATGTCAACTTTGAAGATGCACAATGGCAACATCGAATTGTCAACGAACAATGACGATATTATATTCGATCGGCAGAGATGTTATATTGTGTGGATTTGATCGACAATAAAAAGGGCCAGATTAGCGACGAAGCGATATGGCGATGGGCGATGGGCGCTGAGTCATTTTCGTAGGATGACATCCGACGGAGTCTCACCGATGGTGGAGATGAAGGTGGTGGTGAAGGCGTCGTCAGAGAAACGGAAGAGGATGCAGGTCTTGCCCACGCCGGAGTCGCCGATCAGAAGCAACTTGAACAGCAGATCGTACGTCTTCTTGGCCATGGCGGCGGCGCGCCTCTTGGTCGAAACGCACTCGCGCAGCGTTCATGCACGACCGGGCGGCCTTGAACTCTTATTTTATAAAAAAATATGTGCATTTTATATTTTAAATACACATATGCTTGTTCAAATCTTATTTTCATACTGCAATTGATAATTATATTAAATAACTTTTTTTCGACACAAAAATCTGTTGTCAAATGTTAAAATAATATCACCATAAACATAATGAAAATAGGCACTTTCATTGAAAAAATTAAACAAACAGAAACCGTAATTTTTTTTAATAAATTAATTGTTTTGTAGGTGGCTTATTTATATTTAATATGGCCAAAAATTGGCGGCACTCCGGTAACACTGATGTGACGGACTCTCTTCTCTTAGAAACTCCGTTCGCACACGTAAGTTTTAACATGTAACTGTGATAATATTCAATAAAAATACTTCTGCAGCGGCTCAATTTGTGTCTAATTACCACCCGTCGCCAAAGTTTATAAAATAAAAATTAAACTTATAATTTATGGTTCATCGCCCCGTAAAAATAACACCCCACCCCCCTTCTCGGATAATAGATTAAACATAATGTTTTCAAGTCGAAGTTAGTAACAAAAAATAAAAGAAGTGTTTGAGTCGCTGAATTTGTTTTTATTTGTAGAATATTGCAATCATTGACACAAATTACATTTAAGCAATACATATTTAACGTTAACAAATTATTTTGATGTCGTATTTGCACACATATTGAAGCGATTCGTCATACGAGCAAATGCCGTTCTGGAGTGCATGGAGTTCCGCCTCCTGTATGTGGTACGGTGAAGAAGATAGTAATATATGTATATCTATAATAAATAATGTATATCTGCCAGATGCCGTCAGGGTCTGCCCGAGAGTTGGAATATATGGGCAGTTGCCCAGGGCGCCAATTACTCTGGATGAGGACACCATTTGAACCCGGGGCGCTAAGCATACTCGGGCTGGCCCTGAATGCCGTAGCGGGACTCAAATAATTAATTTTATAATATAGTCTGTGGGGGCCTATTTATATATGTATTTATTTACGTTTATTATGCTCAACACTTGTCAGCACTCTGGTAACACTGGCGTAACGGACACACTCTTTTCGTGAAAACTCTGGCGGGCTCTTACGCCGTTGCGGGCCCGCGCACTGTTTACTATATATTTATATCAACATGTAACTTATTCAAATATTCAATAAATTACTACTGCAGCGGCTCAATCTGTGTATAATTGCCACCCATCACCTCCCGTCGGCAAAAATTTTACCTATTCTTGTGTTCTGGTCTTAGAATTTACAGTTCATCATGAGTTGAAAAAAATAAAGTACGACTCTTCATATATTCAATATGAATTCACTTCCACCATTATCAATAGAGAAGAAAAGCCTCAATGTATTAGTTGTATCAAGGCTTTGTCAAACGATTCCATAAAACCTGAAAAGTTGAAGCAATATTTACAGAATGTTCATTCACAATACAAGGGCAAGGATAAAGGCTTTTTTGAGCTTCATGAGAATGCTTTTAAAAAAATGAAGCTGGATTCAACAGGGGATTGTCAAGAAAAAAACAAAAATATTATTGCAACTTCTTAAGTTGTAGCACTAGAGATAACAAAGTGGGAAAAAAAACAACATAAAACTGGGGAAACTTTGGGTAAACCCAGTGCTCTCAAAATGGTGAAAAGTGTGTTGGGAAATGGATTGGAGAAAAAACTTGCAGCAGTTTCATTGTAAAATAACACTATCCATAAGAGGATCAGAGACATGACAATTGACATCGATGAGCAGGTTTCCAGTTGACGGTGCATGCAAAATATGTTCACTCAGGTTCATTTAAAAAGAATCTTCTATTTTGTTCTCCTCCTTAAACAACTAATAAGGCCAGTGATATTTTGGGAAAGGTTTTATCATTAAATCAGAAAATCTTTTTAGGACTAATGTCTGTGGGTGCTACACCAATGTTAAGATACGATTCCGATCTCCGCGGCATGTGCTGTGCACCAGCAACTGCTGCCGAGCGTCTATAATTTCTCTAATGAATGAATAAATAAAAAAATAATAAGCCCTACAAAATAATTGTCACTGATTTACAAAATTTGTTTAAATTCTACCGTTCACCACTTACGTGTAGGTGTTGATTGTGTTTACCGCCGTTGTAACGCATTGGGGACTTTCATGTTACAAACGAAAGATTTAAAAAAACTTAACCATAGCAAACCCTGAAGTGAATGATTGTGCATTCCGAGAAAGACATCAACATAACATCATATTCGAAAATATTATAAGTCACCCGTTTTCATTTTTTCAAATGCAATAACTAAAATAGTGCATTAAAAAATTCCAAGCCGAAAATCTAGTCATAAAAATACCACTAGCAGATAAAGATAGAAAAATTCTATAAAACCATATAAAGGTAGACTAACAACTCTAGTCAAGTGCACAAAACAGGTATTAAATAAACTCTTCAGTATGCAATTTATTAATCAGTATTGAACACTTTTTTACAAATGGAATTTTGCGCAAATTCAATTACTATCCTAACAGCTTCAATTACTGAAATAAATGTACAAATAAGTGTTCTTTCCTGCTCTCAAGTGCAGAGATATTAGGTGTAAAAGGTAATACTAATTAACATTCAAGATCCAACATTCGGATTTGGGCTTTGGTAGCCAAGCAGCATTCCAGTTTTAATATTTAGATTTGATTGAGAACTATGAGTCACCAGAGAGCAGCTAAGAGTTTGACTCTAGATCTGAAACGACCTGTTACTACAATACAGAGTTATGGCAGAGATGATTCAGAGAGTCAAGTAATCCTTGCCTTTTGATTGGATTTCCACAGAATAGTTAGTGATGCCTTTGCTACATACATAAATAAATTGACAACGTTTTCAGTTTGCAGTCCATTGCAGTGTTAGTATGTCCTTTGATGTCCTGGTCAAGGTTTTTCACATTATGCTATAAAAGATCGGTCGGGAATTTTATTTAATCATAATGCTATTATGTTATAGGAATTCATTGTTGTTGCATGTCTTCTATTTAGATTTTCCATGACAGAGCAATTGTTGGATTCTACTTCTAAAATGCCACTTTTATTTCATTTTACTTTACATTACATAATGGTAATTTATCACCAACTAATCGTAGGCAGTATTAGAGAATATGAAACTTAAAAATGATTTATATAGGCATTTCATAACACAAGTTTCTAAATGTAATAAATACTATTGATATGTCTAAATATGTAATAAATATTTTTTTTTTTAAATTATTATGATTTATTCCAATATCAATTCTTAATCACCAATACAAATAGTATATATAATTTAAAGTCCTAATCTATGCGGAGTCCTCCTCGGTGTCGACAATCCAGGTGTGGCGACTTCTTGTTTGATTGGCAAAGCCTGATCTTTGATGCGTCTCTCTTCGGCCATCACCTTCTCGGCTTCCTGCATCTGAACCTCCATTTCTTGCAAATGAACGGCAGCTTGCTTTCTCTTATCTCTTCCGGACCTCCCGGTCTCCTTGACGGAGAAGAACATAGGACCGAGTTCGGCTAACCAGTGTCCGTCCACAGCGGTTACGCACTGCATGTATTCCTTGGCAGTCATGACGAGTTCGTGATAAACTACATAATCAGGACTTGAACCAAGACCGAACAGCGCTGAAGTCGGATGCAAGTGACAGGGCATTCCTGTCCTGCAATTGACGTACTCGCCGATGCCTTTAAGTCTAGCGGCTTGGTGGAAGTAGGCTGAAAGTATAATTATAGATTATTAAATAGAAAATCTTATGACTTTTTCGATTTTGTGGTACATACCTGAACAAATACACTTCCGAATAATATCCCAATCTGTTCCGCATGAGACTAGCGGCATTTTGTGTTGTTGCAGAATATCCCTGAGCTGTTGGCGTACTTCCCTAACTTTACGCATTGCTTTAGCGTGGATGAAATGATCCGTACACCAATGTGATGAATAACTGAAATGATATAAATTAGAAAATAAATATATAAGTCGAAACAATGTAAGTTGAATTTTAACAAATAAAAATGTTCAAGGTTCTAGCGGTCCTGTCTGATAGGATAAAGATTTTATAACAGATTGTCGTTTTACTAATGTTTTGTTTAAATAGTTGATACTCGATCTTCTCCTAGAACCTTCAGTACAGCTTCAATCAGTTTAGAATTGTTTTATGATTTTCTTCGAAAGAAAGATCAGTTCTTTGTTTTAAGATTCTCGGTATTTCAACTTTTAAAAAATTATCTTGGTTTGATTTCACATTGAATTTTGATCTATAGGACAATTATTCACTGTGATTAAATTATCACACAGCAAATTGATAAATGCATACTTATTAGTCTTCCATTGATTGTAAACGTGAAGCAACGTCAAATGATCGGACTCGGGAACTTGAAACTTTTCGCGTACTCCATCTGCTTCTTCTTCACGCCCTTTGGGCCGGTAGAATATCGACGGAACAGATAGCATTGATACTGAAAAATGATTTATAATAAATTATAAGTAATGCTATAATTTTTTCGGTAGTGAAGATGATTTCTTACCGATTATGAGAACATCGGCACTGCATCCCATTTTAGCCGAAACGATCAACATGTGACATTGAGGAGGATCCAGCGGAAACTCTGCCATTTGTCTGCCCAACGGCGTCAACGCTCCGGTATGATCCAAAGCTCCCAAGATCCACAATTGATACATGGAATTCAGAATGGTGTCCTGAAATCATCAGATTATTTAGAATCATATTGATTTAAGATGTGATCAATCATTACATACTTGCGGGGGAGGATCCATGAAATGAAACTGCAATAAATCTTTCACTCCTAGACTTTTAAGCAGGAGCACGGTGTTGGCTAAATTTGTTCTTTGAATTTCTGGCACCGTCGTTACCAACAGTTCGTCTTTGTACTGTCGCTCTGTGTAAAGCCTGAAAGCTTGACCGGGTCCAGTACGACCAGCTCGACCGGAACGCTGATTAGCATTCGCTTGACTTATGGGATAAATCTGAAACAAGGTCATATTTCAATAACGTATCAAATTTAATTAATAATATTTAGAGTGGGAATAATCACCTGCAGAGCATCCATACCAATCCTTGGATTGTACACCTTCAATTTGCAGAATCCTGAATCGATTACGAAGATGATACCATCCACAGTTAGAGAAGTTTCTATTATGGGCAAATAAATATTGTATTCATTAAATAAATATATCTAAGGTTGATGAAAGCGTTATTGCCGTTTTAATGACACTTTTTGCATAAAGTTGAAATGATCTTATCTTGTTTTGGAATCTAAATAGTATAGGGACATTTTCTACATACTCTAGAACAGTTTCGTTTTATCTTTAGTCGTCTAATAAACTGTAATTGAAAATATTAATTATTGCCTTGCATCTTGTATGAATTTAAAAAAGGAAGTAGTGCAACTACAGGGGCTAAGAATAGATGTTAATATAAAATGAAGACATGGAAAAATTTAAATAGGTCTTTTTGCACATAGAAAGAAATTAGGTGGAGGGGGGCAGTGGGGGAATTTGCCCACACTTGAATTTGGCTAGAAAAATTCATGCCATTTAATAATATATTATAAATTTTAATGAAATTAAAATATTAAAAATAATTACCACTGACTAAAAAATTGCCTCCCTCCCTCCCTTCCTGTAAAAAGGGAGGGGGAAAAATCTCGAATCTATCCCGAATATATTTTTTAGATAATATATACATATATATATTTTTACTAGTGAAAATATAATTTGTCTGGCACATGCTAGTAAAATTATATAATTTCAACTTTTCCATTCGTAGTGATATATACATTTACATACTTATTATTATTATTTACATGTTACAGTGAATGTGTATTTTTCGGTAAGGTTATACTAGTGAAGTCCAAATACATTTACGCCAGTAGATATATATTTCTACTAGCAAAAATATAATTTAACTGATGGCGCTAATGAAATTATATGCTGTTTTAAATGTCTATGAAACTTAATTTGACAGTTGCGAAACGTACATTTGCAGTTCAAACCCAAACCCAACCTACACAAATTAACCAGACCAAACTAGCACTAATGAAAGTTTCAAAACTAATTACAATTTAAAACTTTCATTAGGTCAAGTCCAAAATACAAACTAAGCCAACTCAACTCACAGGGAAAAATAAGCGGAAGAAGAAATACAGACAGACGTCGCAGCTCGCACATTGCTCTATAGTTTGTCTGCACTTCAATATTCTATGTTTTAAAAATATAATAGCTATCCTTACCAATTTATTATGGACTTCCGATATGAGAGAGTTGGTCAAAGTGTATTCAAACCGAATTTTGGTTAATAGGAAGGCGCAAAAACAATTATCACTTCTCAGAAGTTAAAAATTCACGTCGAAAGCAATAAAATCGTGTCGGCACCGTCGCAGTGGAAACGCTCGGTAACGAGCATTCCCACTGCTTTATTCAAATCACACATATTGTAAGTTGTCATATTGTTATAATAATAATTGAATATTAGTGAAAACGAAATATTAAAAAAACGACCACTAACCGAAAAGGCTTAAATGACGTTCCTATTTTTGGTTTAACAAGTTTCATTACAGGAATTTATCCTTAGAAGATGAGCCCCGCTAAAGGTAAAAGCAGACTGTAGTGACATTAAGAGAATTTTGAAAGCAGAAAGTTTGAATATTGACCAATCAAACGTCTGTAAAATTATTTATTCCCCTCGGACTTCGCACCTAGCAATTACTATTTTTTTGATCCTTAATATTTAAAAAATAATTCTATAGAATAATTCAAAACACTCCTAGATGAGTTTTTTTAACATAAAACTTTAAAAATTAATATTGAAAAATTCGTTTGCTGGTTATACAAAAAATATATTTACCGGCAATGTTAGTAGCAACGACACATTTTCTTATGCCGTCTTGCGATTTTTGAAAGATTTTTGCTTGAAGATCTGACGGTAGTTGTGAATAAATCGGTAGAATAGAAAGTGCAGGCGCATTGTCGATCTCAGCTAGTCGTTCGGCTAAAACCTGCATTGAATATTAATTAGATTTTAGCAATTCTATATAAAGATATTTATTATTGATATACTTACGTCACAAGTAACTTCAATGTCTTCTTGACCGGGCATGAAGATTAATATATCTCCTTCAGTTGGCTGCAAATGGATCTGAAGTGTCTGAAAGTTTTTTAAAAGTAGGTTTAGTATATTTAAAAATAAACAATATGCTGATTGTTATATTTTATAAAGGTTTTACTTGTTTCACCGCTCCGTCTACATAATCCTCGCAGACGTTCTTGCTGAAGAATGTCTCGACGGGGAAGGTGCGTCCCGGTATTGTAAACGTTGGAACGTTGCCGAAGAAGGACGAGAATTTGGTCGAGTCCATGGTAGCCGAAGTGACAATGAGACGCAAATCATGTCTGCGAGCAACCACCTGGAAAGTAAATCATTATTATTTAGACGTTTAAATTTAAATCAATGCAGAAAATCACGTATGAATCATAGTGTTTTTTCAATCTATATTATGTTTGAGGGATCAGAATTAATAGTTATTATATGATCATCACAAATTAGGTGCATAACAATAGACGAAGCATTACAAAATCTTTCGGAATCTTAAGAAATACAAGTGCCAAGTGTTTTATTGCGTGGGATGTATGTTGCAGTAAGAGTGGGCAAGCACTAAATTTCCCTCTGGTGGGTTCATATGTATAAAAACTGGTACATGGCGCCTCAGTAAATAACTTCAAAGCAAGAGACCTTCAATTGGACAAGCTCGAAACCAAAAGGGCGCAAATGCAACCGTTTCTTCAACCGCGGTCATGAATAAATGACTTTTTGCTTCCTGGTTGTACTGAAAAATATTTTTTTTAAATTTATTATGTCCTGAAGGATAATAATGCTGGCTCTCTTCATATATTATATTATGATATAATAGCAGAGTCACGCGTTGACCTTTCGAGATCAAGGAAATCGGAAATGTAATATGTAGTTGATTATTCAAGAAAGCGATTTGTCTCTACATAACATTAAAAAATCCTTATGACATTTTTATTTATCAACTTTAAACATTGAACCACTGCCAAAAAAATTAAACACGATATTCTTGACATTGACGGCATTTCGTGATCGTTGGTATATTTTTAATTGTACTCCTTTAATTCCAAGGATTAGTAAACCGCAAAGGTGTAAGATTTCTTAGTGTTCCTAAGATTCCAACGACCGCGAGACGGACACGCGTCACGCCACGAGACTTGGGATAAAAATATAAAGTCATATGACTAAAACAAGAGTCGAATCATGAAAAGAATGATTGTTTTTTTCTTCTTCTTTTTCACCGAGAGAAAATAAAAAAAATGAGCCAAACGAAAGACAGTGGCGCTAACTGGGCGAAGCGGCGACAGACGAAAGCTGCAGATTAATTATATTTTTGAAATACTATCGCCGCTCGTTGCATTAGCAACGGTGTATTGTTTTACAGAGCGAGGACGTTTGCGTTTTTCTGTTTAGACAGCTGCGACTCGAATGACTGTAATGCGATAATTGATTTGTTTTCAAAACGATAAGCAAAGTAGCATTTTTAAGATGATATTTAATGTCATTGTATTTACATACTAAATTATACTGGACTCTAACCGATCAACGCAAAGACAGGCATTTAAAAAAATCACAGGTGTCCGTTCGTGTATTTTCATTTATTAAAAAAATAATTTATTCACTTTGATAAAAACTATTGTAATAAACCATTTGAAATTAAAATGGCGCACACCTATAAGAGATGTGAACCACCCTACTATTGGTTTAGCTCCTCATTCCTATCGGTGAAAACATCATTGTGTCTGGCAAGCTCATTGAGTCCGTGTATGATTAGAGACGTTCGAGTCGCTACGAGCAAGAATCATGGATGCAATCGCGAAAAATTGTCGACACCATCCTTCAGAAACGTTAAAAAGTATTTTATTAAATAAAACACTTTTGACTAAAATCTTTAAATTCTCTCTTTAAGCCGTATTTGAGAACGCTAAAAATTAACGTACATTATTTATTATAATTTTATTAATTAATTTAGCTAATATAGTTAATTGTTTTACTTCAAACATACATATAAAATATAATAAATATAAATAAAATATAAAAAAAAATACTTTAATATTATAATTTATTTCTTAATGCACATTTATTTTTTCGGATTGTTGTAGAAATATTATTATACATATTTACACTCCCGTACAATATTACCCTGGCCGTACTCGTTTTCTTATATCTGTCTTTAAATTATTCATTATGTGGCGACCGTTCGCCAAACAAGAACGTTTATAGGAACCAATTCAAAATGGCTTTTCAAGATAAAAAAATAGCATAAGATAGAGCCAAATCTGTTTTTGAAATTCTTGATAATGTGTTCTAAGTCTAAAGATGATACGGTTGTCATCAAATAAAAACGAAATGTCTATTAAGGCATCAAAATATTTTTGCACATGAAATTTTTTTACTGTACCTTTTTAAAGAGTAAGTACAGACATGCTAATTGTTAAGTATGACGAAACAATTTTAACACCTCTACGTTTATTGATTTCATCATAAACATCACGAAACGACATCAATCTAACATGAGTATATCATTAAACTTAGCAATTTATATAAATAAATTAATTTTAAGTTGAGTAAAAATATATTATAGAATAGTAGGCATGACCGTGAAAACGTAAAACGTTTACGGAATTATATCGAATCGTTAGAAGGTCAAGTTATGCAACTGCGACTAAATTGTATTTTTTTTAGAAAAAAACCTTGACCAAAGACGAGGACAAAAATTTCCGTAATATATTAAATTTTGACGATAAAAACCTTAATTATTAATAGTAAATACTCAGTGATTATTAAAAAATAATAAAATAAACATATTTGTTTTTAAAATGTAAAGATATTCATAGACAGATATCGAAACTTATTTTTATATAAAAAATAATGTAAACATATTGTGACATCATCAGCTCAATGATATTATGTATTTAATTTTAACAAAAATTATTGTATTATAATATAATACATATGCTATGTGTACTGATACACTGTGAGTAAGATTATTTACTTTTTACGAGTAAAATGGAATACAAAGGCATGCGAAGGTCTTTCGTAAGTCAGTCGAAATGTTTTGTTGAATTATTTCATTTACAAAAAGTTTCGACCTTAAAAATTAACGCAAGAATTTGGTTTCACTTTCAAAATTCTTGACATTTTTCTTATCAAAGAAATTGTGAGTACATTGGTAATTATTTTCAGAACAATTGAACTCTGACATTAAGATAGTCAAAAGGTTACGCACGTTCTTGGTTATAATAAAGATATAAAATTTATTGATAGTTAAATTATGTAAGAATAATAATAAGAGCCAAATATAAATACCCAAGTTTGTTTACAAAGCACATTGTTATTGAAAATTTACTCAAATGCGCAGCAAATAAAACTAAAAATATTTAAGTGTTTTTATATACGAATGTGATTCACATTTTATTTAGAAATATCAATTTATTGAATATCGTGTTATAAAAATACAGTTATGTGCACAAATTATTGATTTTGTGAAATACGAGTTTATTCGTAAAGTAAAGAATGTCATGCATATATTTTCGATACATTTGAATTATTTCTTAATATAGTCACTTCATAGTAACCATTCCATATTTTTTGAATGAGCTAATCAGCGATTATGGAAGGCCTTACATATGTATGTATAGACAAAAATTTAAGAGCTTGAAAAACATGATTTTTTATTTGATGCAAAAAGTATCGATGCGCAGTCACAACGTGTGCAATAAATATATTAAAATAAAATATAAGATTTTGAGTATAATATATTAATACTAATTACTGTTAAGATAAAAAAATCATAACCATTTTCTTTTAATAAGTCAAAGTAGCTGATATGAATCAGTAAGATTAAAAGTATCCGTCACAAACGTCTTAAGAAAGAATAACACGTGCATTCGGGATTGCCTTCCAAACGGATGTGCATAATCCGTATTAAAGAGCAACTGCAATCCGTTTCAAAAAAATTATCCAACAGCCACTCTTTTGTAATTGGCCGTTCCAACAAAAGGATGAAAAACAAAATGCACCCTCGGAGACTGACATTTCTACTGACATTTACATCAGAACTTCAAGAGCTCTTCAACTTGGACCCACTAAGTTCGTATGAAACTTCGACCAAGAGAAGGCCGATATCGAAAATCGCAGAAGTCTCCGCTTGTCGGATACACCCACGAAATACGTATTACTATCATATACAAATCGTACGTCACGATCTTAATTGTTTGCATTATATTTTTTTAATTTGTCTTTAAGATACAAATAAAAAAATAATTTAAAGGTATTCCGCGATTTGCTTATTATAAAGGAGGAACAATTAAATACATTTTCGGACTTACAGTTTAGTGTCATATTACTTGGTTATTGACTGTGTTGACTTGGTTACGCATGTCATGTTGCAACGGAGGATTTACAATACATAATTAAAACAAATAAATAATATATTTATACTATGTCTAGTTCATGAATTTGGAAGATAAGCAGTTTTAATTAATTTGGCGTTGAATGTACAAAAGTTGTTGATTTTATAGCACTTTTTGTTTGCCCTTTCACACATACATATGTTGATATTTAAATTTAAATCTCAACATAAATAATATCATACCAAGGTCAAACATGCTTTTTACGTATTGTTCGTTTTTTAAAGAAAAAATGTATTTTTTTTTGTGGTAGCAATAAGTGGCAAAAATGTGCCAAAGACGAATCTAAAAATGTAATAAAACGATTGTAAAAAGCAATTAAATAAATTATTAGTAGAACAAGCTTAGTAAAAAAGATAACTTTGAATATATATAAACATATTTATAAGCGATAAAGTCTGTGTTATATATGTATATATAGTTAGGCATATTAAAAATTTGGAAAATTGCCAAATATATGTAAATTTAATTAATATGACAATAATTTATTATATCATAATATTAAATGCTTCAGAGTGACAATTAAAATAATTTATAACACACAGTGGTCAATCATTTTTTAGTTGCAATGCCAAATTAAACTGTTAAGTATTTGTAAAAAATAATACAATAAGAAAGTACTGCGTATAAGTTTTTTATCGTTATATATTTGAGTGATAAAAGAAATTTATATAAATTCGATAAAAATTAACAATTTTAAACCAGATTTTTAGCTGACTGCTCCTGAATTTTATTAATGGGGATATTGTAAGCAATACAAGTATTATAAAAATCAAAGCCATGTAATAAGAACGAGATAAAGAAATCAAAAACGACATTGAATTAAAGATGTATGAATTAATGAAGGTAAAGGACAATAAATACAAAAGATCCACTAACTAGATAAAAACATTTAAATTAATTAAAAAATAATATAAAATATTATAAACACACTGTATATTTTAAAAATGAAAAAGTAAACAATATTTGTTATATCATATATGCCTGGAAACCTTGACGCTAAAATATTATCAAAACAATAATTCGCATATCAGTGACAATGGCTATATACATATATTGTGGCTAGTTATTATTTTATTTATTTATATTTAGAGTACTTTACAATTTATAGCAGAATTTAAGGAGAGGTCATTGGATATCGTGTTTTTTTATGTCTGGTCTTTTTATGCATATTTATGCGATTATAGCAATTATGCGGTATATAAATAGCTTGTTATCGCGCTACACTTTCCGGTATGTGTTTATGTTAGCCAACGCAATATATAATTATTGTATTTTGCTTTAGAATCTACAATATAAAATATATGAATGAACATAAGTAAACGTTTACAGAAATTATATTGAAATGTTTACAATCGCAAGAGATAATATTTGATTATGCAGATAAAATATGACGCTTTTATCTGCATATAATGTTTTAATTTTAGTACATATATAAATTTTAATTGATAAAAAGCAGATAAACGCCATACTTTGATTGCTTGGACTGGAATTTTTTAGGCAGCAAATTATGACACGCGAGCTGAGAATCGATTTTACATTTTAAACTCTGTAAAATTTTCAAATATGCACTATAACGGAATGGCTAACCATCGATTTTCTAGATATGACCGTGTGTGGTGCTCCTATTGCTTCACATTCCGCCGTGACGTAACGCAGTTATAATTCGGCAGTCTTCACTGCCCCGTGTACATTTTATTGCCTGTGTAGGACCCTCATGCTCAATTACATGATTTTTTTATTATGAGATAAAATGATTTTTACTACATGTTTGTACATATTTACATAATAAATAATTTAAAATTAGCACTAAAGACAAAATTATTAATGAAATAATTTTTATCAAACAAAAAATATTTATCTGATTTAAAATAAAATGTAAATTTTAATTCATGTAAGTTTATTTAGAAAAACGTAAAACTCACATTTTTAAAAATAAAATTTAAATAAAATTTCTGCAGGTTTTTTGTCTGCGTCCCGCAAACTTGCTTAAAACGAATTTGGCGGAATTTACGTCAAAAGCAATAAAATTGTTAGAAACACGTATTTTAAACAATTTTCGATAAATGACAAAATTCATAATAGTGGATTCAATATGCATTTTATATTTTTTAAGCCTAATATTAAATATTGTGGGAGTTCTTCTTTGTATACTCGCGCAGTAAATCACCATATCCAGGATAATTACAAGAATAAACGTGACAATAGTATAGTATAAACAAAGATTGTAACTGAGCGGACCACCACAATAGCCTCGTAATTTCTAGAGGAAAAAAACGATCCTTTGAACATCAAGGAATAAATAAACAATGCCTCGAAACACGCCGTAATTACTCTCAAAATGAAAAATATTTTTTTTGTGCATAATGGCTGTGCAAACAATACGCCATCGGGCGACAGAAAAAAGCACCGTTAACATTCAATCTTTTGCATAATTTGACTTTTGAAATGTCAATCAAGTAAATTTCACTCTTTAGAGGCGTGGACATATTTCGTTGGTCACGAAAATTGGTTGAATGATTTCTGTATTGTTATGATTCGTCGGAGAGCTTTTCAACCTACGATACATAAGGCCGGTCTCTAAGGGACGATCAGACAGAGGCAGAGAGTGTTACTACATGATCCATTGCTTAAACCACTGCTATTACCGGTAATAGGGCCCTACGAGTTCAACCCATTGGGTGGTATCCAGCATTTTAGGGCTAGATGAGCGGGAACCACCCCCCGTAGTACTACGTTATTTGTTCGAGTCTCAGTAGTGTTTCTCCCGAGTGTTATTGGGAAACGCTCTCCTGATCATCTGCAAACTGCCGCTTAGCTTTTGCATAGCATTAGCTTTGCATGCTCCTGCATTTCTATGCTTCATCCTTGAACATAACTTTCGTGATTCCTCAGTTCTAGTTACGACTCCCGGTCCCCAAGGGCCGGGCCCTTATTAGCCTGCTGGTTTGAAATGCAGTGCTTTTGTGAATGCAGTGCTTTTTTGAAATGCAGTGCTTTTGTGAAATGACGCTACCTCGGTTGGGTGTTCACAAAGTTTACTTCCTCTTAAGAGCTTGGGGGTTTTCAAGCTCAAAAGAGGTCCCTCACTCTCCCACACTGTTAACGGCGAACTCCAGCGTGGCAGACAGACTACGAAACGCACATCAAGAGACTACGAAATAGACTTCGAGAGATATCGACAGACTGCAGAGCGGCGGCGCCAGTCGACCACACGCTGGAGTTAACCGTTAACAGTGTGGGAGAGTGAGGGACCTCTTTTGAGCTTGAAAAACCCCAGGCTCTTAAGAGGAAGTAAACTCTGTGAACACCCAACCGATGTCATCATTTCTCCGCTAGCTTCTCCACCAGCGCTCGGAAAAAAGCAACTTTCTTCCACAATAGTTTATTGCAATATATGTTATACTAAGTAAACTGTTAAACCTTAAAAAAAATAATTGTTTAAACCTTAAAATATTATATTTAAATAACCTAATATTAAATGATATATTTCCGATCCGGTCCCATACAAAAAAGTTTGCCGATCTCTAGTTTGCTACCAATATAATCCAATTCGACAGCAACATGCAGATTTAAAAATGCATCTTGTAAGTAGGCCATAAAACAAAAATTAAAATAAAGGTATTCCGAAACACAACCACACACGACTTTAAAAATCCCGCCAGCATAATTAAGCAAAGACGCTAAAGCGCACTTTTTTCTATGCATATGCATTACTATGCGGCAGGATAATGTAAAAAAAGTATTAAGCAAAAAATAATGCTGTACTATATTTAAACAAAGGCATCCGATGCAATTACATAACAAATTCCGGAGCTATTATTATGTTTATCAAAAAGTTGACACTTGATTGACTCTTATGCTTTTTATGAAATGTTGTATTATCCACCACATTCACCAGATACCCCGTCAATAGATTATTACTTGTATAAGCACCTCGACAACTTTTTTAAGGGTCAGTTTTGAACATCATGTCTACAACCAAAAGTTCATACCTTCTTTGAGTTTATCAACTCATTTTAAAGCTGTTTATTTCGGTTAATAAAGTTAAGTCATCAGCTGAGAAAAATGTATTTCAATTTTAATTAAATATTTATAAAGATTATCTTCACCACAGCACTTTTACAATCGGAATCATGTTCAATGACGCATTTTGGCTAGCACGCGGTGCTTCCCATCTATATCTAGCCAAACGCACGTGAGCCACGTAACGTATGCAAAAAAATCTTCACCTTTTCTTCACTATTGGCGCCGCTTCGTTATCTCGGAAAATGTTGACGTCAACTGTTTTTGTCCGAGAGTGTGTAGTTAGGACCTTATGTGTGCGACGCTTCAGGTACGTTTTCTCCTTGACCCAAAATGTACCCAAGATATACCAGACGCAAACAAGACTTCATATTATTAAGTATCGATGTGTACTCGTTTCTTTAAAAAAAACACAATTACTGTTGTACTTGGTTCCATAATGTAATTACTCTTAATTTGAATTTTAACTGGCCATTAAATATTTTTAATTATAATTATAATCATTGGGTATTTAAAATGAATTAAAAAAACATCGTCGAAAATTAGGAGCTAACGGTGTTCCTTTTAGGTAAATAAAGTGTGATACACGTTGAGAGGTGAGATTGCTTACACTGACGAAGAGACATCGCGTGGTGTTAAAGATCCCATTGTGAGTTGCCGTACAAAAGTCGTTGTTTCCTAATGTCAATTAGAAGGTTGAAGTGTCGCAAAACATCCGCTCCGCAACAATTAATTGCTAGCGGAACTCGGAAGGCCAAGGTACAAGTTCAGAATTTATTCTCCGAATGTTCGAATTGATGAACCGTTAGCAACGCAGTGTTCACTTTGCAACGTAGGAGTGACGCTGATGTTGGCGCCGGTGTCAATTAGGAAATGTTTCCACATTGTCGCATCAAGATTTTAACGTTCACACGTGTGTGTATTTCTTGGCCCGTTTCTTAAAATCGTAGCGGTACTAGCAGATGTCATACCTGTTATACTTTGTAAAATGTATATTATTGTTAGATAGCAATTGTGGTCGATGCATATTTTTAATTAATTCACTGAGTCAGTTCCTTAGTAACATTCAGCCACACTGGGCTCGTCTGCCATTATGGTTAGCTTGTCTAATAAACATTTCATGTTGGTGGCTGATATCAGTGGCAGATGATGGATGAACAGTCGCCTTTTATGTTACGTTATGCAAGTGATCCCATCTTATAGTTTAAGACATCCCGACCGCTCGGTCCCTCGAGTGAATTTTAAAAATAATAACGATTTCTTTAAATTAACAATCATGAATAAAACCCAAAATGAAATTTTTAAAACTAATTATAGTTTCACACTTTCATTAGGTCAAATCCAAAATATTTCTTTCAGGAGAAAATATGCTGAAGAATAAGTACAGAAGGACATCGCATCTCACATAGTTTGTCTGAATTTCATCAAGGGTTGCAAAGCTCCAGTCAATTGTTGCACTCATTTCTTCGACCGACAAAATATGTATACGACTCTAGAAAGTGGCATTTGCTTAATGGACATCCTTCCGAGGTAGAATGGTGTAACGGGAATATTGTGACTATACGGTGTTTCTTGTCGTTCGGTGATATATTATTTTCCGTGCCGTTTCGCAACAAAGAAATACTGCTTTAATGCATCGGAGAGTAATTACATGTTATTTATGTGAAATACTTTTTTTCTGGACGTAACGAGAGTTTTTGTGTGGTCCCGTCTTTTACAGTTTACACTCTATTGTCAAGTTCTTGGTAACGGTAATTAAGGGCGCGAGTTTCAAGAATAAGAAGATCCCGCACAAAACTTAACGTCACAGTATAATACAATCTATACTATATGAAACAGAAATATGTGTCACAAAAACAGAAGCGACGCGACATTTACACATGTCATTCTGGCTGTCATTTCTAAGTAAACTGTGATATTTTAAATATATTTTTTATTTATTGAATACGATTACACGCTACTGCCATTGCAACCGTTAAAGAAGCTGAACAGCGACGTACTGATGAGCATATATGTGCTACTGCAATTCATTAATGCAATATGTACAATGAAATACATTTTTAATAACCTGATAAATAAAAAAGAGTAAATCTATCTCAAGCAAAGCTAGTTAATTAATAAAAATCAAAAGAACATTTTACACATTTATCGAGTTATCGTATTATGTTTTCACGTAATAAGTGTGCTAAAGAGTATTAAAGATAATTGACAGTTGACGAATGAGAGAGCTGTAGGAATCAGCGAGACTAAAAAAATATTTAGCATTGTTCTATCGTTAAAATCATTTTTACACAGTGTTTACAAACAAATGGATGAAAAGCATTGTTATTTCAATAACAATGCTTTTCCACAGACGTTTGCGGAAAAAAGAAGAATAGAAGCACATGTGCATATTTTCCGGATATTGGTCTCGCTTAAACAACGAAGCATACGTAGAAACCATAGTTCGGTCTAAATGCTTATTGTGTAATACGTGCAAGTTTAAAATCAAATAACTAATAAACTTGACGGTTAAGCTAATGGATGAACTTATTGACTTTTGCACATTGAATGTAATGATAATATATGACTAATCAACTTGATAACTACCATATGAAGTGTTATACTTATGAAAATACACATTTCCTATTATAACTAGCCTTGGACGTTTATGCAAATGTATTAACACTTAGCGCTTTTACGTCATCACCGCTGGTGCAGTGTGAAGGCCTCGACTTCTGTCGACGACCTTAGGGAGAAATGGTGGAGTTTTCACTGGCTTCGGCGGAGGCAGACCTGTCTGAGGAATCTCTTCTGCTTTCTACCAACTCCGATCACCCGCCTGTCTCGCTTTAAGAGCAATCCGTCACGGCTAGTTTGTAATGCTGCTTTTTTGCCGGATTCGAACTGGTTAGGTCCGGACGCTGCGGTGACCAGCGACTATTATGCTAATTCCTCGTTCGTCACTCGCAAAGAGAACGGTGTCCAAGACTAAAAAGTGTTGTTTCTTGTGTATTGTATGGCTTGCAAAGAAATGGAACATGCCGCCCCTGCTTTACATATGAATATAATATCAACATATTATGCAAAGAGCGATGCACGAACATTGCTAGAAAAAATGTAAATATTATTTTTATTTTTTTAAACATATGCAAACTTGCCCGCGGCTTTGGACGGAGTGCTAGTGAACTAGAACTATATTTTATTTCTGTATAAAATATTTTTGACGTGCAGAACAATTTTATTCGTCACGCTGACGTTGTACAAGCGCGCGTGTCGGTCGGAGTTTTGGGCGGATTAGAACTACTTTAAAAACATCTAAGCAAAGGGCAGTTTGTGTATATACAAATTCAAAGGAATCAATGTGGCAAACGTGGCGACATGTGAGTAGCAGGTATATAAATTGCAAATGCTCAGTAAAATCGTTGCCAAATTTCCAACTCTTTAAATTATGACAGGTAAGCGAAAGCCATTCTTATAAAAAAAGTAGTGGACAATAACATCTGATTTCACCCTGAATCATCGCAAGAGGATCAAGTTTTGAAATGTCAGAGTATCTCCCTTATCTTTCAAAATATATATTAAAAGCGTGAACATTGCGTATCTACGACACTTCCTTTCGGAATACACTTCCACCAGGATGTTTACCCAGCTCTGATCTGTTATCAATAACATTATATGCAGAGTTTAGGCCATTTTTTGCAATTTAAAATCAAAAATAAAAATTATTATTATTATTAAATAATAATATTTTTAATCATAAGCTCAACAGTATCATACAAAACTTATTTAATAAATCAAAATTAATTTATTGCAATGTATAGTAAAAAAATCAATCAGAATTATTTGTGCATAAAAAATCTGATACAAATATATATTTTTAAAGCAACTTTCAACAAGTTCAATTTTATTGACGTTTACAAATATGTATTGCTTATATAATAAATTAGTAAATATAAACATGTTTTATATTGGTGTGATAAATCGATACTATCATGTAATAATCTTATATAATCTATTTTTAACAAATAAAATAGACAGATTAATCAATATATTTTATATAACGGTGATCAATAAAGACAATCAGTTAAAATCTTTGCATCAATATTTTTTATTAGTAAAAATCTAATCCTCCTTTCGTACTGTTATGATGCGTATAAAAAATTAGTAGATTTCTACATAAAAGTGAATCAAAAAAATATTAGTTTGGTTTCTCCTGAATCATCTGCTTTGGTTAAAGGTTTGAGGATTGAAAGGGTCACTTCAATCAAGACTACAACGCAATATTGACCACAAAACTATTGATTTAAAATATTATAACAATGACGATTCTCAAAAGCCCAAAAGAAGTAGCTGCTTCATTTCGATTGTCCGATTTGGACAAGCTGAGCAGTCGCCCCAAATCTTAAAATAAACGCAGGTCTAGGTGATGCATAATAAACATGATTAAAAACATTTTAAAATATATATACTAAATAATCATAACATGTTTGTGGCCTAAACACAGTTTTTTTTATTATACAACGTAGTCAAAGTGCCTTTGAAGCAAGCACCCAAAATTTTTTACCAATTCTCCCGTAAACAGCCATTTTTACGGTTTACATAAAAACTATCACACGCTTAACGACTACTTTGTTAACATATTGAGTAAACAATGTGTAAACGAGTAGAGAGGTGCGAAAAGCACTAACAAAATAATTAGCAAGAGTTAAAATTGCACTCTGTGGTGGACGTGATTCTGGAGATGCTTTGCTTTGTTTTTTCTGATTTATTAAGTTATTTTTTGACTTGGAGCCAAAATAAAAATATAAAAAAAACGAGAAGAAAATAAACGAGCTCTAAAGATCCATATTATTGTAATACATTTTGCTAATTTCAACGGCAGTGACGCAATTGTTTTGTGTTGTGGTTGAGACTTTTACCACACTTTCGCTGCAGTGTTTTTTATTCGTTGTAAACTAAGCATTGTGTTCTAAATTGAGAGAAACACAATTTGTATCGATTATGATCACTATTATTTTAAAAACTAAAAATAATAACATGAAACGAAATCGAGCATAGCAATTGACCCAATTATATCAAGCGTGATTAATTCTGTGATATATGCATGCGGAAAATAAAAACTTTTTTCATGCTGAAAGTGTGACATTTACTCTCTGCAATTTAATCTAATTTGTGTAATTTAATGAGACTGCTGTGAAAATAATTTTGAAAATAACAATCTAAATAAGTATACAGCAGATTGTTTTTGGAAAGAAAAAAATATACTTATACAATTGGAGAGACAAAGTCTATATTATAAAACTTCTTGGAATTATCCAATTTGTGACGCTATGGAATTATGATAATATATTTTATGCATTCAGCTGTGTCATATACACACTATAAGAACCATTTTTTAAAACATTTGTAAATTCTAGTCTTCAAAAACTACAAGATATCAGATATCAAACGGAAGGATACATTATATGGAAAAACTTTTCTTATTGTGTAATTTAATATATACATCGAATTATATTATCTTAGTAGTGAAAATTTTTTCTAGACTTTTGATTTAAAAAATGTATATAAATCGTATTATTATATCTTTATGGTAAAAATATTGTAGTAAAGTTTAATCAGAATGACAGTCAATATCAGTCGATTATGATTCAATATAATTATATTTCTTAAATATTAAAATCAAATTTTAAAGAAATCAAAAGTATATAAAAAACAATATCTTCTAAAAAATTTTTGAATATAAATCAGATTATCCAATCTTTGTGGAACAAATATTATTGTTAGTTACATATAATATTTATTATAAAGGCAATTAAAATATATCTGTTTGTAAAAAAAAATACAAGTGCTATCGAAATAACTATTATTATAAAAATAAAAAATAGCACATGAAATGTAATTTATAAATAAGTGTTTTGCACTTTTTTAGAACTATAATAAATATCGAATTATTCAACCTTTTTGGCAAAAATTGTTATATGATTTAATAAATTATAAACGTGCAGCTAAACTGTCTGTTTGTATTTAAGTAAGCCAAAGAAAAAGTTTTGAAAAACGACTTTTTTCAAATTTTAATTTTAGCTAATTAAAAATAAAAATGCAGTTAAAAACTTATAATGAATTTTTCACTTTTTAAAATTATAATTTAAATAAAATTATTTTATCATTGTGCCACAAAAAATTTTTTTTTTATTAAAATTACCATAAATATAATATTTAATATAAATATTGCATAAAAATCCAATTGAGCTCAATCCAGTTAGGGCCGTTTTTAAGCAGAAAAAAGTGTTAAAAATCAAATAATTTTGCATTTTTTTAAAACTGAAGTATATTGAATTATTTAATCTTTGTTGAAAAAAAATAGTTGTACAGTTTTATTAACATGAGTATAAATATAATATACAATAAAAACGGAATTGAAATATGTTTTTATTTTATTTAGTAAAAAAAAAACTATTAAAAAGCGATGAATTTTGCACTTTTTAAAATTACAAAATGAATTGAATTATTTCATTTTTGTATTAAAAAATATAGTTTTATTAAAAATACCATAAATATCATAAACACGTTAATAAAAGTAACTGTTTGTATTTGGACAAATAAAGTATTAAAAAATAAGTATTTTTTAATACAAATTTAATTATTTTATCTTTAAGTCGAAAAAATCTTGTACGGTGATTTTATTATAAGCATAAATAGTATTATTATTAAAAAATCAATCATAAAAATGCAATAAAAAACATTTATATTTAGTTAAAGCAAAGTCTTAAATCAAAATAAAAGTAATAAAGTTTGTTTTTTAAATTATAATATAAATCTATTTATTTGAACTTTGTGGAAAAAATATTTTAGTAAAGCGTTGTTAGATGAACAATATTTAAAGCATAAGAATGCAGTTAAAAATGTGAAAACGATATTTAACCCTTTCACCGCATATGGCATCTATAGAAGTCATCAAGAAAATCTGCAATACTCATTGGGTGCCATAAATCTTTGAGCCTAATAATATCATTACTTAGTACAATTTAAGGC
The DNA here is from genome assembly GCF_051122295.1 of Plectrocnemia conspersa. Classification (NCBI taxonomy): domain Eukaryota; kingdom Metazoa; phylum Arthropoda; class Insecta; order Trichoptera; family Polycentropodidae; genus Plectrocnemia; species Plectrocnemia conspersa. The sequence continues at coordinate 1,173,009 of NW_028277178.1, read as the reverse complement.
TGTAAATCACTTGTGTGTAGGTGCCCCCCATATATTAAAAAAATCAAAATAGCGCGCAAAAATATCAGCCGCGGTGAAAGGGTTATAAAACGATACTTTTTATGACATATTTTATATCTTTGTGTTCAACTGTATTCAGAATTTGATATTTAGTATTATTCCGATAATCATATCGAATCTAATTTATATGTTTTTAGATAATAACTCAGATCTGATTAGTGTTAGATGATAATAAGATAAAATGCTGTTATATAGCATTTTCTTTAAAAATTCTTATTATTCTTCGTAATCAAATAAATTGCATTATTTTTGCCCCAATAAGTTTTAGAAATCAGTTTCTGAATTACTAAATTGAAACATATAAATCTAATTTGGTTGGAATACTTTCTGTATTGGTCCATACATATTCATTTATGGCACATTGTTTATTATTTTAAACGCTGGTTGTTGCTATAAAGTGAAAAATATATACGTATATATTATTATTTTTAAGCTTTTTTCTCGACGTTTCGTCAAAAAAGTTTTTCGGCATCCTAAGGATGTGTTTTATAAATCTGAGTATCCGGTTATTAAATTCTAGTGCCTTTTTTAAAGCTGTTTCAAGGGGGGGGGGGGTTGTCGATAACCCGTTAATGCTCGATGACTTTCAGCTGCTAGCTCTAGAGTGCCCTAGAGCCACGATTACGTTCCCTATTTTTGCCTGTTGTGACCAGGACGTCAGCGCTTGAGAACGCTCCTTTTGCACGAGCCATCCGGCTTCTCGATGAACTTGCCGACCACAAGGATGTTTTCGGCGATAGTAATAAGGAGCCGAAAAAAATATGGAATGGTGCTCACTTATTATAAGTGTGCATTATATCTATATTTTTAAATATTTATTATTGTATAAAATAAATTACTATATATCTAAAATATAATAACATATAAAAATAAATGTACCAAAGAATATTTAAAAAAAACTTAAGGTAATAGCAAAATTATTGAAAATTAACCTTAATATTTATATTTTATTTAAGAATGTAGTGCGAATGATTTTTTTAATTTTCTTTACGGAGGTTAAATCGCAAATAATATATATTTATTCATTACGATATTTATTGTATTTTTATTCTACGCCCTGGAGAAAAAAAGAGAGGCTCTAAGACTATATTTAGATTTTATTATAAGTCTTGAAAGTATAAAATACGTATTGATTTTGTTATTTATAAATATGTATCTAAATCTATATATATATATTTATTTATAAATAACGAGCTATACTAAAAATAATTGATTACTGACATTTACTCTAAAAGCAAAAGTTTACATGACCATCAAATTACATCACAACACACAAACATCGACTGTTTGACCTCAAGATTGAAATAGTCGATTCATTTACCAGCAGCTATAGGTACTCTGCTAGAATTACATAGGCGCGTGTAATAGATTTCGGGTGTGGTCTACCCACGCTTCATTTCTTTTCCGCAATAAATAAATAAATAAATAAAATTTTGGCTAACGCCCAAGGTCTGACGATTTTTTTTCACGGTTGGTGTATTTTTAAAATTGCAATAAAGCGACAATCTAAAAGGGTTTTTGTTACACACGTCACTGAGCTTACTCGCTTATATATGTATATGCTCTTGTTCTAAGTGGGCATCTAAAAGTAGCCTATATGGCATTCCGAATTTGTACGCACAACGAGCAAAAAGCCATTTTAAATACACGTGTAACAGTATTTTAATGCGTTATTAATGAATTTAGCACGCATGAGTTTTATTGTTTTTGATAAGAGTAATTGCTGTTAGTAAACGAATTAGAATATAATATCGATTATATCATTTCATAAATAATTGAAAGGTTAAAATGTCTATGAAACTCAATTTTACAGTTGCGAAACGTCCATTTGTTGTTCAAACCCAAACCTAACCTAATGCCTGCACTACACTTTCTGGAAGTTGTCCGAACCGGAGTTACAACTAAAGTCGGCCGAGACCTACGACTTCGAGTAAACGATCACACTGCCGCAAATTTCATATGTCGTCCGGACGGCGGCTTCTGTCACGTACAGCTGGCATATTTGCGCGCGCTCGAAAAATGTGCCAAACAATCGCAATTTTTAAATTGTCATTTTATTAAAATTACGCTACTGATAATTATCAAAGTTTGCGTGGGCACTCACCGATACAATATCAATGAAAACTTTTCGGTCGTAAATATTCAATTTACGCAAAATCTTTGTCGACTTTTGCAAAATGCCAAAAGGCATAAAAATGATACTTCAGAATACGAACACCACATCTGTGACTATCCTAGAATTTGTCGCCATCGATTCTAAATAAGAATTCGGTATGGTGTGACATTTATATAAACCGATCTAGGAACATACATAAGAATATTCGAAACGATTTTTTTTAACAAAATCAAGTACGACTAATTATTTTTTAATTATTTAATTTTTTATGAAAAAAAATTTAATAATATCTGTTAGAAAAATATACTATCAAAAATATAATTAATCCCTTTTGGTGCCCTAATATATTCAAAGATGTCAGTAAGAGTCTGTTGAAGTCCCTGATAAGCATGTGGTATTATAACTTGACCACGTAACCACGATTCAGCGCTTGACATGCGTGTTAACCATAAGGGGCCTACGCGCATATTGAAATTGAACCGAGTTACTCGTTCTATCTCAGTTTGCAAAACACCATATCATCATCTCTCTCACTCTCGTTACTTATCACGCGAGAGAGCGAAAGGGGAAGTATTTCACCACTCGTACTCGAAAGAGCAGCTTCGACTTCGGTCCTTTTGCCGACAATATTCGGAAGCGCTCGAAGCTGGGCAAGACGACTGAATTACCCCCACTTTACCTCCCGTTCTCGGCAACCTCGGACAACTTCCGAGATTTTATAGCGGGCAGAACTGAACTCGACCGAAGTAACCCACTATATTCTCCGTCCTTGGCCAACCTTGGCCAACTTCCAGAGAGTGTAGTGCAGGCATAATAAAAGTTCTAAAAATAATCATAGTTTTGGAACTTTTATTAGGTCAAGTCCAAAATATAAACTAAACCAACTCATCTCTCAGGGGAAAATAAGCGGAAGTATAAGTACAGGCAGATATCGCATCTTACATATTGCTTTATAGTTAGTCTGCATTTCGATATTACACTATGTTTTAAAAATATAATACCTATCCTTACCGATATTGCTATAAACTTCCAATATAAGAGGGGTAATCAAAGTATATTCAAGCCGAATTTTCACCGTCGCAGTGGAACGCTCGTTACCGAGCGTTCCCACTGCGACGGCGCCGACACGATTTTATTGCTTTTGACACGATTTTATTGCATCTTACATATTGCTTTATAGTTAGTCTGCATTTCGATATTACACTATGTTTTAAAAATATGATACCTATCCTTACCGATATTGCTATAGACTTCTAATATAAGAGAGGTAATCAAAGTATATTCAAGCCGAATCGTCACCGTCGCAGTGGAACGCTTGTTACCGAGCGTTCCCACTGCGACGGCGCCGACACGATTTTATTGCTTTTGACGTGAATTTTTGCCTTCTGAGAAGCGATAATTGTTTTTGCGCTCTCCTATTGGGCAAAATTCGGTTTAGATGTGCTTTATTCGATTCTCGCTCATATTATTGTTATAAAAAGTAAATTCGTGAATGAATAATAATAATTAACTATTCATTCATCAAGTAAAGGACTATATACTCTAACGAAAATCACAGCCGGGATACTTTTAAGCGCTCCATCTGCATGTTTTTTGCACGTATCGCCAAAAACAAACACCAGATTTTTTATTGCAGATAAGATACACCAAATACGCTTTAGACGATAAGGTAGATGTCATCCAAAGGCACGAGAAAAGATAAGAATAGCAAAAACAAAGCAGGGCCATCGAGATGGAATTGAAGGCCAAACGCGGCAAAAAACTGCAATTGCGAAAAAGCAGGGGTAGCCAATAAAACATTTTGAGGCTGGCAAATAAGTATGAAAGGTAATATTATATTATATTAATAATATGACGAAGACGGTATGTATGTCCATTTCTACAAAAGCCACACTACATTCTTCTCTACCTATCCAACAGTAGATAGAGATAGATCGTGTGTTTTTTCTGTATTATTCTGAATTTATTTTATTAAAATATTTTGTTGTAACATAACAAAATTAAGTCTAACAGGGTAGACACAATCAATGCCCACAAATAATTAGTGAAATAGGAAAATTATAATTATATAATAATCAGTAAATCTTTTTCTGTAACATATATAGGCGGTAGCCCAATGCGTTACAACAGTGTATACAGAATCAACATCAGATTAAAATTACGTCTATAAAGCAATGTCATATATTTTATTAATTACTATTACTACAGTTTACAATTACTAAATGTCATTATGCAGGATTTTATTTTTATTATTCATTGCAATATTAATCAGTGAGATTAGGTAAAAATCTATTATAATTCTACTTATATAATAATCATTAATTCCGATCATCCAGACACTATAAAAATATATCCAATTAGGTATTATAATAATTTAATAATAAGTTCCTGAAAATATATTGGCATAATATTTTATAAATTTATTTTCAAATATAAATTGTTTAAAAAATATTTTTTTTATATTCATTTAACAAATATTTTTTTAATATTTATGTTAAAAATGAACTTTAGACATATTTGTTTGAGGTATCTTGTTTTAAAACCTGTTTTTTGTCATCTTTAAAGGACACTCATGTGTCAGTTTCGACTGATCTTCGGTCGTGCAACAACCATAAACTATTTTGCATGTGATTATAATCATAAAAAATATATATTTATATGGTAAATGTGTCATAAAATGCTCGAACGTGTCGTTTTTGCTTTAACAAATATCATTCCGAGAATTTAAACGCGATAGACATGCCATTTAAGAACTGTAGCTGATTGCAAATGATTAAATATTGACGCAGCACAGCGTGACGCATAATTTGTCACAGATAAAATTATGAGATATCTACTAGAAAAAATATTTTATCCGACAGGATCTAGTGAAATTATATGCTGCTTTAAACTGTCATTTAACAGGCGTGTAAACAAATGTAAAATACTGTATTTTGTTTCAAAAAATAGTTGACACATTACCTGTTCAGACCAAAATGATCATCTGCGTAGTGAATAAATACAGTTTCACTGATATTGACTAATATAACTATAGATTAATTGTTTGATACATTTTAACTAGCCTATTTAATAAAATTATATTTATATAATACTAGTTAAAATATGAATTCACTTGAACGACACAAAGATTCTAAAACTAGCTATAGTTTTTTTTAGCTTTCATTGGGTTAGATTTGGGTGTGAACATAAAATAGACGTCAGTGAAATGAGTTAAATAATTTTTCGCTAGTATAAATACATATTCACCAGTGAAAATGTATTCCGATATGATTTCACTGAAATTATATTCAAACTAGTAAAAATACAATTTCACTGTAACATATTGACAGCGTTTTTTTTTTTTAATATTAAATTTGAATTGCGCCTAAAAATGAGTGTAGTGTAGACAAGACAATACTTTAAAAAATGTGATAATTTTAACTTGTAAACAAAAAGTGATTACTTTTCACCACCACATTAAAAATTTATTTTGCAACCTCCTCAATACTCCCCAAGATAGTGAAAAATATCTTAATGGTAAAAAACTGAATTCTGTGAAAGACATTAGAACTTTTCTGGATGAGTTTTTTGTAAGGATAGAATTTATAAATTTACTAATAGGCAGGATAAAACTATATATATATATATATATATATATATATATATATATATATATATATATATATATATATATATATATATATATATATATATATATATATATATATATATATATATATATATATATATATATATATATATATATATATATATATATATATATATATATATATATATATATATATATATATATATATATATATATATATATATATATATATATATATATATATATATATATATATATATATATATATATATATATATATATATATATATATATATATATATATATATATATATATATATATATATATATATATATATATATATATATATATATATATATATATATATATATATATATATATATATATATATATATATATATATATATATATATATATATATAATATAATAATACAAATTATATAATTGTTAATACATATTGTTACTTTTAAAGAGCTACGAATGCTAGACATTTATATTTTCAAGTCTAATAGTTTTAAAATATAATGCTAAATTAAAATTAAACAAATTTGAAAACTGGGTTCTAGCAGCAAAAAAATATTTTTATCTACGATGACTTTTAATATAAATTCACCCTCGGAATGTACCTTTTTTCCCAAAAAGAAGTTGCGTCGTTATTTGTGGACGTTTTACTACCAGTGAAAACCAGTCTACGAATTTTAATGAGCGAAGTTTATTTAAAAAAAAAAATTATGGTTTTGATGAGTGCTGTGTAGACCGTAGTCTTCAATAGTTTAGCAGTACCTGCTTAGAGTTTATGATTAATACCATTGGTGTCTGGTGTAATCTGAGATGACGCAGAGAGTAGACGTGTCTCATAACATAATTATTCATGATACCGATTCACTTTGGTTTCAAATATAACTCTGAAACGTTAATTCAAATTCGTTTAAGTTACGTCACCAGTGACGTATGGTCATATGCTTAATGCAAATTAACGAGCGTGGGGGTAGTTATGATTATTTTAATCGCATTAGCACATTTAACAGATATATGTTTTTAGGATCGTTACACAGTTCAAATGGAACGTTACATCACATTTTGCATAACTATTGTGAAATATCTGATCTTTTAATCTGAGTAATTGGGTTGGAAGAGTAGGGAGTTGTACCCAATATGTCCCACACCCTGAGCGATATGAAAGCTGTATTGCAGTAAGTTCGTGATCGAGATCAGTATAATAACATATATAGCAATGTACAATAATATTTCTATTTTGAGTATAAAAATATTATGGTAGTGATGAACAACAGTTCTAATTTATTTTGATATTATTTATGATTTAATTTGACATAAATAAGTTTTGTGACATGAAAAGTAGTAGTAAGGATTATGTTGTTGTATTATAATTAAATTTCATGTGAGTCAATATGGCGTTCGATATTGAGAGTGCTAAAAACAGAAGTGCTTTAATTTAAACATAAAATAATAAATTGAGCATTTTTATGGCAAGCAAATGGCAAAATGTCAGTTTGCGTTATAATATTACACACGTGTATCATAAAACAATCTTTTATATCAAGATAACTTGGCTTTAGTGGTATGCAAACATAATATACAAGCGCTATCGCATTTATAACATATACTATATTTATTTTTATATTTTTACGAAGTACGTATAATTAAAAGATTAAATATGATAGTCATTAGAATACATAATGGACGTTGTTTTATATGAGTTATTAAACTTAAGCTAAAAAAATAATAATTTAAAAAGCTTTAATTTGTCGGGACCATCCGAGACAGTTGCGACGAAAATATTCCTGCTACAAGGAACTACTAAAAGCATTTAAACTGATTGATTTATAATTGTCATTGGAACTTTTTAAATCGGCGTTATAAAACCGAAGGGTCGGTGTAGTACCAAGCAGAACTACATGTATAAAGTTCATTGTCATTTAGCACAAAAAATTGAAAAGTATTTATTAAATCAATATAAAACAATGATATTAAATTTTAAACATAAGAAACTCCTTATGTAGGTAAATAAACATACAACATATTATGGTAATACGTATGAAGTTATTATTAGATCATTATAATATCTGAAAGGCTAGGTTTCGAATCCAATATAAACTTTAGTGTTTTTATTCTTATTTTTATAGTGTCTGGTAGGTCGGAATTAGTGATTATTATATAATTAGAATTCAAATCGATCTTAACGTAGGAGGTTTTACTATATTTGCCTAATCTCAAAAACTAATATTGCGATAATAATTATTAAAATAGATAACACTAATTTCAGTCTGATGTTGTTTATGTTTATCCTGTTGTAACGCATTAGACTAACGTGTGTTATGTTGCAACAGAAGATTATAATATAATTTTAATTTAGATTGATCATCAAAGAATAAGTTTTTCTAGCTTTCCCTAATCTCACGGATGATAAATAAACGAGCTAGGTCTTCAAAGCGACGTATATTGATTTTAATGTGTAATAATAGTTGATAATAAATACAATTTATTGTCTTTAATTTTCAGTCGTCATATTAAAACAAAATTTAAAAAAAATAAATGAGAAATTTATTACACTATAACAAATAATCTGTTCCTGTCCTGAAGCATCGCATTGGTCAGATGATCAAGAATTAAAAAGCACGTATTTATATGTTCGAGCACGGTCATACCAAATCACATCCACCAGGACTCTTTTTAATCTACTTTTGTAACCTGACAGGCGTCAGCCCAATGCATTACAGTAGGGTAAATCTGTATCAACGTAAGTATTAACACATACCCTTCTGTTTTTATGCGAAATTATTTTGATAAAAGGTGGCATTTTGCTAAAATTGAAATCTTTATTACGTTTCTGTAAAATTTAAACTTTTTAGCAAAATATTTTGCTATCACGCGAAAACGCGTGAACGGGCCGTAATATGTTTACCATTAGACTTTTTCAGTCTGAAAATCAGTGACATGTATAAAATTAATGATAAATTATTATGTGTGTTATATTTTATAATCAATAAATATAACTTTGCAGCTGGGGTCAGTTTTTTTAACAATAAGAATTCGATTCTACTGCGGTGACTCGAACCAGCGAACTCTAAGTTATCGGTCTATATTTTACAGACTACCCTATTTTAAACATATTTCTGTTACGCTTAGTTCACTATAACTCGCACTAAGCTGAGCTACATCAAATCGAACGAGAATACCCTTGAAAGTACGAATAAACAGCCGCTTCTCATTTCACCTGAATCTCAAGAGTTCAACTTGATCTTCGAGACGACTTTAAACTACGTAGCGTAAACTACGCAAACCAACAATTGCATAAATTGCACAGCGGTTAATTTTTTTTGTAAGGATTCATACTGTGAATTTAACCTATTTTTTTGCGCACTTGCAGACACAAACTCATATGGCATGATTTTGAAATTTTATGGTGGCACTTTTGGTGATGAAATCAATAACATTTTATTCAAAAATTAAAATTCGAAATCAAAGAGATGATTTTTATTTCATGATATGACCAAATAGTTATGTTCTGAGGTTGTATCATGGGGTATGTATGTTTTAATGTAACTTTAAATACGAATCCAATAGTTTACGTACTAATACGTATGCGAGGTGTAATAGTTATAATATAAATCGACACAGAAAATACATTTACCTCATGATACGACCGATGTTGTATCTTGGGGTAGATGTATTGATGATGTTACATTTTACGAATTTAATATTTTTTACCCTACAAGTGCGAGGTATTACTACAATTAAAAAAATAGTATTTACCTCAAGATACGACAAAATAAAGATGTCGTGGGGTATATTCTGTTGTGATTGTGTCACTTTTTCGAAGAATCTATACTACATACATATACGGTAGAGCAGGGCTCAGCAACCTATGACCCACGGGTCACCAAGTGACCCGTTTGGTGATTTAAAGTGACCCATTTCAGTTCTGCAAATATTTTTTTTTAACGTATACATATTAGGACAAAAAAAAAATTGTTAGGACCAAAAATATTCACTAACCCGAATATTTTTTTAATAGTCACATTTTAATTATTTTGACCCGCAGCCAAAAAAGGTTGCCGAGGCCTGCGATAGAGAATAGTATAATCGACTTTGCGGTTGCAACTTGGGTATGGATATAGTGTCACTTTTTGGACGGTATCTATTTTCTAGCCTGAGAATATGATAGGTAATATTAAAACTATAAATTGAAAAATATAATAGCCTCAAGATACGACTGATATAATTTTGTTTTGATGTTCTATCATGGGGTATGTGTATATAAATTTACACTTATCTGAACCATTCACAAACTTTCAATACCATTATTGCAAGAGGCAATATTTTAATATAAATCAACAGCAAAAGGACCTCATGGTTGTATCATGGGGTATATGAATTTATGATAAACAATAATCTTTACAATGATATTTTGTTCCTAGGTTGTATCATGGGGTATTCATGTTAATGGTTCACTTTTTTGACGCATTAATCAGTTTCTACAATGATAATGAGAAAAATAATACTCAAATTCATAATCGTGATCGAAAGCGAAATTTACCTCATGATACAACCATATAAATTTGTTGAGGTTGTAACATGGGGTAGGTGTTAATTTTTGTACGAATTCAATTACAATACAAAACCTAAATTTTTTAGTTAATTTAATACAAAAATTAAAATTCGTCAATGAAACAATTATGTTTACCCCACGATACGACTAAATACGCGTGGATTGAGGTTGTATCACGGGGTATGCGTATTGATCGTGTCACTTTCATTATAAGCTATACAGCTCTCTATACTAGGCACGCTAAGTGTAGTTGTTAACATTAAACATGCATAACATGTCGTAGTTTTAATCATATAGATATGAAACATATTTTAAAAATTATACTTGGAAATATTTCGATTGAGTTTTTGTTTAAAAATATCGGTAATTAAAAAAAATATAAAATTGCAATATTCGGTTCAAAAATCTTTTCTTATAACACACTTATATATACCGAAATCTATCTCATTCTTGTCGAACGAAGTGATCATAATCTGTTGGCTTTTCAATGCACATTGAAAAGGTCTTTTAAAGTTTTACAGCTAATATTCTGCTTTTAACCATTTGAGCGGTATTGCCGAACATGTACGGTGGTTTTGAGGTATTCCAGATAGTTATCAGGCGCGTGCGGTGAGATAGTTTCCCTCTTGCTCGCTCGCGTGTTAAGTGACGAGAGTGAGTGAGAGATAAGGGAATGCGGACCGCATGCATACATATCAAAAAAATGTTCATAATAATTTTATGAAAAATATTTTGAGCCTCTGAATTGACATGAAAAGGCCGAATAATATATAAAATATATTATTGAAATTTAATAATAGAAAGGCGTTAAAATAAATGTTTTAAACATACTAATACAAAAAAGTAGTAAAATAAATCAAAGCAATAGAACGTTGAGAGTCACTGATTTACTTTAAAAGCAATATAAAATATTAAAAAATAAATAGCACTAGATATTATGAAAAAAATACGTAAATTAACTCGCAGCCAGGTATATACAAACAAATTAACAAATTTGTATGAATGACTCATTACTCAAAGGGTTAATTTGTCCTAGATTTTTGTGATGACTAATTCAAATAAATTGTAAGTTGTACCAATAGGTGATAATTATTAAAACGGATGTCACTGATTTATCTGATGTCTAACTACTTAGTGGTTGTTGATTGTGTTTACCCAGTTAGCGTATGTCATGTTGCAAACACAAGATTTAAAATTAATAAAAATAAACCTGCGCAGACAAATGCCTAATGATACTTGCAAAGGTGAGAAAAGGATAATGGAACATAACTTGTCAATTGTAAATTCAAACAAAGAACGACATATCAACATAATACTCAAACTGAACACTAATCAAAGGGTTAAATGATCTTGACATGTTTATGGTAAGTCAGTGGCTTCCAACACTTTTTAAACACAAAAACATATTTTAATTTATTAAAACGCGATCAACAGTTAACTGATTTGTATCAATGCGAATACAAAAAAGTCATTAATAAATTGCATTTAAAATTTGACTTATAAAAGACCAACTTATCTTAGTCATTTTTTTGCAAACATTTTGGGGAGCTAAAAAAAAGATAAGTCACCTCAGACATTTTTATTTGTTTACGGATGCTGGTGAAGGTTAAAAAAATTACATCAGACATTTTTAAAATATAATTTTAAAAACAAATTAATTCACAGGCCGTCAGTTAAACAGCGCTGCAATAAACCATTAACATTCTTCCCAATGTATCACATCGTAAACAACGTTATCGCGAGTTTACACAACGACGAGAACACATCGCCGTTATTTGTACCGGATCAATACCTCGCAAACGCCGACTTTGAAACCCCTGGAACGCATTCTCCTCACATCGCGCATGCGCAAACTACTCCCACCATGAAAACTTAGGCGCTCAGGTTAGTGACCGCTCGGATTCATGGCGTGAGATACGTAAATTTCGCCGCGATGGACGACATTCCAAGCGTCTCTCCGGAACCGAAGAATTCGAGAAGAGTATTGACGCTGAGCACAAAGATGGAAATACTGCAGCAGCTAGAAAGTGGAGAGTCCGCTTCCTCTTTGGGGAGAGCCTACAGCGTCAATGAGTCTACCATCAGAACCATCAGAACGAAAGCGGACGTTGTTAAAAGGTCGGTGCAAAACTCTAGCGAGACGTCTATGAAGTACTGCCGCAGGGTCAGAGACCCTTCCATTGAAAAGATGGAGAATATGCTATCGGTGTGGATCGAAGATAACAACCAGAATTCTGTGCCTCAAACTGCAACAAGCATACGAAATAAAGCGCTTAAGATCTATCAATACTTAAAAAGAGAACAAGGAGAAGAAATCAAACCGTTAGCATTCCAAGCCAGTAAAACTTGGTTCGAGAAGTTTAAAAAGAGGCAGCTTCTGACGAACACAACATTTAGCGAAGAAGAAGTGAGCGTCGATAGTAAATCTGCTGCTGCATTTATTGAAGATTTGTTATTTATCATAACATCTGAAGGCTATTCTCCGCAGCAAGTTTTCAATATGACGGAAATGGAACTGTTTTGGAAACGCCTGCCTTCTAGGACTTTCATATCGACGGAGGAAAAGACAGCATATGGATTCAAAGCCAGGAAAGATAGCTTGACTCTGATGCTCAGCTCTAACGCATCAGGCGATCATAAATGTACACCTTTGGTGTTGTACCACTCTCAGATGCCCAGAGCTCTTAAAAATGTTCATACTCTACCTCTTCATTGGAGAGCTAATCAAAAAGGATGGATGTCTTCTACGCTCGTAGAAGAATGGTTGACGGATTGCTTCGCTCCAGAAGTGAAAAAATACTGCACAGAAAACAGTATTCCTTTCAACATTTTATTGATTTTAGATACATCTCCTTGCCATCTACCTCAATTGAATAGTCTGAATCCTAACATACAGGTAGTATTACTACCGCCTTGTACAGCTACAATATTGCAGCCTTTAGATAATGGCGTTACTGACAATTTTAAACTATGCTATGTGTTACACATACTAAAGCAGTTACATGCAGAATTTAAAGAACTAGATAAGGATTCTGTGCGACAATTTTGGAAGAAGTTTAACATTAGACATTCCACGGAGATGATAATGAGAGCGTGGGATTCGATTAGCGATAGAGTGATCAATATGTCTTGGAAGGTGTTATGGAAAGAGTGTGTGATGGATTCTAAAGGATCAGATGAGTGCCAAAGCGATTATATAGATGAAATAGTAAGATTGGGAAAGAAGGCAAAGTTTAGTGTTTTTGATGAAAGTGATGTTAAGGAATTGATCGAGAGTAATAAGATTGATATGCAAGAAGATGAGCTTGATTATTTGTTAAAGTCAAATACAGAATCTACTGACACTCACAATATTGTTGTTAAAAGCGAAGATATTTATTATGAGGAACTAGGCGAATTTATGAAGAAAGTCAATAGTTTGATTCAGATGGCAATTGATATTGATTCAAATATTGAGCGCAGTGTAGGTGTGAAGAGAAAGATAAACGAAGCTGCTTTTGAATATCAAAAAATGTATTTGAATAAGGGTAAAAAGAAGGTTAAAGGAAATCTGTAAAAATAAATGATGAATCACTTCTTGAGTTTTTGATTTGATGACCCATGAAATTATTCTTAAGGACATTGGAACAAGTAAATAGTTTAACGACGCACCTTGCTATAATATATAGCTGTCATGAACCAAGTTAAAAGACTGCCAAAGCCAAATGGAAGGTCGGAAAATTTAGTTTTTGTTAACAAAGGCAGTTAAATGCTTAACGCTATAGAAAGGTAAGAATACGCGATACAAAAATGTTGATAATAGCTGGCGAAACTTCTTGGCTCCACGCCTTAATTTGCTCTATACAAATTTTAGCATTTTTACTCCAGTCACATGCTAATTTACGACACGAGCGAAGAGAGTAACGAACCCAATACTAAGCAAACATAGTTCAACATTCCAAGATCTGGAGAGAATCTCAAAACTTTTTAATATATGTAAAAAACTAGGGTCATGGATGTAATTTATAAATGCAACGATACGGTGAGATTGATTGGTGGCGTTTGCTAAACTTATAATTTCCTGAGTGCAAGTCCTTGGAGAGCGTCGGGAAGTTGGCAAAGTATTGAAGAAGATATTTTTAAACCCCAATACATAGAATCCGTTCTAACATATTTTTATTGCTTTTTGTTTACTTGTACTGTGGCGTTAGTTTTGGCGTAAAATACAACGAGGTAATTAGCATTTTCGCAAGGAATGTCTATATTTAGATAACTAGAGTTGAATAATAACGATTGACTTTATTGTTAGACAATCTTGCATAAATATGCAAAATGTCACTCTTAAACAATAAAACTGAATACATAATGTATACATGTGACTATTTATAGAAGCGTTATTCAGTTGGCAATAAAATATAATAGTAATGCAATATCGATATCGTCATTGAAGATTTCAAATCGATGCAGAAAATAAAAATAGATTCAATTGAAATTTTTTTTAAGCAAAAACTTTTTCTGTTGTATTTTTCAAAGTATGACAAACTTAATTAGTAGATTTTGGTAGTATTTATCTTTCGAAACTGTATGAATCAAATCATTTATAAACAAGTCATATGTCTGCTGTGCGAAAATATGTTTTTATTTAATTTATTTACATGGTGATTATTGCGCAAACGAAAATTTAGCACAGCGAAAATTTCAAACAGCGAAAATTCTGATCATAAATTAGCAATATACACAAATACGCATATTTAAGAATACGTCAATATATACAAAAAAATGTTTGAATATATAACAGATGTTAATATAATTTTAATTTAGAAATAGCATGTTTTAAAAATATTTTACATTTTAAGAATAAAATATATCTTACGATCAAACAATCAATTGTGTGCGCAATTTTCGTTTGCGCAATAATCTGGGCACCGTTGTAATATGACATGCGCTACACCAGTGTAACAATACTGTGAAATATATATGGGCTTAAAAACGTTCCGTACTATACGGTCCGCCAAGGCGCTTATAATATTGTTCTGCAGATGTATCAATATCAATAAATCTGGAAGCTGGAGTTATCTAAATTAAATAAAAAGCCTCAAAATTTTCTCGGAATCTTCTACAATAATATTTGAACCTGGCAGCCGAGAAGAGTCAATCTACAACAGTTTTTTTATTTACATTACTTTTATTTCAGATATGCCTTATCCGTCTCCTTAAATTGCTGATATAATACTTTTCGCGCTGGTTTACCCGACCGCGATTTGCACTCGCGACGACCTAGGTAGGAGGTTGGGCCTAGTCTCAGTTTGCGCAGTATACTGAAGCGAAACCAGACTAAGTAAGGGTCGTAGTTACTAATCGGTCTTATACAGCTATTAAAAAAAGGCTGGCTGCTCAAGGGTAAAAAATATATATTTAATTGTAAATCAGAGGCAACTAAACAGTAAAGTAAAATAATACATACCTATTTCAATATAAATAATAAAATCTAAAAACAAATTGTCTATTTCTTATCTACTAACATTTATGCATATCCATTAATGATAATTATCCAGTAAAACTGTTTGATCTTACTTTAACAAAAAAAGAACCGAATATCTCCGTCGATATACAATAAATACTTATTGTGTAGGAACCACCCATAATCGTTGCTTTGAAATTGCACTATTGTTTATTGGCAATTGCACTAAAACCGTTAGAACCATATTTTACCAAAAGATCTGTATTATGAAATAATAAAGTCTGGTTCCGCCTCGAATCATCGGCATTAGTCAAAAGCAGGCGCGTACGGTGAGATACTTTCCCTTTCGCTCGCTCGTGTGTTAAGTGATGAGAGTGAGTGAGAGATAAGGGCGAGCGAAAGGGAAAGTATCTCACCGTACGCGCTTGGTCAAAATGTTGAGAACGATAGACTAAATCATATTCATGAATAACGAGAATTCAGCTGAACTCGTATCAAGCTAAGCGCAATTGACCGAAGTGATCCTTAAAAAGCAGCAACTTTCACTTAAAATTCAATAGTTGAACTTGATCTTCGATACAACTTAGACTCTAAACGCAGTATTACGGCAAGAGCGAACATACACACACACCTCGACAAGCCAAAGCCGCGCAAATAAACAAACGAGGACATCTATTCGTATGTATTTTATATGAATAAAACATTCAGGGGTGTGACAAAATAATTGGACCACTTCAACATTTCACATATTTTGATATTTTACAAGCAACTAATGTAGGAAATAAATGTTGTGCATTTAATGATTTTTATCTAAAAAAGAATGAATATACATTTGTATACCCATAAGGTTTAGGATACGATACAGTTACAGATTGAACGAAAGAGATTGTAATCAGTGTGCAGCAATTTGTGGTTCTATCAAAAAATTCGGTTTAGATGTGCTTAATTCGATTTGACATAAATACGGCAGTTCAAGTTTTCTTCTGTATGCAGATGATTCAAATTATTAAGAGTATAAATATAATTTCACTGTTTCAGTGAAATCATATCCGAATACATTTTTACTAGTAGATATGAATTATTACTAGCGAAAATATAATTTCAACTAATAGGCTCGACTGAAATTTAATTTGACAATTGCGAAACGTTTATTTGGATACAGTTGCTATAAATAAAATTAACTATTACACCTGTTAAAACGAATCAAGCAATTAATTTATTAATCTCACTGGTCAATATCAGCTAAACTGTATTTATTTACTGCGCAGATGATCCGGTACATGTACGTTGGAAACATTTTGGCTTCAACAAGATGATGTATCGCACTAAAAATATTTTTTAAGCCGAATTCAACAATTGGCGTTTACAACTCTCAGTTAAAGAAAACATTTTCTAATAGTAAAAATATAATAAATTTTATTATAAAATATGGTAAATTATATTTTCACTATTTGAAATAAATAACTAACAATAAACACGTATACCGATATGATTTCACTGAAATGCTAGTGAAAATATATTTTTATCGGTAATTTTGTAACATATATTATTGGTGGACAAATTGTACAGCATTGGATTAAAACTAGGTTCCGCTCAATATATTCAACTTAAATTTACCTGTATTTCTAAAAAAATGTTCACAAAGTAAATATACCGGCTAATAATCCGTGTCATGCACGTGACGTATCAGATACAAGGTTCACCAGCAGTATTGATTGCATTTCAGATAGAAACGTAAAATATTTTATTATTTTTGTATAAATAAATTAAAACATTCATAAAATATGTATACACATTTATTAGAGTAAATTTAAGGAATGAAACAGATTGGTAAAAAATATAGTATGTACTTTTTTTAGAGTTGTTAATGATCTTCGTTTATACAAACAATACAATTTGGTGGCAATGGCAACTAAACGGTTATACTATATTCTCGTAGTCTTATTTTTTTAAAAGCCCATAATTTGCACATTTAAAATATTTCTCACTCGCGCTCGTGAATCGTTTGTAAGTTATGAATAAATCGGCCATTACAAACATTTTTTTTATTTTGTAAGAAAAAGACAACCTAGTAAAATAAAGGTTAAAACGTGTTATTCAACAAGAAGAGGAACCAGACTGCAAAGCAATCTACCATAAAAGGCTGCAAATCAATTAGAAGAGCAAGCACGGCAATGTTAAATAAGATAGAAAGCATCACACAAGATAAATTACCCCGTACCGCATGTAGCGAGCGAAAGTGCACTCACACATGTCAGTCAACGATGAGGTATGATCAAAAAGTACACATGCACACACAGACAATATTATGTCATACAAAAGGTAAGTATAATTTGGCTTTGATCGAAATTGGAACGCGACACTCGGTTGGTACAACGACTTCTATGCGCAAGGCTATAATTATAATAATCAGATATAATTATAGGTTTGTTTACATGCAACAAAATGGCTATAAATATTATTGTATGTGAACAATGCGCTCGCAAGTGCAGTGACGTAAGTAAGAGAATAACGATCGGCCTACATTGGAGCCGAATAAGAATACTGGTAAGAATACAATAACACTTTTTTTGAATCCGGCATACGAAGTGCATTTCACTACATCTGGTAATCGTTGTACTCAACGTTCTTTTTGTTTAGAAAAAAAAACGATAGACAGTTTAATTGTATTTTTTATAGTTTATTACAAACACAAATATATAATTTATAACAAGATTCAAGTCATTAATACCGGTCCTTACATGAATAGGAGATAGAGCCAATTTAGGATCAATAGTATTATAGTTTAATTACGCCTACATTTCTGGGCGACCGTCTGATAATAACAAAAGATACGTACAATAATGTTATTCGATGTAATTTTGAGGTTTTTTTTTGTAAAATACTTAGGTATCACTACACGAAAAAACATTTGCTGCTTTAGATTTTTTAAAAGCCATTACTGAAACCCCCACAGGCTGATTACATATTTTTTTTATTTTAGCAAGCATTTTTGTTAATATGAATAATGTAAAATACTATAAATATAGTCTATAAGAATCATAAAAAAATTATAATATAATGACAGATTATATACACTGTCTCAGTAATTATTGGTCCAAGAGTCGCAATGGCAGCAAGTGAAATTTCATACTTTAACTTAGTCTGTAAATATAAATTATGATTCTAGGTGTAACACATATTGATTTAATGCTATAATATATACTAGCATATATCACTGATTTTTTTACAGTCTCATTGTGACGATTGTTACCCCGACGTGACGCATTGGGTCATGTTTATGTACTGTATAAATATGACCCAATGCGTCACGTCGGGGTAACGGGGTAATAAAAATACCATTATTAAACATTTTGCGTTGCGTTATATTGTCTTTGCCCTGAAGGAATAATCAACAACGCAAAACGTGACAAGAGTCATACTGAACTTAATTTTGGAAACGGTCACCAAAACGACCATCTCTTCTGCAAATTATTTCGGGATACTAAACAACAAATGTGAAAATGTTCGCACAATAAATACGTAGTTTGTTGCGAAGCGACCCGGAGAAAACTTTCCACTTGAATCGATTTTTTATTGTCTAGACGTAAATAGCAAATCTCTATCTTTGATGCGTATCAAAATATATTTTTAGTGTGAAATCTGTGGTTAATGTTATAATTTTGAACTCGAATCCTGTTTATCGTCAAGCGGTGACTCAAGTATCTCGATACGTGGGATATTATTCAATATAGCAAAACTGTGTAATTTCTCAATGCGTGTGTCCTTCTAAAATATTTTTCTAATAAACTAGAAGCTCAAATATGATGCAGAACGTTTAACAGCAAATTACTATTAATATATGAAGTACATAGATAATAAATTAGTATCGATTCACGAATGGTTTTTATATAATTTATATATTTTTATTACATACAATTAGTGGCTTTGTCAAAACCATCTGAATGCAAAAAATATTTGTTGCAAATATGTGTTAAAAGCATGATAAATAAAATGGTTACCAGTCTCCACAACGTTGAATGCAATTAAAAAATCTGACGGATTAGCTAAATGCATCTCCAAGTAAACCCTAAAAAATGGCCGTCCGGTGCCTTTATAAATATAAAATAATGTTATCGTATTGAAAAGCCAGTGAAATGCGTTACCCGGAATTACGATTAAAAAATATATTTCCAATTGGTCCAAACGTCGAGAGTAGGCGGAACAAAACCTCATCTATCTTGACCAGCGTACATAACGTACATCAGACAATTTAATTTGGATTACACTTCCTTCAGAAACATTCTACTTCAAAAGAAATTTCGTCACACGAAGAAGAGCTTAGCCAAGCATCGACCGAGACTTGAGAGTATGAAAAAGCCGCCGCTTCCCACTTCACGTTAACCTTGGTACAGAAACGGAGACGATCGTTTTTTATGCGACACAGACAATTTGTACGTAATTCAAAAACAATTGCAAATTAATTAACTGTATATTACAAATACATTGACTTTATAGTAAAAAATATGATTTATAACAATACTTAATGCAAAAGTAGCTGATGTTATTTTTAGAAGATTGTGCCTGTTGAAACACGTTCATTTTACTTAATTAAAAAAATCATTTTTCAGTTGATTTTTTTAATTCACTAAATCTTAATGGTATGAAGTAAAAACTCTTATAAATGTCCAAAAATGTTGAACGAGATGTTTGAAAAACCCCCCCACTCCCCCGCTTATTTATCGAGCGATATCTAATAGCTAGTAATAATAAGCAAAATTTTGCATTTAAGTGCACAATTCGCCACGTCAGGTAGAGGGCCCTAAGTGCTATGTGTGACTTAGTGGCAAGCATTGGGGTTTAAATTTTAGGACTAAGGGAATAATATACTGGGCTTTGTAAAATTTAATTGGGTGAAAAAATCGGCAAGAGATTTTACTTATCACATCGTCTGCGATGAGCGTAATGTGATCTTCTATATTTCTAGGGTATTCTCTTCAATTGCAGGCAAAAAGATGTGGAGAGTTTAAAAAGAGTGACAGACTCTTCGAAAAGCCAGGCGCTAACATAAAAGTAAGATCGCAATGGTATCTGTAGCCAGTTAATCTGAACTGAAGTAAAAGCTAAATGTCAAGGGACTTGAATTCATAAATTCAATTGAATACCACAGCATAAGCTAACCGTTACGGTTGGTAGGCCTAATATGCTGCTGAGAAATTATAAATAATGAGGCGTAGTTGGCTTTGAAGTCATTGAACACACATTTGGCACATTTAAAGTTTATTTCTAAATTATTAAAAAGGCATAAATTTATTTTCCTTGTCCTCATCAGAAGCAATTATGGTGCTATAAATTATTCTGGCTACTATTGTACAACAAAGTCTAAGTGAATGTGTCATTCGTTGTTTCTAGGATGAAGAATGTTCATTTTTATACAAAATGAAAGTCATTTTAAGTTCAACAAACCACACACAAAATTTAAACTCAATTTGCGTTCAACAAACATTGATAATGAACATTTTTAGCTGATGACGTAATTAAGAGCATCAGAATAAATACATTTTTATCTATTACTGAAATAGATTTTTAGTATGGTCAATGTAATTTTGAATCTATACAAAGATCGTTATGAACATGTTATGAACATACTAAAAAAAGTAATTTAAAATAGGCAAATGGTCTGACACGAAAGTGATGAATAGCATTATTAATTAAAATTTGTAAAGAAAGATCTTAAATAACGGGAAAGAAGGAAAACTTTTTTAGATGACTAGATAAATATATGAAAACAATCTAAAACTATGCAATTTATTTGAGTATTAACAATATATTTGTCTCTAAATTATGTTTACGTAATTAAAATAAAAACAAGAGATGGATAGAATTTGTATGTAAGAAGAATTTATTTGAAACAAAAACACTGACCCTATTCAACTTGACAATCGATTCCCTGCTGGGTCAGCAATTGTAGAGGCGGGTCGGAGTCGTGAAGAATACTTATCGATTTTTTAAGACTCATACTACACAGGCGTGAAGTTGAATCGCCACGTGTATTTTCAGCACCGTACTCTTTCAAGCGTCACAAGATTATTTCATTCACAAACAACCACGTGAGTTTCAGCAGTTTCACAATGATAGAAACGGGATTTGTTTGTGTGGGACTTCGAGGTCCCGCTCGGGTCTGCGTGACCACGAGCATGTACCGCTATCGTAGCTTTTAGAAGTCAGCTCGGTGAATATGTATGTATATGTTTAGTACACGTATGGAAGGGAATGAGATGGAACAACGCGGGGGAGCGCGTGCCATTTTGCACATAGCCCTTCGATGGTCGACAAAGGACCTCGAACTCCGTGAATGAAACACTGAGGTCACATACTTGGCAGTACTTAACTCATGATTATAGTAAAACAATGCGGTTAGCTCTATATATTCAAGCTTGGTGGTCGTTACTAAGAAAAAACATGTATTGTATATACAAAAATTGATATGTATTCATATGTATGTAAACATCCTCGACACTAGAAAAACAAGTACCACACTTTTTTTGATGAAAAATCATCAGCGACCACACTGTCGCAATACGCGGCGTCATGACGGCAGCCGTAAATGACGTCTGGACGGCGGCTTCTGACACGTACAGCCGGCATATTTGAGCGAGATCGAAAAAAATGCCAAATAATCGCAATTTTTAAATTGTCATATTATTAAAATTACGCTACTGATAATTATGAAAGTTTGTGTGGGCACTCACCGATACAATATCAATGAAAACTTTTCGGTCGTAAATATTCAATTTACGCAAAATCTTTGTCGGCTTTTGCAAAATGCCATTTGGCATAAAAATTATACTTCAGAATACGAACAACACATCTGTGACTATCCTAGAATTTGTCGCCATCGATTCTAAATAAGAATTTGTTATGGTGTGACATTTATATAAACCGATCTAGGAAAATACATAAGGATATTCGAAACGATTTTTTTTAACAAAATCAAGTACCACTAATTATTTTTTAATTATTTAATTTTATATGAAAAAAATATATAATAACGATATATGTTAGAAGAATATACTATCAAAAATATAATTAATCCCTTTTGGTGCCCTAAAATATTCAAAGCTGTCAGTAAGAGTTTGTTGAAGTCCCCGATAAGCATGTGGTATTATAACTTGACCACGTGACTACGATGCAGCGCTCGACATGCGTGTTGACAATAGGACGCGCATACTGAAATTGAACCGAGTTACTCGTTCTATCTCAGTTTGCGAAAAACCATATCATTATATCTCTCTCACTGTCGTCACTTAACCTTACTTAAGTATCTCACCACTCGCGCTCGAAAGAGCAGCTCCGACTTCAGTCCGTTTGCCGACAATGTTCGGAAGCGCTCGAAGCTGGCCAAGTCGACTGAATTACCCTTACTTTACCTCCCGTTTTCGGTAACTTCGGATAACTTCCGAGAGATTTTAGAGCGGGTAGAACCGAACTCGACTGAAGTAACCCACTATATTCTCCGTCTTTGGCCAACCTTGGCCAACTTCCAGAGAGTGTAGTGAAGGCATTAGGGCATTCTGAAACTCTCAGCAGAAAGTCGCCGAGCGTTGATAATTTGATAACTTGATACCGACTCTAAGTAACTTTAAAATTTTACTTCATTGAGGAGACGCGACGCTAAAAATGTTATGATTTGTATTCCAACGCTCCAAACAAAATGGCATTAGGATACGAGCCGTACTCCCACTTGTAAATATCTTAGAATTTTCTATAAAATCTCTCGAACAACAAGAATGGTTGAAACAAAGCATAAAAAATATTTAATATAATACATGCTACATTTATTGAGAATAAGATTTTCAATTTTAAATTCATAAAATGAATATGGCGTTTTATTTAATACTAATTATAGTTAATCAAAAATAGATATTTTAAATTTGACTACACAGCTCCCAAAATTAATTTTATTACGCATTGCAATATTTAAAAAAAGAATGAATAGGTTCAGTTAATTTGTTATTGTATATGTGACAAAGCCTTTTTTTTTGCATATTGTCTTGAAAGCCTTTTTTTGTAGCTGTTTTCGTCGCAATTTTATAGGTGTAGATTAAAAGATTATATAAAACACGGAAGATAAGATAATAAAGGAACTCAGTGCGTCAACAAAAATCTTGATAATCGAAAAAGAAAACACCTAAAGTTATCCCATTATTACTTATTTTTAAGATAAAATCTTTTTTCAATAATTTATCTTATCGAATCTATGTGGGCATTGTTTTGAGTTTCTATTATTATTTCATAATTTTAATACGATTTACATCATAATTTACACGGAACTGATTCACAGATTGACCTTCGATTATATTTTCTTTGAAAAAAAATGCTTATATGTATAATAAATAACACAGATATATTTTTATGATGAATTACACTATTATTAAATTTATATACAATGTTTGTGTGAATCATAAAAAATTGCATTATGCGTTATTTATTACATTTCTTTAAATATGATTAATTTTATATTAAAACGATGCGTCATTTAAGAGCTTTGTGTGAATTAAATTTCAACCACGAGCTCGTGCAATGCATTCCTATATAAAAACAAGTTGGTAGTCCCAATTGAGGTGAATGTAAGGATTGATACAAAATGTATTATTGTTATATTTAAAACTAAATATAAATGTATATATTTGAATCAACGTCCATTGATCATATTTTAAGAGGTCAAAACCTTCAGCCAAACAATTCGATTCGAATTACTATATGGTTTGATGGACACTTGATTAGTTGCAATATAAATTTGCTTAATCAAACTTGACGGTCGTTTGTTTTATTTGAGCACCAAGGAAATACGTGCTCATTGTGCCAGAGCGCAATTATAGCTCATTGTTAACACACATACTTAGGATACTTAAATTTTGTCGTAAAACTACTTTAAAGGCAGCTTTCTAAATTTGCATAGACTTTAGAAATCGCATGATCACTTTTGACCTTTCGCTAGACTTTACGACGTCTGTTTCTTTAACATAAAAATGCTAAAAATAAATTGGTACCTTAAATTCAATTGTGTACGTATCGACCGACCCAAATATGTACGCAGAATGTTAACTCTATTTTATTTTTATTTATTAATATTATTGACGTATTTGGAAATGTTCTGTGTTTATGCTCTATTTCTATGCCGTTTGACTGAGACAACCCTTATAATAAAACAGCAGATTTCCACTTCTATGTCAGTTCAAGACTAGCTAAGAAGTCAATGGATTCCAAGAGTTCAACCAGATTTTAAAGAAGACTTGGGGACTATATGAAACTGTTAATAATTAAGCACGTGTTCTCGATATACCATTATAAGTATATAAAATATATATTTATGTATGAAACATCAACAGAATTCCTTCCTGATTCATGTTTGTTTATACCTATAGTAAAATTGTTTTAATCTTGAATTAAGTCAACAAATCAAAAGTCACGTATGCATTATTACTTTTTGCTAAATAAACATGTTTACATGTTTACATATTTGGACTGGTAATAATTTATAATGCTGTGAGCAAACGTATCTGCGGTATAAATACTACAGTAGCGGCGCACAGTACAATTGTCACGTACTTTCGAGCTCAATAATACTGTACTACATTATCTGAACTGTCCACGCGTGGCACGCGATAGCACATTATCGATTTGCTTGACCATGTTACAGTGTGAATTACTGTTAAATATTGAGGGCAAATCAACAGTGAAAAAGGACAGTAAAACGTCAGAAGAGGTCTAGGAATTCTTGGGAAAAATATTATATGATGTTTTATATAAAGTGGTCGATTATTTTAGTTAGATACAAAACTTATTATTTCAAAAAAAAATAGTCTAAATGTTTAAAATGTAATAATATGTAGGGAAAATGAGGGATGAGTCAATATTTACAATGGAACAATATCACCCTAAATCTATTTACCAAGAACGGGTCGCTTCATAAGATTCCCATGTCATCTGGACGAAGTACCGTTACACGAAAGAGCATGCGTTATCTCTTTCTTCGTAGCATGCGACACCACTCCCACTTTTATTTCTAGGGGATCGGCGTCAGTTCTGGATTGTTAAATGAATAAATTTGATTAACCTACAATACCACTAACTTCATTTTATAATTTTACTACTTATGTATCTGATTTTTTTAATTTTGTGCAGAATTTTAACGATATTTTAAATAAATATAATTATTATAGTCATTATTAAATGTATTCCTACTATTTTTGTTTCCAAAAGCAATAAATTATTTTTTATTTATTATAAGAAAAGAGCATTATTATATAATAAAAATCAAATGGTAAATATTTCTTTAGAAGCGCAGGGTAACACCCCCACGGTGTATGGCTGAGAGGCAAATAATAGTGGATTCTAATTAGAATGTATCGGTAAACCGTCGAGCTTGATAGGGAATCTTATGATGCGAACGGGTCCTGCACACGTGCGGCATTTTAGACTTTCAAAGATATAGTTATATATTATGATCATTATTTCTATTGTTCAATTGTATTATTATAATATTCTAAATAACGTGTTTTTTTAAGTCAATATTTTAAAGAGAAGTAAGTAATATCGTTTTTTTTAACACCTTTGAAAAATATTTCACACATGAAGTGGATAATTGTTGATTTTCCATACATAGTTTAAATTTCCCTACAATAATATTCTGCTGAAAAGTCTCGCCTGGTTTAAGAAACGATCAATGATTTTCCCCAAAATACCACATTAAGGTCACCATATTTTTTTCGGATGTAAATTCGGTTTCGGATCTTTATTGCTGTCCAACCATTGTCCTAATCTCTTCTCATTATCGCAGAGAATCCATTTCTAATCGCAGGAAATGATTATTTTAAAGAATGTTTCTGTAGTAATGAAAAACTTATGAAGAACAGACTTCGAAACGTGTTTTGCCTTTTGGTCAGTTCGTGCAGTACCCATTTGTCATTTTTATCACCTTTTTATGGCATCTAAGAGTTGTGAAATTATTGCAGTAGTAAACTCTGCTGCATGTGTCCAATAGTATTTCTTAAACTTTTTTATATAAAGGTATTCCATGGGGCTCATTTTCAAAGTTAATATCTTCAGTTAGAATTCTCAAACAAACAGTTCTCTAGCTAATAGTACCCACGCCAAATCCTAAATTGATACTCCTTGTGACCTGCGCCGCATTGTGTTTCAGCTTGAATTAGTACAAGGATACATAAATCTTATGTCGATAATAAAATGCCAAGGAAGAGAAGCTGGCAATAAAAAATGATCACCCCTCGTGAATTAAGCAAAAATGTATTTACCCAATAAGAACATCTTATTTTAATCAGTTCGTTTGATGTTGACGCGCTGTTGCACGTCAACATCGAGGCAGCAAACTCCTCAATATGGATAAATTGAAAAGACGGCTAAAGAGCCCGAAGCTGATTTACTTTCAGTGATTGTGTAGGGTAGATCAGAAAAATTATGAACGCCGATGGGTGAATATAGAGAAATATAAATTATTAAAAATGTAATAAATTAATTATTGGTCATAAACAAGATCAGTTTTAATGTTTTATAATTAAAACAATTTTTTTTGATCTTACTACATTTTTTCTCGCTTCTGAATCATATAATTATGACCAGGTTGTTAAAAAAATTCTGACCGAAATTTGATTTTTATTCAGACCCAAACTTGATTTAAATTCTGACTATTTAATTTGTTGCCTATATATTTAAGTTTGTTCTCTTCAGCGATCATCTAGAAGTTAAAATAAGAATTCTCATTTTTTGAGAAAAGAAAAACACAGAAAAATCAGAATGCGGCACCCATCTTTCCAGTTTGTTGATTAATTTCAATCATCATGAATTTTTTTATATATGTAAATAAAATGATTTTTTAACCACTTTGTCAATTACAGACTAATTGCTAAACGATTCTAAAGAGCAATTGAAACGGTGCACTTATAGATGAGATAAGTAGCTAAATAAGTTAAAATGTGGTCCATCAGCAGGCAAAGTCGTGGCTTCGGTTT
The DNA here is from genome assembly GCF_051122295.1 of Plectrocnemia conspersa. Classification (NCBI taxonomy): domain Eukaryota; kingdom Metazoa; phylum Arthropoda; class Insecta; order Trichoptera; family Polycentropodidae; genus Plectrocnemia; species Plectrocnemia conspersa. The sequence goes on along the minus strand of NW_028277178.1, from coordinate 1,145,221 downwards.
TTTGGACAGGTTGGGGTTTTTTACTGATGGATTACCTTAAAACAATACATATTACTTAACAGAATTAATTTCTAATGCCCTATATTCACATCTAAATTACACATATTTCCAAAACTTTAAATATTGATTACTTTAAGATGATTGAATAATAAGACTATAGTATATTTGAATGAGATGTGTTGAAATCTTGTAACTGTTTTATGCCCCCCCCCCAACAACAA